>NC_090446.1:94794527-95102238 GCF_031143425.1 Pleurodeles waltl | reverse complement strand
CCCTCAGCCCCACCCTCTTCAACATCTACATGACCCCCCTGGCGAACATCGCACGCAAACACGGACTCAACCTCATATCCTACGCAGACGACACCCAGCTCATCCTATCCCTCACCAACGACCCCACCTCAGCAAGAACCAGACTACACGAAGGCATGAAGGAAGTAGCGAACTGGATGACAGACAGCCAGCTTAAACTGAATACAGAGAAAACGGAGGTCCTCATCCTCGGCCCTACACCTACCGCCTGGGACGACTCCTGGTGGCCTCCTGCCCTAGGCAGCACTCCCCAACCCACCGACCACGCACGCAACCTCGGTTTCATCCTGGACTCTTCCCTCTCCATGACCAGACAGGTCAACTCGGTGACCTCAGCATGCTTCAACACCCTCCGCATGCTCCGCAAGATCTTCCGCTGGATCCCCACCGACACCAGGAAGACCGTCACCCACGCCCCCGTCACCAGTCGCTTGGACTATGGGAACGCTCTGTACGCCGGCATCACCATCAAGCTACAGAGGAAACTACAACGAATCCAGAACGCTGCTGCACGACTTATCCTGAACATACCCCGCCACAACCACATCTCCGGACACCTGAGGAAACTCCACTGGCTCCCAGTCAACAAGAGGATAACCTTCAGACTCCTCACCCACGCACACAAAGCCCTGCACAACCGCGGACCAGAACTCATCAACCACCGCATCTCCTTCTACACTCCTCCTCACACCCTACGCTCGACCGGACAAGCCCTGGCAGCCGTACCACGCATTCGCAAAGCCACTGCCGGAGGCAGGTCCTTCTCTTACCTAGCAGCGAAGACCTGGAACTCCCTTCCCAGCCACCTTCGCGCCATACAAGACCACCTTCACTTCAGACGGCAGCTCAAGACCTGGCTCTTCGAGCATTGAACCCCCCCCCCCCCCACAGCGCCTTGAGACCCTTACGGGTGAGTAGCGCGCTTTATAAATGCGACTGATTGATTGATTGATTGATTGGGATCAATTCAGGCCCCCCTAGGGGTGCCCGCCCCCCAGTTTGAAGACCTCTGGTGTAGAGGGTCTTTGACCATGGGTTATCCGGAGGCAGAAGGCCTATAAGGCTATTAGAACTTTCAACCCACTGAGGCTAGAATTGTCTCTATTAAAAGGAAGAAACAGAAAGACAATCATTGGAATGTTGGAGCAGAAGGCCTATACCACTCATTTTTAGCCAGAGACACTCCACTGTCTTCAAAGAAACTCACAAGATTCTAATATTCTAATAAGGCAATCATAGGTAAAAGAAATTACTTCTAGGGGAAAAGTTCAGGACTAGAGACAGGACTGTCCAGGACAGTGTCGGCTCGAAGAGTGTTAGCTGCTGGAGGTGCTTAGACGGAGCCACTTGTGAGATGCAAACTCCGATGAGTGCACTCCAAGCAGAACAAATGCCCCCGCAGCATCCGAAGACAGAGAGCTCGAATCCGCTCACCAGTACTGTGGACATTCGAGCACAAATCAATGGAGTGAACCAGTGTGCGCAGTAAAGGAGCAGCATGTGTGCAGTTTTATTTTGATTGAGCTAAACATCGGCGACAGCCAAGGCTCACCTGGGAGCCACAAACGCGCAAGCTGCAATATGCGCGCCCTTTACTGCCAGGAGCGCGGGATGCAAGACAAATATCACTTCTCCGCTTAATGCATTTACAACAAATTTAAGTGATAGACGTGTGTTTGAGATGCGGTCTGCCTTTAATGAGCCTAATACGTTCCCAGACTTGTGGAAAAACAAGAAATGAGATCTCTGATGGGAGGCGAGTGCGCATCAGGCGGAGAACCAACAAATATCAAACAAACAGCAATAATTCATCTCTCTTGGACATACATGTCCACATTCGCTCTCATTTTGTTCAGCCTGCCTCACAGCTTTATGCTGCCATTAAATTGGGCATCCCTGAAGGTCCAGTTCAGTTTGGTTTCTACACCGTACACAGACAGCCCTCGCAAGTTTCCAAGGTCCATGCGTGATATGTTGCTTCAGTCCAGGTTTAGTTTTCAAATTCTTGAACTTGTAGTCTTGGTCATTTCATTACAAAACAGAACTACAGGTCCCAGAATTCAATGAAAATAACTTGGACTGGAGCAGCACACTACACATGGACCTGGGAACCTTGGCAGCTATGGGCAGAACAAATTCTCCTTTTTCTCTCTAACTGTCAAGGTTTGAGAAGTCACTGAATGTCCTTGCAATCGGTCAAATGTTACACTAAAAACTCCGGGGCTTGACGCAACGTCCTGACTTTAGATGTTTTGATCCAGTGGCACCTTGTAATGAACGTGGGTGTGGGGCGGATTAAAAAAAAAAAAGACTTAGCTGATCTGTCGGGAGACTGGTTCCGTCTCTCTTCCATCCTTGTCCTCTTCCTGACCCGAGTCCCAGCAGCACTCAGGCTCTCAGACTCCCCTCAGCCAATCACAATGCTGCTGTCATCAGCAAGACAGCAGCATCCTGATTGGTCTGAGTGGCCTCGTTTGGGCTCTGAGAGTAGGAGGCTCAGCAGGTTCTCCGCCCGGCTGTGCAATGCAGCCGGGTGGAAAAATGCGAAGTGCGCGTGTCTGTTTCATCAGCCCAACATGGCCGCCCGAGCCGTCATGCGCACGTATGGTACACTCCACTCCTCCTCCCTGTCACTTAGCCCAGACCCGTCCCACCCTAACGTGGCTCCGGCACTCAAAAATCAAATGATAATAACACTGTTACTATCATTTATTTTTTATTTTTTTGCACTGGTCAAAGCAGTGGGGCGAAGCTGGTTTGCCTTAGCGGAGGAGCCGCGGCTGTTCTGATCCCTTATTAATTAATTTGTACTACTGAATATCACAAACCGGATCCAACATGTCCGCAGACCACTTTACATACTGCAAAAGTACATCATTAAAATATCAAAGTCAATACCTAAAGAGCAGACATCGCTCCAGAGTTCATTTTAAAACTCAAGTTCCAGCTGCTAAGTGGCCAAGACGCTAGACCTTGTGAGGTTAGAAGCAATGGAGGCCAAGCCTCAAGGTCACATCCTCAATGTAGCACTATGTATTGACACAACATATGTATTCCCCAGGGCCTATCAACTTTCCCAATGGTCCCAATCGTAAAACGCGCTGCTTTTTTTAATATTCTTCCCACTCACCGCTTGATTATTTTATTCTAAAGGTGCTTCTTTCACCATTTTGGGGGACAGTTTTTCTGGAGGGCGGTCGGGAGGAGGCTTATTCCTCTTTCCGGCGGTTTTTACTATTTAGGATTCTTGGGGGCAGGAAGTTGGGCTGACTAGAACCCACTTCCGGTTTGCAGGTCGGCAGAAACCGCGGTGTGCGGTATAGTTGTTCTGCCTCTTCTAGGGGGATAAAATGAGGGCTGAAACGCGGCCGCGCAGCGGGCACGCCGCTGGCGCGCCAAAGGCGCGCCAAAGGCAAGCCCGTCTGCGCCCGTCCGCGCCGGTACGGGCCTGAGGGCCAGGGACCCTATGTCTTGCACTTCAAAGTACAGGTATACTATTACGGAACTTAAGAATTTGCCAGGCCCCCGATGTATGAACACACTCACTATGGATGTTGCTCATACCTGGAAATGCGCACAGTGTAATTGGAGTGCATTACCTTCTTCGGTGGCGGGAAGGCAGACTACTCGGGGAGTGTGGGGTGGAGGAGGCAACAACATAGTACACGCCTCAGGCAAAAGTACTAGGGACTTTAAATCGACGGGCTCTTTTGCCCTTATTAATGTTAGATCCCTCCCCAAACATAAATTTGAAATTAATGAACTAATTTCCTCCCTGAATATTGACTGCCTTTTCCTGACAGAAACTTGGGCAAGGCCAGACTCTGATCCCGATTTTATTGCGGCGGCCCCCATGGGCTTTTCCTTCTATAGAGTGGATAGGAATACAGGCAGAGGAGGAGGCTTGGCTATAATATGTAGATCTGAGCTCACTTGTACCTGGAATAATGCTAGTCATATGCCGGAGGTCTGTGAAATTATGGCATTTAAACTTTCTTTAGGCAAATCTCTTATTTTTGAAGGCTTGTTAATCTATCGACCCCCCGGCCCCACTTCCAAGTTTCTTTCAATTTGGACTTCCTTATTGGAACCGTTAATGATGGCCTCTAAAGCCATCATTCTAGGGGACTTTAATATTAATTTTGATAATATGACGGATCCGCGGGTGGTGGAATTTCTTAATTTGATGGCGGTACTGGATTGGGTCCCAAAGAATGGGATGGCCACTCATAGAGCCGGCCATACCCTAGATGGGATTTTTACCCACTCTGAGGTTGAAATTAATCTCCTAACATCCCCATTAGAATGGACGGATCACTCTCTCCTGACATTTAAATTTTTGGTCAGGCAGCAGCCGTCGATATCTACTCCCCAGAACAAATGGTTGAGACCATGGAAAAATATTAAATCAGAACCTTTAGCAATCGCATTAAGGCACAATTGGAATGACCCTAAGGTATCCACTCTACCCCCTCTTGCTAGATTTAATCAGGGCATCATTCAGGCAATGGACTCGCTAGCACCGGCGAGGGCTGCGGCTCCTCGCGTTACAAAAAAACGGAATCAACCTTGGTTCTCTAAAGAGCTTAAAATATTACAAAGAAAATACCGGCAGAAAGAGCGCTGCTGGAAACTTAACCCTCGGGATGAGGAGAGAGCGAAACTTAAATCAGCTCTAAAAATTTACAAAGAAGCTTGTTTGACAGCTAAATCGGATTATTTCACACTTAAAATTAGCGAGGCGGCCAATTCCTCTAAGGAACTATTTAAAACCATCAATGCCCTCACCACCCCCCTAGGTACTTCTAAAGGTGAAAATTCCCAAGACTTTTGCAACAAAGTGGCCAATTTTTTCGAACGTAAAATTCGTAACATCTACTCTAGTTTTGAGTCGGACGATGAATATGTTAACCTATCCTTACGGTCAATTGTGCCCCCATGCCAGGGATTGACACCCCATGGGTCGCTGGATGAGCCACATTTATTATCTAGGTTTAAATTGCCATCTAAAGAGGACATGCACAAGCTTTTACTTGAATGCAAATCTGGCTCCCCTATGGATCCTTGTCCTCCTGCTATCCTGCGACTTGTACCCGACTTAGTGGTACCTATGTTGACCCCTATTTTTCAGGAAGTTCTTATAACAGGTGTGTACCCCAAGGCATGGAAAGAAACTACGATCATTCCTTTAAAAAAGAAGGAAACTGGTAAACCTGACGATTTTACTAATCTACGCCCTATAGCCCTTCTTCCCTTTGCGGCTAAAATTTTAGAAAAACATCTCAATAAAGGATTAATTGATTTCCTGTCAGCCACTAAGGGCTTAGACAGTGCGCAACATGGTTTTCGGAAATTGCATAGCACGGAAACGGCTCTCATTGCATCTTCCGACACCATACGCAGATTGGTTGATGAGGGCCAAGGGGTCTTTTTGGTTTTGCTAGATTTGTCTGCAGCATTTGATACCATCGCCCCCCATATTCTATTAGATCGTCTGCACCACGCTGGTGTAAGAGATCAAGCTCTCAAGCTGATTGAATCCTTTCTGTCCGACAGGTGGGCTACGGTTAGTAGTGGTGATTTTAGATCCCCAGCTTATCTGCTGCCGTGTGGGGTCCCTCAGGGCTCGTCACTCAGCCCTACGCTGTTTAATGTGTACGTGGCACCGCTGGCAGAATTAATTCGTACTTTCGGCTTCATTCCCACCTTGTATGCTGATGACACTCAGATCATCATCCCTATCGATAATGATTTGGAGGAAGTGGCTATCCGCTTTAATGCTTGTATGATAGCAGTGAACAATTGGATGAGAGCCAATTGGCTAAAACTCAATTGTGAAAAAACGGAAATCCTGTGTTTCGGGATGAAGAGGGATCTCTGGTCTTCCATGTGGTGGCCGAAAGAATGGGGCACCCTCCCGGAGCCAGGATCCACCTCGAAAAACTTAGGGTTATTGTTTGATGACCAACTGTCATTTAAACCGCAGGTTAATCTGATAGTTAAGTCCTGTATGTGGATGCTGAAGAAATTAAAGAAAGTTTTCCCTTTTATTCCACCGTCCTGTAGAATTGCCGCTACTCTGGCTCTAGTCATTTCTAGATTGGACTATGGAAATGCGCTGCTGCTTAACCTGGATAAAGCATCCCTCAACAAGCTACAGGTGATGCAGAACACCGCGGCTAGGCTTGTATTGAAGTTACCTCGTGGGGCCTCTGCTAAGAGCTCCCTCAGAAGCCTTCATTGGCTTCCGGTAGCCCAGCGGCTTTCTTTCAAGGCACTCTGCATCACTCATAAAGCTGTCCATGGGATTGGGCCCAACGTTTTGACCTCCAAGCTACAATTCTATAGGCCTAATAGGCCGTTGCGGTCTGCTTCTGCCTATCGAATTCAAACCTCCCATACTAAGAAGGCGAAATGGGGAGATAAAGCGTTTACCATCGCGGCCGCCAAAATCTGGAATTCACTCCCGTTGAATTTTAGGCAAGAACATAACCATTTAAGATTTAGGAGATTGGTTAAAACGTGGCTCTTCCCGCAATAACTGGGGAGTCCCTTGGTACATGGATTCTGCCCCACCTCAGTCAGCGCTTCGATGCCCACGGATTGGAATGCGCTTTACAAATACTCAATACATACATATACATACATACATAAGTGGGATTGAAAGAGTGTGACTTTGTGCTCTCTTGGGAAGGTACTGGTTTGTCCTAATAAGGGGGAACAGGAGTTAATGACTCTAGATCTACGTCATGAAAAAGCTTGATTTTAAGTTCTTGGTTTACTTTTGGGAGGGGGATTGTTAGTGTTTCCCAAAGGAAAAAGATCTGATCTTCAGGCCAGACAGGAGCCACCTGAGATGACCAATTTACCAACCATTAGGTAGCTGGCCCCCTCACTATCGTATTAAGGAGAATGCAACCAGGTTGAATAACCTTCTCACCTCTATGGGAAACCACTTGAGTGAGAAGAGTATTGGAGATGTCTGGGCGGGTCTACTGGCGCCAGCCCTCGGATGAGCAGCAGGGCTAGGCCCTAGTCCAGCCTAAAAAGAGATCTGTGGCTCGTACCACAGATTGAAGTCATCTGCTCTGACAATTAGCTTCCTTTCTCTGATTTGGTAATATACCCCTTCACTAAAGCATTAAAGTGGTTGCACCTATTGAAGTTTCTGTCAAGTGTGAAGATTTATCGCTTCCCACAACAGATGACAAACCAGCAGGTTTGTTGCATCATGCCACATGTGTAATGGCTTGGAGCCTTTTGGGAGATAATTGGAGAAAGCTTAGTTTCCATAGGGTTTAGTTTGAGTTGATAATGTGACATACAGGATATGAAAAACGTTTGGGTGTTCACCAAGGAGACAAGTTCCTATAGAGAGATGGCTCTAAAGTGTGACTGCATGTTATCCACATAGAGGTAAAAAGAGAAGTTTGAATGTCAGGACAGAGTAGAGAGGCTCCAAATATAAAATACAAGTGTCATGGAAAGGGCAGACATGTGAGGGCCTGCCACAGGTGTTAAATCCCTTTTTTACTGGGTGTGGAAGTTCTTAGAGGATTCAGATCTCTTCGGTATTGTGCCAATGTTCACACCTCCAGTTCTATGGTTTTTCAAAGTGTGGCATGGCTAACCATATCATATGACAAATATGTTGTAACACACTCTAACTTTCAACTGTATAGAGCAAGGTAGTCAATAAATATCAGTTGGCCAAAAAAATTCTTTCATGTAGAAGTGTGCAACTTTGGAGCGGGCACTACCTCTGTACACCTTGAAATACTAGAGTAGAGCTAGGCCGCAATAGAGGCACTACCATGACTTCATACAAGACCATCCATCAAATTAACCAGATAAACCATGAAATCTTCCACAGTAAATGTTCATCTTGTGAATATTGACAATTCATTAATCATACAGCCAGGTTTTAGAACCCCAGAATATCTGCCCCTTCGGTTGGAATAGAAGGCCATTTCAAGGACAGTCTATGCCCCTAAACAATTGAAAGAATAATCTTTGTACATTTTTGGAACAACATCAGTGTGGCAGATGCCAAGAAGCAGAAACAACTGCCAGACTCAGGGGAGCCCTTGTTTAACTTTGGGTCACATGAGATCTTGCAGCCATCTGGATCATCGGTCTCCTCCCATGAGAGGTTGAGCTCTCTTGGGAGTCACTAAACCCTTGGCAGCCATCTTCATCTTCAGTGGGATATTTTTATATAATCTCTGCCCATGCTTCGACAGGATCCACTCAAAGAGCATCTTAACGGTGGACTTTGCCTCCAGGTGATGGAGATACAAACAGGCCGAATACTGAGCAAGATCCAAACTTGCAGGGAGCTGGTTCTTCTTGTTTCCTGGGTGGTTCATGCCACAATAATTTTGCAGAAAATAGTTAAAGTGTGCAGAGAACACAAGCATGAGATGGGTACCATGTCCAGACCTGTGCAACTCAGTAGTATATCCTTCACTAGTACTGATTTTCTGACATGGGGAAGTATCCATCCCTAGCTCCCTGACGATTCCAGTGATTTCACAAGAAACTCCGTGCCTCCAAAAGACAGTTATCACAAATGCAGCAAACGAGATACCCATAATGCCAAATTTAAATAAATAATGGCATTAGGGAGAACGTATTGTTTGAACTTGAAACTGAAGCCCCAAGGGAAAAACATCCTGTAGTGTGTGAATAAACACTTTGAACAAATTGAAGTGTGTGACGAAAGGCATTAATTGATCCCTTTAGTTTGAAGAGACACATAAAACCGTGAATACAATGAAGTTTTGAACTCCTTGGAGGAGTACAATACCCCTGCTGTAGAGGTCACCAAATCAGCGGTAATTGTATAATATAGTGGGGGCAGTGGCGTAGCGTGGGTTGTCAGCACCCGGGGCAAGGCAAGTAATTTGCGCCCCCTAACCCGTGGATTTTAGCACTCGCGAGTGCGCCCCCCCCAAATGTTGCGGCCGGCCCCCCTGCACCCCCCACGCTACGCCACTGAGTGGGGGTTGGATATGCATAGATGATAATAATGGCTTACCTTTAACACAAACAAGATACAGAGGGGTAGGTGTTGAAATAAATGCTCACAAAAAAGATATGTCAAGTGAACGATTGTGAGAGGATCTTGGACTCTGGTTAGAGAGCCAGGGATTCTAGCTGTGCTTTTTGGCAAGGTATCTGGGGCCAGATGTATCAAACAATTTTGGATTCACAAATGGGGCGAATTGCAAAATTCCACCGTTTGCGAATGCAAAATAGCCTTTTAGGATTTACGAAAAACATTTGCAGTACAATTTAAGGAATCACTAAAATAGCAATTCCCTAAATGCACCTATGCACATGTATCATGCATTTCCTAAATGCGAACTGGGCATTTTATGAAATGCAATTGCCACAAATTCAAATTTGGTGGTAACCACATGCTATTTTTAAAAATGCATTAGTAATGCATTTTCTAAAGTGCCATGTAGTGCACCCATGCCCTTCGGGCATGTGTGCGCTTTACATGTGCATAATTTCTTTGGGGGGTGCATCAAAGGGGGCCTTAGGCCCTCAGCACCCTTGGATTTGCATTACCTAAGTTGCGATTTCCTATCAGGAATTAGCAAATTAGGAAATGCAAAACTATTCGCACCTATGGGCCTTCAGACCCTTGGGGATGGGTGGAGTCTCATTCCCTAATAGTGATTCCCTAGTAGCGATTGCGAATTTCAAGAAATCACTATTAGGGATTCGCTATTTTCTTACATTCCATTTTGCACTTCTCAAATAGTGATTTCTTAAAATTCGCTGTTTAAGAAATGCAAAACGGGTCTTTGATACTTCTGACCCCAGGTTACTGACTTCAGCATTGTTACTGCTGAAGATCCTGCATCTGTGTCTTTTCCCATTCCTCTTTCCTCTGGTGTGTCCATCCTAGACCCCCATGGAAATTGAGCATGAGCTGGGATAAGTTTGAAGGTTCCATGGGCATTGTGCAAGAAGTTAATTGAATTAGAGGGGCGTTGCAGTGGACTGACAGTTACACTGACAGACAGGCTAAACACAAAGTTGTGGGGCTGCTATCTGATGTGTGAAACCGTACTCACTATGTGATTGAGATGGAAAGGCATGCTGTGAGTCTCAAACTCATTCAGTGAGTATAATCCAAAAAATGAGAATTCTTAGCACTGAGTGAGACTGTGTCCCAAGAAGTGAGACTTATTCCCAGTAAGCAAGACAAGGCTTCAAGGCCTAAGACTCATTGGAATCAAGCTGTACCAGACCTAAGCTGGTCTTAGCTTGCTTGTGTCGTGGTTCCAAGAGAACTTGACTTGGCAGTTCAGGCTGGACTGCTCCCATGGGAGCAAGGCTAATACTGATTTGCATATGTCTGTGTCTTATTAGAGGTGGCATGGTGAGCAAAACAACAATGGGTTGGAATGCTTCCTTGAGCAATTGACAGTGGTTAGACTATTTGCGAGCATTCCTCCATCACTTTCTGGGTGTATGATGCCACACTCTAAGTGACTAAGGGTATGTCCAGATGAGGTTTCTGTGATTACTATGCCACGGAAGCCTAGCTACTTGGGACTGAGGAGGCCCAACTAACCTGAAACTGGTCTTGGGTTGCTAGTGTTTTAGATTAGAGAGGACAAAGCTTGGCAGCTTGGGCTCTGCAGTTTGAGCTGGACAGTTCCCATTGGAACAAGACTGATTTGCATATGGCTGGATCTTTTCTGAGGTGGCATAGAGGGCAAAAACCACTGAGCTGGAATGCTGCCCTGAGTGATTGCCAGGGCTGGACTATTTACAATTAATTTGTTCATTCCTCCTAACAGTTTTGGGTGTTTGATGAGAATCGTGCTCTGCTTTGAGGTTCTAATTAAGTATAGATGTAACGGTCTTTGTAAAGTGCAAACCTAGCTAGAGAGCAACAGAGCACTGAAGATAGGCAGGAGCCCTGAGATATGATTCTGTATCACTTACATGGAGATTGATTATTCAAGGATGACCAAACACATCGTATAGAGATGTAGTGTCCTGCAAAAAAGTGAAGTTTCAGACAAATTCTGAGCTACGAAGGGCCAGCAGCAGTTCTGATGTTGACAGGGTTGTTCTTATAGATCCTGCAGAGTCAATGGAGAAGGCTTGATTCCGTTATTTATTGCTCTGATGATGTTCTGGATTCCCTGTACCACATTCCACCGTGATGTGGCTATTTTTCCCTCCAGAAATGAAATGGAGTTATTTCTTCTAGGCTTGTCTATGGTAAATCTTGCCTTGCAGATGACACAGCTTTGAAGAGTGAACCAGTGCATTTCATTCTGGTTTGGGGTGATACTTAAGGTCTTTGATGACATATTCTGTAGCATGAAGGATGCCTATCAGACGGGTTAGAGTGGTAAGTGGGACATCATGAAGTGTCACGTTGCCCTGTCCAGGTGAGATAGGGTTAAGGCTTGGGCTGTTGAAAGTTGCTTTCCAAAAGGAAGCATTTCTCTTCCGTTTGAGGCAGAGCTGCTATCATCCTGTCTTGATTTTCTTTGATGGAACTTTCAGCGTTATGTGCGAATCAAAGCAATTATGCATTTATGGCCAGCTGGGAGGCAAAGCTTTCCAGATTCATTTTGATAAAACATCCATGAACGCTGGACAAAACTAATTGTGCTTTAGGTAAATTGAGTTTTAGATGAATGAAGATGAGGCACTTTTGAGTCACTAAATGACAGGGGCACTGGAGATTTTCAGATAGAGATGCTGTATTGAGAGCGGCTGCCAATATAAATTATATGTGGGGGCGGGGGCAGGTGGGAGCGTGAGGAGGGAGCTGGGGGGGTTAATAAAAAAAAATCACTTACCTGGTGCTGCTGGCCTCCTCGCGCTCCTCTGTTCCTGGTCCCAGCAGTCCCTGGAACAGCATGAAAGATGCCCTGTGCCATCCCAGCGCTACTCTCATGCTATTATCTAGCATGAGAGCTACGCAAGGGATTGTCCTGAGCAGACTGGTTTGCCGCACGCACAGGGAGTCTGTGCTGTTTCTCCAACCCGGCTGTCAAATACAGCTAAGTTGGAGAAACCTAAGTGCACATGTCTGTTTGGCCAGCCTAGAACAGCAGGCCAAACAGATATGCGCATTTAAGGGCACACTCCACACCCTCGCTCTCCCGTGGCTCAGCCTCGACCCACCCTGCAGTTCATGGCTCAGCCAGCAGCCGAAAAATAAAACAATATGAAATTTCCTTTCATTTTGTTTGCTGCCGACTCTGAGCCAGCGGGGTGACTCTCCTCCATTGCGGAGGAGCCGCTGCTGTGTATTGATCTCCTACGGTATTCCAGTGTCATTTGTACCACTCTCCTCAATATTTGCTACCTGTGTGCTCCCAGTTGGTGTGTGCTGTGTTACTCTGTACTCACTGTTGTCAGACTGTGCCCCACCAAATTGTTTGTGTGCCAGTCCTTGCAGCTCTCCTGTCCAAAACTTTGAAACAGCCTTGGTAACTAGCACCAGAAGATTAAAATAACACACAAAATATTAGATATATCAATAACGAGCTCAATAGTTGGAAAATATACATGGTTGTAGCCTCACAGACCCACAGGTCAAGTTCGTCCCACTCCTGCATTTTTTACCTGTTACCAGGACTCTTTCCCACTTAATTATGGCCACTGGAAATATGGATAAATGGGCAGCAACACTGAGCCGCAAGTTTGAATAATTTATGTGACAGTGAAAGCAGAATTCAGAGGCATATTCATGTAGCTATTTTTACATTTCAACACTCACTCTTCCATTAAGGAAAATGCAGTGATTTCTTCAGAAAGAAAATTACTCACATTCAGAGTATTGCAATCAATGTGTTCTTTCTTGTCAGACAATGGTGGTGTCTACACTGAATTATAGGAAATCTTTTAAATTAACAGTGACCTTTCTACCGCCCAGAGCAACAGATTCTGTAAAGTATGTTGTGTTGCATTTCTCACAAAACAAGCTGAACATATAAACTTACTGTAATTTAAACATGTACTTTATTGGTTATGCTTACCAATGCTATATATAAAACACAGTCTATGATTTACCATAGTTATTCAGGAAGCACCCCAGGGGGACCCCTTCCCGTTTGCGAATGGGTTACCACCAGTGCTTAATTTGCAAATAAAGATGTGCCAGTGCTCAAAGCCCTCCTCTTAAACATGCGGCTGCTGCAATTAAATGTGCGAACATGGAATACTGAGGCAGCGTAATCCTGAAGCCATCGCGGGCCTCTTTGATCCATTTAAAGCCACTCCCTGCCCCTTCAGCTCACTCTTGCAGCTTTCTGCTGTTTCCCATTGTGAAGGTTTTTCGTTTTTCACTTCCTCCGTCTTTCCCAAATGTGTCTTTTGCTCGCAGTAAATGCTTGAGGCAGAAAAATAAGCGCCTGCCCTCAAAAATAAGTGCCGGTGCTCAGCACTGGAAACAACAAGCACAAATTAAGCACTGGTTACCACCAACTTGAAGTTGGTGGTAGCTGAGAATGTTTTGCGACCGCATTCCCAGGAGCAAACATTCTTACATGGCCCTGCGACTCGCTATTAGGAAGAGACGCCCTTGGCACACCCCTTCCTAATTGCGAATTGCAATCTCTAATTTGCGAGTTGGTAACAAGTTGCTGATTTGAAAAATAGGGGTGTTACATGGCCAGAAACCTTTTACCTGTCGCAAACGGCCCAATGGTCTGTTTGCAACGGGCTAAACTGCTTCATACATCCGGCCCCTAGTCTCTGGATGATGTAGCCCAAAGTAAGAATGTTGAGAAGGAAACGTAACTATCATAAGGATGTAATTGGGCATGCATTAATTTATAAATGTGCAGCCACCTGCCTGGAATCCACAAAGGATATGTACATTTATAAATGTGATTTTTGCCACAATGGATCCATAGAAATCCGCTTTCGTAAATCCCACTCAGAGGTGGGAATTGGGTGTTCCAGACTGTGGTTGGCCTTGGAAGTTCGAGAACACCTACAAATATATGTTTGAGTGCATTCCCAACCTCCTCTCCATTCCCTTTCCACTCGGAAAATGTTGGGGATCTACTCCAGCAAAGGTCGGGAGTGATTCCTAACAGAGCAAAAAAGAAAGAAGAGCGTTTAGACTGGAGGCTCCAGTCCCCATGTGCAGATTTATCTCCTATTAAGAAGTCTGAACAAGGGGATCAGAAGCCATGGGGAAGAGAAACATTACATTCCCAGAAATATGCTTGGAAACCACCACTTGTCACAGCTTTCCAGGCCTACTCCTACAAATGTTGGTAAATCCAAAAGAATGTAGTAAACTACCCCCTCATGCAGGCGTAAAGCTACAGGGGAAGACTTGCTTCCTTTTTTTGTAACTTGTGTTGTGGCATGTGATTATTGCACATATATCTATGGAACTTGTGCAAGGAATACTCTTGAAGTCTTCTCTATTGAAGCGCCAATCATACACAGACTGACAAAGGAGCTGTGTTGTTATTGGTTGATGACAAATAAATATGGGGAATCATTCACTCTAATTGGAGAGGTGAGGCATATATCTACTTTGCGGAATATGCAAATGTTCTCTGCTACATATTCCACAGTGGGCATGACTTAGGCTACTTCTTCCCTGGTAGTTAAGAAAGACACTAAGGGAGGTACTATCCATGACACAAAATTGTTAGTCATTCTGTCCCACGTGGAGTCTCGTCTCTCCGGTGGCATCTCAGGCTGCCTACAGTCACAAAGGTAGGAGGAGCAGATGACCTTCAAGTGAACCTACAGTGTCCTTATGCAAATGTGATGTGCTTCTGCTACAAACGGGTCAGTGCTCACAGTCACCCTCAACTCCAGAATTGTTTTAGTTGAGGCAGTGGCATAACAAAGGTGCCCGCAGCCCCCGCGGATTGAGGGCCCCCCGAACTCCATGGGCCCCCCTCAGCACAGCAACAGGCCTGAGTGAGTCCGGACGGGGCCCTCCATGTTGTTTGCGATGGGGGGAGCTTTCAGTTCCGTTACGCCACTGCGTTAAGGTTCCCCATAGACACATGCACACATACAAAATTAAATGTACATTTTATCAGAATGGCAAGTCCTCGTGTGAGTCTGGGGTGTCGAGTAGTAATATTGTGACACCTCAATACTGTAACCTAAGCATTGGAGACAAAAACATCGACAGGCTAGCACGTGTAGATTTTCTATACCAAGCCCCACATCAGTCAATGTCAATGATATATTCAGTTTTTAGAGGGGAGAGACACCCCTTGTAAATGGGTGAGTGCCCCCCTTAGCGTAACCCTTTGCTCCCCCACCATATTTACAGATAGGCAGTTGGTAGGCTCCCAACAGCAGAAAATCAGCTTGTCCCAGTGTGAGAAATCTTGAGCAGGATCCTATGCTCCAGAAGGCTGACTCAGAGTAGTAGAACACCTTATATGAGGTGAACCCTTGAGTGTAAGTATAGGCTGGCCAGGTTTCCCAAGGAGGACACTGTCTCCTAGCAAGGACACATCTGCAATGGTCCTACGACTCGGAGAGAAACCATCTTTTACATCAGGGACATTTCTTTTCTGTATTTCAGAAACACAACCCCCCAATTAACACACTAAGCAGGCTGCTATGACTAGGGCATTTACGAATTTGTTGTAGTTTGCCTTCGCATAATTACTCAAGGTTTCAAAAAAATTATGCATAATTGTGCAAACTACAAAGCCATCAATTAGCACTATATTTAAGCACAAATGAATACTTCCATCAGTTGTTGATGCAAGGAAGTTATTTGCCCTAAAACATAGCACGGAAAAATTCCAGTGAACAACAGTTGCTCTCATTTGGGTTATTCGTGCTGTTCCCATGTTCCTCTGCTATAACTGTGCTGCAAACTGCGGCATAATTACACGACGTGGCATAATGGCAGGACTTCCAAGCAGCAAGTGAAATGCGAAATTCACGAGATTACAAAAGTTATGCCTGAGTAATTTATTCCGCGGCCTACTTACGAAATAATGTCATGCATTTTGCCAAACGTGCCTATTATATGCAGGCTGGAGAACGTTTGCAAAATTCCCAGCCAATATAGCTGAGAAGTTGTAAAGTGCTTGGCAGGTCTAAGGTGGACTGCAGAGGCAGATCTGTGGCCACCCCGGAGCATGGTAGCTCACCCGCTCACAGCTGACCATGCCCCAATATCTTCCCAACCCATCATTCTTTTAGCAGAAGGACTCTATGAGCAATCATGTTCAAATGTAAAAAAAAGGCAGAGAGGTTTATTAAGGTATGCAGACATATATAGAAACAAACAGAAAAACGAGCCAGCTCAGTCTTGCTTGTCTCCAAGTGAATGCTGTAAAGGGAGACAGGTTGCTATATTCAGCACACACAGCCAGCAGCAGCACATACTGCCTCCATATTTTGCTTGATAGTCTATAGAATGAGCATGTGTAGTCTCACACCAGACTGCTCATCTGCTCACAGATGGATATATTCTCACTTTCTCTGACACAAACACTGCATGATTAAAGTGGAACGTTCACAACATCAGTAGTTAAGACTATTTAAGACTTAATCACTTTGTAAAACACTGAATATACAGAACAGTTATATTGCATTATGGCCTTTTTTCTGCATAAACCCCAGGTCTATTTTCCTTGATCAGAGACACATGGTTTTTATACTGGATCCATTTCCTACAATGACGTGGGTTGGGCATAAAATGAACATCTTTAGAGAAAATGCGTTTTGATTTAAATTGCATATAGAAGCTAGCTAATGGACGATACAAGTGTCTTCATTGCTTAACCTATGGCAATTAGCTTGTTTTACGTTAGTGTCAGATGGCAAAGCAGTAATTGAAAAAATGTACAACTATTGACCATCAAGATCAAACATAGTTTCAAGGTACACTGCGGTCAGATAAGTCAACCAAACATGACATCGAGAAAACAACGCAGACTTTTTTGTATATACAGTCTGCCAAACCAAACTTTAAGCCAAGTTGAGGGAAAATCAGTGCTTAATTTGAGTCAGTAGTTTCCCGCGTGTGGCAACGGCAATTATTCTTGATGGCGGCACTTATTTTCCTGCATCAGGTATTTACTGTGAGCAAAAGACACATATGGGAAAGACGAAGGAAGAGAAAAACGAGAAAGCGCTACAAAGGGAGAAAGCAGAATACTGCAAGGGTGATCTGAAGGGGCAGGGAGTGGCTGTAAATGGATTAAAGAGTCCCGAGATGGATTACACTGCCTCAGTATTCTGTGCTCGCATATTTAAGTGCAGCACTGGCTATTTTCAAAGGAGAGCTTTGGGCACCGGCACATTTTTATTTACAAATTAAGCACAGGGGAAAATAAACACATTAATCCGTTCACATCGATCAATGAAAGCAAAGACTGCTATTAAATAATCAAAGACAAGAATCTGCCTTGAATAACCACACTTGGATGCTCACCCGCAAAAGCAGATCAGACAAAGAAATATCTGCAGTCAAGGCCATAAGAAACACAACAACATGACAAATAAACATTGCAAGGTGCTTGAAATCAAGGTAGGAGTGGATTTCAGTATCAAATATTAGGCTCATTCCCACCTGAACATGCCTGCCTGCAGGCCACATAAAGGCACTTCACCAGCATCACCACCGCCACATAACACTGACTTGAAAGGTGACTGCAATGGAGCAGACAGAAGTATGAGTATGTGTATTTATGAGTGTGGCACAAACCTAGACAGAGGGAAAGGAGCACTGTACAGAGCAGGAGAGGAAAAAGTGCCAACACTCTCAAACTGCTGGGCACAAAATTCCAGTGTACACATCATTCATACAAGACAAGAGGAGAATCAGACACCCAAGAAAAGACTGCTTGTGCAAAGAAAAACACCCAGCAACAAGACCAGCTGGGAGAAACTACTGAATACTCACTGTCTAAGGGCATCATCAACCTCCTAAAACACACCATGCATCGTCAGCTCAGCCAAGACTCCTTATGTACACTATGATATTATGCCACTAGTTCATTCCAGAGATTTAAGTGTAGGGTGGGCGGCGTAACTCACATAATTCAGACTAGCAAAATTATACAGAATTGCCTGAGACTTCTACAAGATTACGGATAATAACATAAGAAGAGTAATTCTTCGTTTAGCACTATTTCTTAGTGCAAAAATACCCCTTTGTTTCCAAAATGGCCGCAAGAGTACATCTTTCTGCTAAGAAATAGCACTAATTGGAACAGAACACTCACTAAATGTGCTCTTGTGGTAGGATTTACCTCCAAATGAACCCCGGGATTTAGTTCTATGTTTACCCATGCATCTAAACTTGTCAGGAGAATGCAATCAGTGCCAATAAAATGTGTTAAATGCAACAGAACATGAATAGCGAACATGAGCAGCCGATCACACTTGCTGAAAGGACTCCTGCAGTAGGGTAGTTTCCCCCAAAATGAATCCTAATTATTTGAGCAGAAGCAATCGCATTATTATTGGTAATTCCATGTCAAAGAGTAACACAGAATTACCGAAAATACTCTGCTTACTCCATCGTAAATGAAATTACGCCTGCGCATAGGTAAGAGATGCCTGTAGCATGTTACACCAGTCTGCTGGAAGTTCACTAGGGAAGGACATGCATGCACTGAAACCTTAAGTAGCCTAGCACATCGCCTCCCCATGCACATCACTGCAGGTATGACAAGCAAAAGACCTTCAATGACATCAGTGACTTTTTCACAGCATTTGTACTTCAGGATAACAAAGCACCCCAGAAATATACCTTTGTCCACTACAACTACATACAATACACCCTTCTCACTGTGTCAAAGAGAGTTGATGCAAACCTATAGGTCACTAAATACGCCAAATAGTTCCTGGGTTCTTGATGTTGCACCTCCTTTCTGAGTGCCAGAAGAGTCACACTGTGCACTCAGCAACCAAATACATTGGTAATTTATTGGTAAACTATGCACACAGCATCAATGCTGGATAAACTACACCCGCCACTCACCTAATTTCAGCAGTGGTGGAATAGGAGCCAAAAGCAACCGTGGACATTGTATTCAGCCCCGTATTGTACTAAATGAGTGTAGCAAGTGAGTCTGGATGTCTCCAGGAAGAATTAGTGGGCAGAGATAAGTTATATCTGTTCATAAAGTAATTCTGTATTTCCTTGGGCTGTTTGCTAAACTGGATAGTTGGTGATTCTTCTTTCCATCCACCCATGAAAGCTGCATGCTGTGAGCCTAGTTTAAGAAAAGTGGTGCTGCATCCAATGCAGCTCCAATTTTCTTGCACCCCTTAGCGCCCCCCTAACATCACCATGTGTAACATACGATGCACCATGGCAGTAGTTAGGGAACTAGCGTCAACATTTTTTACATCAGTTTGGCGCTTTGTAGGATTAGAAAAATGTTGACGCTAATCCTGCAAAGCACATTCAGGCCCATTGACAACAATGGTGTGCCTTCTTTTAATGCCTGCTCTGTGCAGGCATAAACAAAATGCTGCTGAAAATGGCGCAAAGAAGTAGTTTAGATTTCATTGCACCATTTTATTGCCCCCCCTAATGGGGGAATGCCCCTTTGCATACAATATGCCTGGCGTAGGCATAATGTGGCGAAAGGGATTACAAAGTGGCGCAATGCATGTATTGCATCACTTTGTAAATATGGCGTGCCGTTTTTGCCATAATATCACCACATTAGCATAAAAAAATGACACTAATGTGGCGATATATGGAGCTAGGCCTCCTAAATCTGGGCCCATGAGTTTCCATTTGTCACCCATGGCTTGCCCACTCTTGAATTTCACCCCATGGGTGACATAAGTTATCCCTGAAAACATGGCTGATGGCACCAAATCCCGTCACAAAGATCAGTGAGCATAAAAATATACAACAAAGTGTTTGTCCTGATTTCATGCCTCGTTGAGTGGTCCACCGGACTGCCCAAGTAACGTTTCTGCGATTACAACAGGAATATGTTTACCAGTTCCTTCAGCAAATGTCCTCTTAGCTCCCTGAACTTGACATTTACATGTCAAATGATTGTCCACGTTCATGGCTGCGTAGGAAACTGGCAGCCTGCAATGAAAGTTGACTTGCAGAGAGCAGCCATCCACGCTACCAAATTTGAACATACTTTGAACTTTCTGGGTAGATAATTTGAGAATCATCCTGGACTAAGATTTAATGCAAGATGAAACGTGAAGATCAGCTTCAGAAAGTCTGCCGAAGAGAAGTATATCACTGGTTCTAAACCATACAGATAATGTCAAGGACATATTAGGTTAACTTCGATAATAATATGTCTAGTCCAGCATTTCTGAAGTGAAATGGTTGCATACAAAATATTTCAATGACTTATGAGGTGCAGTCAATGTTTTCAGAAGGTGAAAGAATTTGCAAACTTCATGAAGTGTGGAGATTTCCAATATGAAAAAAAATAATGGGGAAGTTTCCGTTTTGCACAACCCAGTATAATACCTGAATTAAACAAAATCACTGCCTTCCTTTGATCTAAGGTGCCAGACTTTGTACGTCTCATGATCCAATTCAGAATTCATTACATCAGTCCTTATATATTTCTCATATTAAAGAGCTATCTGAGCCATTAGTTTGGCTAAGAAATATTCCGGTGTTCAGTATTTGCTAGTTGCATACTATAAATTGAATTCCTTACTGTCTCACATTCCGATTTATTTTAATACTGTCCATTTAAATTTTGCAACAATCTATCAGGAACATGCGGACAATCCTACATTTTGCAATTCTATTACCAAGTCCATATTCATTGACATTCAAATGAAACGATAAAAGAGTGGAGGGACCGTCTTGATCGTTTCAATTAAAATGGTAATAAATGGCAAGGTCTCTCAGTGAGTTAAGGCTCTGCTGAGCTCTCATGTGGCCTGGTTATGAGTTTCGTTCTGGACTGTCATTAGATTGAGCAATATGTATACTTTTTATTTGCAGTGCATACAAATTAAGCAAAAACTTGACTATGAAGTGCTATTCAAGTGGACACTACCCCTCTTTTGCTTTGGTCTTTAATACACAAAAGAAACAATACACTTTCAAGAACTACCACTCTGATAAGAACAATTTTTATGGCAAAGGATGAAAGTAATATTGCTGATTGTGTAAGTTGTCTAACTCACTCTTCCTAATGCATTCCAGTTGGGATACATGGGCGAGCAGATATTCCTTTCACAAAGTGCCTGGTTTGTAATTGATGGTAAATATATACATGAATAGTCCTCCTCAAGTCTTGATATCTAAACTGAACAAGGCTCAACTAAGCCCAAATGCACCAGCCACGAGAAGGGGCAATGTAGGGAATATACACGAATAAAAATAGAGCATTGGCAAATCCAATCACTCTGGCCCTTCTAAAGGCTGCAGTAGCACAAGGTGTTAGTGGATGACCTTCTCAAGTCCAATGCAAGCGCTTAAAAATTATTTCACAATGTTGCTGTAGTACAATGTGTTGCTAGCTTCCATCTTGAGCCAGATACAAGTGCCTGAAAAAGCATAGACAAAGCTGGGGTGTCACAAGAGTGTTATTTGATTTCGCTTTGGAGTCAATTACATGTGTGTTAAACGTCTTTCAAAAAGTCACAGTGAGCAAGTTGTTCCTAGATGTCCCTCTGAAGTTAGCTTCAAGTACGTAAAAGTGGCTTTCAAAATGCTCAGAAGGGGGACTAAAGATGTTCATCTCTAGTTGGACGTAAGTGCTTGAAAACAGATGTCTCTTTCAAGTCAGATACAAGTAATTGAAATGTTTTTCACAAGGCTGTAGTAGTGCAAAGTGTCACCGGGTGTCCTTTGGGCGTTGGATACAAGTGCTGTAAAATGTCTTTCACAAACAAGAAGAAAGGCAAGGTGTTACTAATGTCTTTGGAACAACCCCCAAGGATATCGCCATTTTGTGATCTGCAAAAAATCTGAAAATCCACACTTTTGAAAAAAGTCCCAGACTATAAAAGTGCTTGCAAAAAATGTCATTTAAAAAATAACATAGAATTGCTCTTTTTTATGGGCTTTGCAATGCCACTGAGTGAATAAAAGGAGGGTGAGCAGCAGGCCAGCAGGGGCAGAGCTTGTTCAGTAAGATGGGGAGGGTGAATTTCAGATTTTCCAACAAATACGACAAGCAGGTTACATGAGGGGGCCTAAAGGCTGTGGAAAGCGGGGCAAATGTGGATTGGCAGGGTTAGTAAGTGAGAGGAAACATAGGGGGTTATTATGAACACAGCGGGAATCCCCACCGTGTTCATGCTGGCGGTCTTATCACAGACCGCCAGCCCCCTGGAGACCCCGTTGGCCGAATAATTAACATTCTGCTGGGACAGCGGGCGGAAACAGTGTTTCCGCCAGCCGGCGCAGCGGAAGGCTGGGCCATTGCCGACGGCTCCAAATGGAGCCGTCATCGATGCCGCAGTGCGGCAGGTGCAGCAGCACCCGCCACGCAGATCACTGCCCGTAAATCGGGCAGTGACCTGCGCAACGGGGCTCTGCAAGGGGGCCACTGAGCAGCCCTTCCGTCAGCCTTTTCCTGGTGGGTGAAACCGCCAGGGAATGGCTGGTGGAACAAAGGGTTCTTTATCCTCAGGGCAGCACTGCTCCCAGCGCTGCCCTGTCGGATGAAGAATTCCGCCATCTTCAGGCTGCCCGTTGGCGGTAGCCTGGCGGTGATGGAAGGCCACCTGTGGTGGTCCCCACTGTGTTCATTATGTGGCTGTCAAGACCGTCATGCCAGTGGTGGAAATTTCCGCCACCGCCAGCATGGCTATCTCGACCGCCAAGTTCATAATGAGGGCCATAATGTTTTGTAAAATAACAAACATTTTTGAAGACTTTCAAAGCAGAGGGGGGGGGGGGGTGGATTGTATGTGCATTTTTGCTGGTGCTTATGTAAAAATTCCTGGTGAAATCCGACAGACAATTTTCCACACCCAACTGAAAGCACCTGTACCCAACTATTTACCAGAAATACATTTATTAGGGTGGAGTAACACCCAAAACACCCCCCCTGAAGCTACACCCCTGCAAGCCAGAAGGCAGAATGGGTGTTCACTTCCTCTGCTGCCTGCCTATGAACATCACTCGCCTTGCAAATGCTCAGGGCCCCCTTCAGTGCAAACTCCCTTGGGGTCCTGAAGCGAGTCTAAGAGACTGGATCTGCAGGTATGTGCCTGATCCAATCTCTTTTCAGTCACTCTTCTGTGCCACCTCCACCCTGCAGCAACCCACCTCCTGTGATGCCTGCTGCACCCAGAACCTGACAACATGTCCCCTCCATGTTAACATTTTCATCGCTTACCCCCATGTACTTTAGAGATGAAGGTAGGTGATAGAACTATGTTAATATTTATTTACCACCTCCATGAGTCTTTGGTCCCTCACCACTTGCCGCCCCTTGAGTCATCTGCTCCCCACTCTAACCACCAGTCTCCTGTTCGTGCCACCACCCGGACTGATTCTGCCTTTTCCATACCCCCAGCTTCGCCAGTGATAACGCGTCCAGCCCTTATAAATTACCTGTACCTGGACACGTTGGAGGTCGGTGAATCTTTTAACCGAGTCGGGCTCTCCTCATCCTAAAATAGTCGAGTCACTCAGATCAATAATCAATAACTATTACAATCGGTAATCAATACTCAATTAATAGGTCAATATAGCACATCAGAAATCAATAACAGTTGGTATTTCGGCACACCATGACCTTTCAGTCATGAATAACCACACCAGTTTATTAAAAGTTAGTGAATTTATTTCCCTATATTAACAAAGCTAGCACAATATAGATATATCTCAAAACCAATTGATATATGTATATGAACATTACTAGCTGTCCATAACGGCGGAAGAAACGCAATCTACGTAAAATCTGAATAATGATACACTCTGTTATCGCAATGCAAATCACCAATATGACTAACTGTATTTGACTAATTGCATACATTGGTCAGCATAACAAGATTTCAATTTAGCATGGTACATTGAATGAATACCTCGACTAGCCTCTAATTAGCATCGGCATGTGGGGCTTCATGCAAAACGAATTTAGTCAACACAAATTTGGAAAACTTCTAGCTAGGACTCTATCAAAATTAGCAGTTGGTACCTCAAAGGAAAAACACAATGCATAATACATTTATCCTTTCATATTTACCAAATACAATCAGCATTCAAGAAAAGTCTTCGTCCTTCAGGTACCGGTTGATCAGCATGGGGCAAATTTCAAAGGGGCAAAGTTAAGGGCAAGCTTCCTTGCAGCGGCAAGGAGAATGGGGCAAAGTTACTGCATGGGCAAGACGGGGGCAAATCAAAGTTAAAGTCTCTAGGGTGAGAATTCTTAAAGTCTCTTTCTCTCGGATAGAGAAAAGGGCATCAGGGTGTCGTCCAAAATGGAGTCTGGCATCAGGCTTCAAACTGGCATCGAGGAAAATGGCTGACTTCTCTTTGTCCGGTGGGTTTAAGTAAGAAACATTCCAAATTCTGCAGGGTCTTCCATTGGAGGGTTCATAGGTTGGCTTCAAATTGTCCAATCAAAATTGTCTTTTGCTAGCGCTCATTTATGCATACACTGTCCTTGGAGCCTTGGAACACAAATTGTAACATGGTTTGCCAATTATTTTACTATCTGTACCTTCATTGTCCGCACCTGCAGAGACTGACCTTGTATCAAAGGGGATGAAACCGGCCTAGTACGAAACCTTGGAGATAAGTGTACCAGTCAGCTCTACTGGAAAAATACAACTTCAAGCAAGAATATATGTTTCATTAGTTCAAGGAAAAACCACGCAGTTAAAATTTGAAACTAGGCAACTAGGCCAAAGCCTGTACTAAATTTAAGCTAAGCAAAACAGTTTTCAAACAAGAAATCATGGCATACATTTGCGATTATGACCGATTACTACATTTTCAATATTTCATGATTAATAAAGCTCGTTTACAATGATGGTGAACTACCCCGGGGGCACAATTTCCCTCGTACATTATTTTCTTTACTAAAATCACACTTCATTACATGTTTTGATTATACGATATGTATGAATATATGTCGGACCTTCTTTTTCTGCGTCATCACCAGTCTACCACCCCTGAGCCCCTTCAGCTTCCCAGCTCTCACCATGCTCTCCATACCCCCTGAGTACTCTCTGCTGCCCTGTGTACTGCAGGGTAAGTGGGCGGAGCATTCAGATTGCTATCAGCACCGTGTGGCACCAAACACCCTCCTGTTCTGAGGCTCAGTGCTGCTGGAGCCTTGGCCAGGTCAGACACTGTGACTTGTCTGAGTCTTCATCATTGAGATGCCACAGGCCGAGAGGCATTCTGTACATTTTTTGCCTACCACAAAAATACTGCAAATTTTAGGGATTGAGCTGCACATTTTACATTTTTTGCCGCAACATTTGCAAACCTAGACCGCAAAATCCTGGATGGATCCATCTCGAGAGTCAGATACAAGTGCTTGAAAAGTGCTGCACACAGCTGCAGTAGTTTAAGTTTAAGCTGCTATATTACATTCACTTTAACTCATATAAAGGTGCTGTAAAAGGTCTTTGACAAAGCGGTAGAAAGGAAAGCTGTTACTAATGTCCCTTTTGAAGTCAGATACTAATGCTTCAAAGAGTTTCACAAAGCTGCAGTAAAGCAAACCATTACCCGATATCCTTCTCAAGTCAGATACAAGTGCTTGAAAAGTCATTTAAAAGCTGCAGTAATGCAAGCCGTTACTAGGTGTACCTTTCGTGTCTCATATGTGTTTGATGTATGAGGCTGCAGTACCTGGGCCCGGTGGTTAATTTGTATATAAAAATGAGCAGGTGCCCAAAGCTCTTCTCTGAAACACGCGGCTGCTGCATTTAAATGTGAGAGCACAGAATACTGAGGCAGCGTAACCCTAAAGCCCTCTCATGCCTCTTTAATCCATTTACAGCCACTCCCTGCCTCTTCAGCTCACTCTTGACGCTTTCTGCTTTCTCCATTTTTGATGCTTTTCTGTCTTTCTTTGCTCCCTCTTTCCCATATATGTCATTTGCTTACAGTAATTGCCTGATGCAGAAAAATAAGTGCTGGCTCTCAAAAATTAGTGCCGGTGCTCCCCACCGACAGCCACCGGCTCAAATTAAACACATCTTGGGCCTTTACCAGAGGTCCTAGAAACATCTATGAACGACATCTCAATCTCAGGGTGGATGAGAATGACGAAGACAGCGGACATCCTGGAATGTCTGTTGAAAGTGAGATAGGACAACGGTAAAATACATCAAATGTGCTTTCGTTTTCAGCACTGAGGGCTGCCTGCATGTCTTACAAGCTATTGGTAAGTAGAATGTTCCTTGCTGATGCAGAACAAACTGCTCTTTATCTGTATGTGTTCTGACACAATAAGTGAAACTGTGAAAACGGAGCCTATTCCTCTTGAGTCACAGACAATTATATGATTCACCAGGCTGCAGTTCCTTTGGGTTATATTTCGAATGCCTAGCACTAAGAGAGTGTGACTTCAACATATACATTTGCATAATCCCTTTTAGTATTCCAATAATGTGTATATGTTTTCAGTATGCTGAATAAATATGCAGTGCTCACCTATGATAATAACAGTAGTTATTGCAACTTTCAGTGAGTATCTTGAATGTAATGGAAGGGGACAAAGACGTACTATTATAGATGTGCTATTATATATAAGTATTGCCTGTGACTAATGAATGCAGAGTGTTTTCAAGCCCACCAACCTGATGAACTATTTTTTAAATGGATGTTCACTAGTAAAATTCCACTACTCATAGTGATGGGAACCGGAGGTTGGGCTCACCTATTAGTGCATGCCTGTCGGTGGACATAAAATGAAAAAGTAACTTTGACAGGACAATGGATGAAGAGGGCTGACTGAAAGACTGAAATCGTGTGTGTGTGTGTGCATGTGTGTCTGTACATTCACTAAAAAAACAAAGATTAAAGGGACGTTATAGTTAGGTGAAAATGTCAGTGAAAATACTGTTAGAACTAACAAAACCACTGCAATTCACCGGTTATAGTTATCACAAGTCACTATAGCTCGTGTCGTAAAGTGGCTATACCATGCACTGTTATTAATGAAATCATTTAAAATGCTGCAGTGATGCTATCAATAATGTCACAGAATGGCATGAGTAATGGGATATGTTAGATGAATTTGTAGTGCACGTGAAGGCACGTTTTATAGTTATTTGAGGGCGATCACATTTTTTTTTACAAGGATTGTGGATCCACAGATCCTCCTCGGCTTCGTGATCCCATTTAAAAGAAATCTTTTTTTTTTTTGCCTGGAGGGGAGTTGCTTAGGGCACTCCCTCCCTCTAGGACTAGGGGGGCAGGGTATCCCTACCCTGCCCTCATATCTTTTTTTCTTTTTATCAGGACAGGGGACTCAGTCCCCGAGTCCTAAAATGGCTGCTGCCACAGCCTTGTTGCCAACCAGTCAAATCCATAGATCCTATGAAGCATGAAAAATACAATTATTTTGAACCATAATTTCTCAAAAACTACCAAACAGATTTACACCAAATGACAAAAAGCATTCTTTCTGGACCAAGATCTATCTTTCTGCCAAATGTGGTGTAGGTCTGTTCAGCAGTTTCTGCTGTATTGCTGTTCAATTTTCCCATGGAAAATGATTGGAGAAAACACATTTTGGAAGCCCCCTTTTTCTTAACCCTTGCTTGACATTCCGGGAAGGCACAGAGGTAGATGAAACTTTACTTTTAAAAATGGTTTTATGAAGATTCATCAAACGATGCCAAAGTCATCAGCAAACCATATAATCTGTTTCCAATGGAATTGTGGTCCTAACTATAGCTACTCAGTGGAGACCTCCTTTGAGTAATATGAATATATATTTATTGCATAGCGGCAGTCACCACTGCGTTGTTCTAGATAGTTCACAATTACTGTACAAAGGGTGCTTTGTTTTGCTAATATCTTTAGTGCTGTTTGGCCAATCTGCACAAAACTTGTAAAAAATGTTCATCTACCTCAGCTCCAGAACTTTGATTTCCCATATAAATCCCCATAGGAAACTTCTGATGTTGATTTGGAAAAGATGATTATATGGAATTACACCAAATCTGCCAAAACGTTAGACCCTTTACAGAAAGAATACTTTTGTGATTTGGTGTACGTTTGTTCAGCCATTTTTGAGAAATTTGCATTTAAAGAAGTCATGAAGGGGCTACAAAATAGGTTTATCTGGACAGTTGGTCAAGCAGGGCTGCAGGGGATGGTCTGCAATACAGAATACTCAAAAAATAGGACCCCCTGTTTGGCAGAGGGAGATTGTTTTCCCGTCAGCCATTTCTGTACCGCAGGATGGGTGCCAGTCCCTCAGATGAACTGAGTGGGTAGCCGTAGCTTGGAAGAAAATGTTGAGGTGGCCTGTTTTAAGACTCAGGGGTTTGATCCCTGTCTATTGGGAAAAAAAACCAAAAAATACCACAAGGGGGGAAGGTAAAAATACATCAACCACACAGCACTTGAGGTGCATAGATAGAGGCACAAGGTCCTAAAGTAGAAAAAAAGTTAACTTTGGTGGGGCCACTGCTACTGCAGTAATCCTACAGGATTCAATGCGCCCCTCTTGTGAGGTACCATGAAGCTCCTGTAGGAGCCACCAAGCTGCATCAGTACAGTATTGTAGTACGATGCAAGCTTCAAGCGGTAAAGCTTGCATGAAATGGTAGAGGTGAAGCTTGTGTGGCATTGTGTGGTAGTACAGCGGTACCCACAAAAAAGTTTTTTTTAAATTACATTGTAATGTGGGTTGGGTGTAGACAGTGGATTGGGAGTTTGCTTCAGGGTTGGCCCCAGGGCCTAACTCTGCAGCCATTCACAACCTGCACATAGCCAAAGGCTGTGCACAAGCTGGAGTTGGTCACTTCTGCAGGGTTAGACATCCAGGGGAGATTGGCCACCCATGCGGTGTAGGTGCAAGGCCTGTTCAGAGGCCAGGCCCTTTGACCAACTGCTTGCTGTGCATGGCCAAAGGCGGTGCACAGTGGGAGAGTTGGCTTATTACTGTAAAAAACAAATTTCACTGAAAAAAACAAAGGTTAAAGGGACAGTATAGTTAGATATGACAATAAGATCCCCCCTTATGTAAAAAAACAGGAATTCGCTGACAAGCCAAAAGTTAAAGTGGCATAATAGTTAGGTATCATAATAAAATCTTAGTGCACAATAAGAAAACCCTAGGAATCCACTGAAAGAAACCAAGGTAAAACAAACAAAACACTGAAATACACCAATTATAGTTTACTGAGCTAACTACAACTTGCTCACCCTCCCCCCCATGGACTGCTTATGACCACACACATTACATCGGGCACAACAAATACTGGCTGCGTTCTGCTTCCTGGCCACTTGAGCTTTCCAGATGGTCAGTCGGGGCCTGATGGCCATCTCACAGCCAAGCCAATTACAGTGCTTCCTCCAGGTACTGAGATGCATCTCCAGCGTGGTGCACCAGTTTATTAAGATGCCACTGTCACAGGTTGAACGGCCCCTGGTGGCAAGGGATTCTATTCCATTGCTCACTTTCCCCTTGTATTAGCTGCCATTGATTGCACACACCTGAACTTCAGCCGCCCTGCCACAGCGTGTACCTTTTCTGCAAGACATCGCCGTCACTCCGTCAATGAGCAAAGTGTCTGAGATGCCAAGCGCTGCTCCATTGATGTGTGCATTGGCTTTCTTGAGCAACAGCTTGAATTTCCAACAATTCACTCTTCCACCTCAGTTGGTTGCTTCTGATTTCAATAACACATGGGTGCTCATAAGTTTACTTACTCACACTTGGACTGCATGTGTACTTGGCGAATGGCAAAACATAGTCATTCATAACGTCATCCTATCGCAAAACACAGCCAGGAGGATGCCTCAGTGTTCTTGAGGTAACTGTATTATAGCAAATATCATATGGCATTGTTGTAGGTGATGCCATGTATGCCCTTTCTCCCCCTCTCCTCACCCCCTTCCAACATCCAAACATCTTACCTCAACAGAGGTACGACAGGACACACACTTGCATGCGAGCCATCATTAAGTGCAATTTTGACATCAAGACGACTATATCAAAAGTAGATGGTGTTCAACTACTCCTGAGAAGCAATGAGATAGATCATTGTAGTCTGTTGTGACTTCTCCATCCGATAAAGCTTACATATGTACTACTTACACCGAAACCTCATTACAGTATGATCCGAGTTCCGGGGCTAGAACACAGGCACACTCACATTCACTCTCCTGCCAGGATTAGCGCCTGACCGCAACACCAGGTCTTGTAGTGTCCTCTACCACGGCTGCTACCTAAAAGATCTCCGGCAAAGAGCCCCCTTACGGGGAGCCCGTCAGACATTGCAGCGCCGGTCTGACGAGGAGCTACCCGATGATGAAGCATGACATCCTCTCGGATGTGTGAGGGCTCTTGCTCCTGAACTCTAATGTTCCCCTAGTGATTATATTTTTCCATTTGGAACAGTGTACACCTTTTTTGTATGTTCAGTTAATTGGGAGACCGTACACTGGACCAACTAATCTCCCAGTCCCTCCCTTTGTTGACACTCACATACGCCCCACATATGTCCCACAAATCTCATCTGAGAAACCACTGCAGCACCTCAATAATGTCACAACCAAACTTGCCTTTCTAAATCTATTCCTGCATTAGCACGGAATACACTCACTTATTCATCAACAGAAAAAATCACATATATATAAAAATATTTCACCCACACTCAACATCTCATTTTAGATCAATTAACACCAAGCACAGGGTGCAGAGAATGACAGAGTATAGTCATATATTTTAAGATAACTATTTTTCTATTTCAATACTTAAAATGTTATTTCAATGCAAATTGTTGTCAGGTACCACAAGGTTGCAATTCAGAATCTCAGCCATTTTGTTATCTTAACTTTCAATGTTTTCCTAACTTATCACACCTATATGGTGGAATACCCCGCCTTTGCCACATAGGTGGAAAACTACAAAGTAGCAGTGGAGCAACAATTAATGGAGCTGGAATTTGCCAACAAAAACAACAAACAGAAAGTTACATATAGGAACAAATCTAGGCAATTCCTGAGCCATTTTTAGCATCACTGCAGAATTCTCCTCCATTCTACTGCTATTTTTGTTCAAGAAGTCCACAAAATGGCTAGGGAGAAGGAATAGAGGGCCCCCTGTTTCTCCTTGGAGGAATTAGTATTCGTCAGAAAGTGGATCTTCCAAAACTTTCCTTTGATAAATGGGGGACGAGACATCGAGCTTAGCAATTCAGTGTGACTAGAGATTTGGAAATGCATCAATTAGGCTCTGCAGTGAGTGGGTGTGCACATCCATAGAGCAAGGAGTTCTGCAAGCCATGAGAGGACCTCCGATGCTCAGCACGCTTAAATACATAGAGGTGACCTCCCAATACCATTCGCAGTACCTCATGCTTCTCCTCTCACTGCACGGGAGCATCCGACAAAAGCCTGCTTGATCTTCCAAGCCCTTACCATTGAGAAAATGTATTCTTTAGCCAATGGACTGAATGTTTTGTAGTATTACAGCTCATGCTTAAACCATCTCATTCTGTTCATGTCACTTCCTTTTCAGATCCCATTCGGTGCTTACATTACCCATAGTGCATTGGCATCTGATCAGTGAGATCCTGCCACATGGCTACCTTCTCCTCTCCATTGAAGGTGTGTGGTGCAGACCATGTAGTTTCCAATAATTATCTACAACAAAGTTGGCTATGAGGTCTGTCTTCTCCACTGTGATATTGCTTTTCTTCTTTAGTGTGTGTGTGCTCCATTCAGTAGGGTGGAGCTGTTGTCTACAAGGATTTGGGCTGCACTTATGTGCTTGAAGGGTTCATGTTTATCAGGTGTGTATTTATTTTAGCTCAGATGGATGCTATTCCCCTACTATTTTCCATTTAGAAGTAAACATTACAGGGACAGAGAGCTCGAATTCCGCTGTGGAGAACTGTCGGAAATCCACTCACCAGGTTACTTGTATAATGTTTATGCTTTTAATTTTAGCCATAAATGTCTCTGTCCCCTCATCAAAAGCAATGTAGCCACATAATTGTTCTACCAGTTGAATATCTCCATAGGTACCTAAGTAAAAAAACATGTGCAGAGATCTCCACACATAGATTTTTCTGCATGAATAGGGCTTAGCTTTCTGTGTAAAGCACTTGTTCTGCCAAGGGCTTTCTAGATGCTATACCAAAAACAAGAATTGTTGCACAATTTTGGCCATGAATCTATTGCAAATTGAGCCATCAGACCCAACATGATGTAAAACAGCCCCGCAAAACTATGTAAAATAAAAGGCAACTAGAGTAACCTCCAGCCTGGAATTTACAGGCAGTAGCAAATTTAAAATGCTTTGAGATTCAAAACTTGGGGTAACATCGGATAGTCTGCAGGAAGGTGGTAGAACATTCTACAAGGCAGTGCCATTAACAGTAAAGGTCTGAGCCATTGTTTTCTGGGAATCAAATTTCCGCACCTCCAGTTTGAGTACTGAGTGACTATGTGAAGTGCCCGCCACCACCCACAAGGTCTTGAACTTGCTGGTTGGATCATTGTTAAGGGTTTGGTTAGTGGCTTGAGGCAGACCTGTATTCTTATAAATGATGCTTCAAAGTTGGATCAACTCAAGTTAAAAAAAAGCATTGGGACCTAGCTTTGAATGGAATGTTACCACTAAATGAGAACAGGTCCAAACAATGGGCAAACTTGTGCGATCTTTCCCACATGTAATTTGTGTAACTGGAATTTCTGCAAAATTGCACATAGCATGTGTTCAACCCTTGAGTGATTGTCTATGCAAAAAAGATTGTATTGGAAGGTGTCCCTTGAAACACAAGGCACTATTTTTGCACCTTTGCACGGTGGTAAATCGTGATTCACATTGTGCTAAGAAGGACTTTTTTATGCACAATCGCAACTTATGACATAATATGGATGTAACATGAAGTGCATATAATGCTGTGATACGTAATGCTGTTACCGCAATGCAATGCTGTAGATTTCCGCACAGCATTACATTGGGCTAATCATTGTAAATCTTAGCCTTTACATCTAATCAGTATCAGGTGAAATCTTCAAGGTAGAACCAGCTTGATCTACTTTCCTCTTCGGTTGACTATGTCGTTTTAAGAGCCCACAGTCTCTCAAGTTAATATCCTCAATAGCCAGTCCTGGGTATATGCTGTTTCATATATGCCACTGAAGCGAAACACATTCTGCTCTGGACTGTGAGACATTAACACACTGAATGCATTTGCAATTCCCAGTTGGATTAATGAAGAATGATAACATTTTAGTGCTGGCTTAATGTGATTTGAATCGCCTGGTGCAGTTCTGTATTAATCAGTCCTCTGGGGGCTCTATCCGCCACTTCTAAAAATGTTATTAACAATTTTCTGAGAGCGGAGCCTTCCTTCAAAAACAGTCATCAGGAATCTACTTTTGACTGTGCAATCTAGAAGATATGCAAAGCAAATATTAATATCATGTTCACTTATTGCATGAGCTCGCCTTTGGTAGTCATTGATCTTGCCGCTGAGCCTTTGTGCTGCAATGCATGGCGTGTGTAATCTAGTTCAGTGGAACTGGAAACTTCAGATAAGTTCATGATTTCCAGCAATTTGTGAACTCAGGTATCCAAGGAGCTTTATATCAGCATAGGGAGATTGGAGAGAAAGTAAAGATGAATGAGAGGTTGGCAGCAGATACAAGTCTGAGCCCAGAAAGACAAGTTGAAATTTAAGGGTGGAACATAATATGGTATATTTGCTATATAGTATCTTTGCTTAGACTGAGTTGCAAAATTATTATGCAGCAAACATGCTATTTCCAGAAGTGTGAGGAATGGTTCAACTGCCAACCTTCATCAAAAAGGATGGTGATACTACTAAAGAAGTCTTGTCAATTGCAAAGAAGCAAGTCTTTGTCCAATGTCTGTATTGGAAAGAGAAGAATGCTATGTGGATCTGCAGGCGGTACTCCAAGCTTTCTGCAGCTTTTGATGCCCTCTCCTTCATTTTTTTTTAACTGAATAAGAGTGATGGGATCACCAAGTTTGTTGCCTCGCTTTAAATGTGAGTGCCCTCTGGATCTTTGTCGAATGGCTCACCTTAATAAGCTACCCAACATCATTATTTCCTCTTTTGACCTATCTTTTTATCGTATCTTAATTCACTGAGGATTATCTTATTTGTGCTCCAGTGCAGCCCAGTTCCACTCTAATTGTGATACAGAATGATTCTTGGTTGTCCTACTAGATGATATCTGCTGTTGAGTCTTTCAGACCTATCCTTCATATTTGAGACTTTGGACCTAAACTATCTCTTCTACAAGGGTCTCTGAATCTGGAATTAGAGAACAAGCTTTATAATTGATCACATCTTTTATGAATGTCAGATCTCATACAGAAGCGCTTGCCACTATTCTAGCCTATCCACCTTTTGTATTTAGACCATTGGGGTCCGTGTAGATATGTGGTTCAGCCCCACTCTATTCAAACCTGCTGGCAATCCTGATCTGCACATTCAGATTAACTTTATTTTCTTAAGTGGAAAATAGATTAATAATTCTCTGGACACCAACATTATGTCTTCCACCACTCATTTCAAGCCCTCACAGATCTGATGAAAATTAATGTTGATCCACAATGTATTTGGCTCCCTGCTTTCAATGTTACTAAACGTGTTCAGACTGTACTTTCTTTGCACCCCCTCCTGTCAGTTTTGAGTACAGCAATGGGAACATGGTAATGAAAATCCATAGATAGATCACCAAGACAGGAAAAGAAGAAACACATTTGGTGAAGACACTCTCTTGAGCAGATTGAGAAGTCCATTGCTTGTCTGAATGAAAGACCAGTCCATCACTGACCCCTGTTCCTGCATCTCCATCTCTTTCTGTCCTCTCTTTTCCACAAACGGTTGCCACACTTCCCACCGGGCCCTCTGAAATCCCGTTTTCCTCGGCATCCCTCACTGTCCTTCTGCCTCACTCACACCTTCTAACATCTATACAGCCATGACTGCATGCCTCTCACCAATCACCCATATTCTCATGTTCCATCGAGGTGTTGTCTCTCCTTAGGCTCCTGAACCACCTCAAACTCTTATCCCTGCTTCTTGCTTCCTTGTTGCACTTTCCAATGGCAGCGTTTTTGTGGTGCATCAGGCAGAGAGCTCCAAGTTCCCATCATTGTTCCTTCACCGTGCAGAGAGAATTTCCTTCAGCGCGTGCTCCCTGTGTCATGTGTCAACACTGCGTCCATACAGACACTACATCTTATACCACAATATTGTCCTTCAAGTTCCACCAACAACCCTGCACAGAGGGAACAGATCCTTCCCCTCTACTCGGGGCCCACATTAAGAATACCCAAAGGTAGCATCCATATTCCCTGGCTTCTTTTTTTGTAAGAAACGACTACAGATGCTCTAGCAGCACCACCGAGGGAGTGCCAGTGAAGCCTGGAATGATCGGTTATGTGTACACGAAAGAACTGTGTGGTTAGTAACATGAGATGCGGTGTAACTCCCTCAGAACTTTGTTTGATTCTGTCTCAATCTGAATCCTTCAAAGCTCCTTTATACATATAGGTGTAATAAAGATATGTTAAAAACCTAGACAATGCATTAAAGCTTATCTTGCACAATACCTCCACTTTGCCTTTTAGAATCTATTGTTAAGAATGTGTTGTTTATTAGATGCAATAAGAGCCAAGCCCATTTTAGACGATCCCACATCTTGCCAGTCCTTAAACCTAAAGATTAGGCTGCTGAGGGTCTAAATTTGAAATAAGTTTTCTACCCTATGATGTAATCAAAAGAATATGATATCACATCCAGGAGCAGCTCGCAGTGCGGAAAAGGAGCGGGGCAGCACGTGGCGAGAGGAGGAGGATTGGGGAAAAGAGAAAAAACACTTACCTGATCCCGTGCCGCTCTTCAGCCTCCACCGCAGGCGCAGGGTCCCAGCCTGCCCTGCGACCAATCCGAACTCTGGTCTCATGCTGCCGGCAGCATGAAAAGAGTGTTCGGATTGACCGGAGCCCCTTGCTGGGTGCTCGAGGCAGAGTGGAAGTCTCTGCCTGCTCTCTCCAACCCAGCAACACAGTGCCGGGTAGAGAAAGCCCAGTGTGCATGCGTGTTTGACCAGCCCGAGACGGGTAGCCAAACACATGCGCACTGAGGGGAGTGGCGTGCACCCTTCCTCTGTCCCTGTCACGCCCCATGGCTCCGCCTCTTTAAAAAAAAAATGATAAGAAACATAGTTTATTATCGTTTTATTGAAAAGGTTTGCAGCTGCTGCTGCTGGCGGGGAGGGGGGAGTGATGCTCCTCTACCACAGCGGAGGAGCCGCGCTTGGTCACATCCTTTACATCTGGCATTTGGTGAACTGACATTCAATGGTTGCTTCTCTGCCTCTTTGATGGACATCTACATTAAGCCAAAATCAAAGCCTTGAAGTGCAATCTTTAATCCGTGTGTGGGTGCGTTTGTGTAATAATTCCGCTCACACAGGTCTTTCTTTCGAGTTTAAAATCACCATCTAATGAAGTGCAATTTCTTTCATGAAGTAAATGTTTCCCTTTGGCGTCTTGAAGCGTAAAGCTGCAGCTAAATTAAGATAAAATGCCAGAATCTGAGCAAGGTGTTTGTTATTTACTCCCAGGTGACAGCAAGCCGCAGCCGCGGCAGAATACTCATTTATTGCCGGACTTTTTTTTAATATTGAAAGCCCATTTCACAAGCCGGGCGAGCCATTAGCATACAGGATCAATGCCACGAGTAAATCAGAGGCTGAAAAAAGTGACCTGTGATGGATGGCAATACACAGGGAGCAATGTTCTGGAAAATACTGTTCACCTCTGTGAAGAAAAGCATTACCTTACCTCGTGTTTGTATGGGTTAGACTCCTGTAGTGTGTAAAGGAGCTAAAAGGCATTCCCTGGCTCAGAAATGTCTAATTCATCTCACTTTCATTCACTTTAACTTCCTAACAAGCAGACATTTACCACTTCTTCATGTTCTGCAAATGGAAACATAGCACGTGGGCTCCTCAAAATTCAGTGACTAAGATGAAACTTGATAGTTGTACCTTCATAATTATTTACAATCAGCCCTTAATTTATTATTTTCTTTGGAAATTGTATGTATTTAATTACTTCATTTCTGAAGCACGCACTGCTTGAGTGACCATACTTGGTGTATGGACTGCAGAAATCGGAGGATGAGGCTTGAAAGCTATATAATTATTGGTAATGCAATAGGGTGAGCATTTCAGAAACCACAAACAATTAATCAGACTTCTTTCATTCACTGTTCAGTAATGGTTTTCAGTGCTAAGAAACCTCTGGCAAACAAGCGCTTTTCAAATTGCATTAACATAACATAGAAACCCATTAATTTGTTGATCAAAAACCAAGCAGGATTATTAGAGGGTGGAAAGGACGAACACAGTATATCCTTTGAGAGTGGCTCTTGGGGGAGGTGGCGGCACCGAGAAATAGAAGTTGAGAGACAATCTAAAAACATGATTGGACTGGTAGTTCCGTACTGGGCACTGTAAGCTGAGAGTAGGGTGCAGGCCAGTGCTTGATTTGTAAATAAAAACATGCCAGTGCCCAGAGCTCTCCTCTGAAACAGGCGGCTGCTGCACGTAAATGTGCAAGCATGGAATACTGAGGCAGCCTAATCCTAAAGCCATCTCGGGCCTCTTTAATCCATTTACAGCCACTCCCTGCCCCTTCAGCTCACTCTTGCATCTTTCTGCTTTCTCCCTTTGTGACGTTTTTTCGAATTTCTCTTCCTCTGTCTTTTGCATATGTGTCTTTTGCTCATAGTAAATGCTTGAAGGAGAAAAGTGATTGCTAGCCCTCAAAAATAAGTGCTGGTGCCCCACACCAGAAACCACCAGCTCAAATTAAGCACTGGTGCAGGTACCTGCATCAATGTGGCAATGTGCATTACACAATTTCTTACTGTGGGGGAAAAAACTTCACGTTGACTGCAGTGAAAGAAGTTCAGCATCACTCATGACATATTCTGTGATATCATTGATGGCATTACTAATGACATCTGAGATGACAGCACTGGGCATGGCAAATGCAGAAGTTATAGTTATTTCAGTTAACTGTAATTGGCGAGTTCCAGTGCTTTTTTGAGTTTTAAATTACATTTTTCAAACTGACATTTTCATCTAAGTATAACATCACTTTAACCTCTGGTTCTTTTTTTCTATATACATATATTTGTGTGTGTATATATATACATATATATATATATATATATATAAAGTGACGATATAGTTAGGTGAAAATGTCATTTAAAAAATGCCATATAAAACTCAAAAAGCACTATATTACCTTGTGGCGGTCGCCACTAGATAGTTATAGTTAGGCCCTAGTTTCCATTAAAAAAGCGTTTTTTTACTTGCCTATATCTTTGGCGCTACTTGACGAATCATCACAAAACTTTCCATACAAATTTTCCAGTCATGTCAGCTGCTGTCTGGAAAGTTGCGGGGTGATCTGTTGAGGGAGGGCTGAGAAAAAGTGGGGGGTCCCAAAACACTTTTTCCCCATTCATTTTTCCATGGGGATTTTGAACAGCGATTGCCCCGAAACTACTGTATGGAATTACACCAAATTTGCCAGTAAGGTAGGTCCTGTTCAGTGCGTGTTTGGTAATTAATGGGTAAAAAAATTGTATATGTAGGGAGCGGATCCGTCGTGCATGCGATGCAGACTGCCGCGAATCTGCAAGCCACACGGAGGAGTGTTGTTGGCTTTGCGCTACCTGTTCAGAAAGTTGCAGCTGCCATTTTATTGACTGCCAACGGTCCTGGGGTATGGAGTTCCTTTGAGAAATGGGTAGAAGGGGTCAGGGTAGAGGTACTCTGATCCCATGGGGATAATGTATGTGTTTTTGAGGGATGAATTATTAGCTTAAAAAGGTTAAAACCTCTTTTTTCTTGATTGTTTTAGGAAGCTGGCCTGGTGTGTGGTGGGTACCTAAGGAACCTACACCTTATGCCAGGTCCAGGGATCCCCTATTAGTGAAGTGTGAGCAGTGTCTAGAAGTCAGGCTCTCTAGAGGTAGCTGTGGATGAGCAACCAAGGCTTATCTAGGAGACATGCAAAGCTCATGCAAAACCACTGTAGTCACACAGCACTTGCACACATAAAAGAAAACACTCAGTTGTACAAAAATAAAGGTACTTTATTTCTGGTCACACAATACCACAAAATACTAGATAGGCAACCCTCCAAAAGGAGGTAAGTAATACAATAAATATATACACTAGTAAACAGTAATAGGCACAGAAAAGTTTAGAAAATTGCAATAACCAATAGTGACCCTAAGGGAAGCCCAAACTATATACTGAAAAAAGGGAATGCGAATACAGGACTCCCACTTAAGTGTGTGGAATGTGTAGGTAGAACGGATCTGGGAGTACTAGAGAACAACAAAGATAAGTGACACAGTACACCCCCCCCCCCAGCGACCAGGAGAGCAGGAGTAAAACACTGGATTTTCCCCAAACCACCCACAAGGAAGGAAAAGAAGAAAAGAAGACACCCAGACAAGACTGAAAGAAACCAGAAGTGGATTCCAGGAGAGGAAGACCTGTGGAAAGAGGGGAACCAAGTCCAAAAGTCACAGTGGAGTTCAGGAGGAGTAAGAGCTACTACCCACCCAGCTGTACTTTCAGCAGTTGGTCGAAGGTGAAGAGGTCAGCACTGCAGTCCTGGAGCTGGAGAAGAGTTCCTGAGGGATGCAGAAGATGTCCCACGCTGGAAGGAAGATTGCAGACGGGTGCTGGTGCAGGAATTCCACCAAAAAGCCTTGGCAAAGGCAAATATTGCAGTAGGTGGACAGTGGTGCTGCAGGAACCAGCAAGGCCTAGGAAGACTCACCCAGGAGAGGGAGTCACAAGGGACCCTCAGCAACACAAAGGGCCCACTGAAGCAGAGGCAGCACCCACAGGAGTCCCACGGGACGGGGACACAGAAGTCATGATACCAAACATGCCCAGGTTCGGAGTTACCATTATGTAGCTGGACTGGACATAGGTAGTGACCTATTTCCAGTACACGTGTAAAATGGCATCCCCACACACACGAAGTCCAGGAAAATGGAGTTGAAGTTCATGGGATTACTTTTGCTAGTGCAGGGGTGCCCTCACAAACAGGTATCTGCACCCTACCCTCTGGGCTGAGAGTGCCTGACATAGGGGTGACTTACAGTGACCTGTAGTGAACATGGATGCGTGAACCCGTTTCATGCAGGCTGACATGGCAGGCCTGCAGAACACTTTGCATGGGCTCCCTATGGGTGACATAATATATGCTGCAACCAAAGGGATCCTCTGGTGCCCCAATGCCCTGGGTACCTGGGTACCATATACTAAGGACTTACATGGGGGACCAGTATGTCTAATGTGGGGAGAAAAAGGTACAGTTACCAAGTTTTAAGCGAGAAAGCATAGCCACTGGGGTCCTGGTTAGCAGGATCTCCATGGACACAGTCATATACACTGACAACAGGCATAAAATGGGGTAACCATGCCAAGAAAGAGGGTACTTTCCTACATTTGTAGATCCGTGACTCCGTTGCGGTGCATATCGCGCCCTCACCCCGTGAAACATTGCGATGGATTTGTGAACCCTGCTGATGAAAGAAAAATAGATATATATTGAAACACACACTGTCACTCCCACTTACAGACCCACTCAGAGACTGACACAGCCACTTTCAGACCCACTCATGCACTTATGCACCTACTCACAGACCCACTCAGACACTAATTTACCCACTCACAGACCCACTCAGACAGTGACACACCCACTCACAGACCCACTGAGACGCTGATGCACCCACTCACAGATCCACTCAGACTCTCACAGACCCACTCACATACCCACTGACACCCTCATGCACCCATTCACAGACCCGTGCACATTGACGTACCCACTTAAACACTGATGTACGCACTCTCACATGCAGACAGACACCCTAACAGCCACTTACACCCCCAGATACACCATCTACACCTCTTCTCACACACAGAGAGGCTGCGGCCAGCTCCCACCACACCTGGCCAAAGGGCTGTGCGCAGCGTGGGGTTGGGTGATTAGGGGAGATGGCTGCAGGCCAGGTCTTGCAGGCAACTTCTGCTGTGCATGGGCAAAGACCGTGCACAGTGCACGTTTGGGTGCTTATAGGGGGTTGGCCTCAGGACCAGGCCGCAGGCGGTGGTTGGATTAATGTATAGTAATGGAAATCACTATAGGTTAAAAAAAAACATAGAAATTCACTGAAAAAAACAAGGGTTACAGGGACATTATGGTTAGGAAATATAATTTAAAAGAAACAGAAATTCCCTGAAAAAACAAGGTTACAGGGACGTTATAGTTAGGCTCACATTTTAAACGTACGAAACAATAGAAATTCACTGGTTGTTGTTAGAGTTATGTCAAGTAGCTATAACTCATGCCCTAAGGTAACGATATCTCGTGCCCTGACCATGCACTGCTAATTACTCCACAAATTATGGCACTCATGACATCTTTGATAACATCAGTGAAAATATGGCTGTAATATTTGCAGTAACATTTTTGATGAAAAAAATGTGCATGGTGGGGGCACGAGTTAAAGTTACCTTTGAGCATGTCAAAACATTACTCATTGACGTCAGAAAGAGTTATCCATCTACCGTCGGAATTGTATAGTGTGAAAGTTGAAAATCTGGGATCAATCCTGGCTTCCCTGTGTCACCAAACTGTGGAGTCCTAGACAAATACTTTAGCCCCCTGTCAGTTCATTATCAAATATTAGAGCACCTTCAAGTATGTGAGTTCAGGATGCGCACTGTATAAAAAGCTTGTGTGCTTGATTTAATAGCCTACAATGTTGCTCTGTCTTTAGTAGAAATCTAGACCACTTATGGGTACACAAGACAACAGACCTGCCTCTTAGTTCACTAATAGCATTGTCAGCTCAGCAGGAATGTTTCTGCATGCAACTCTCACATTTAATGAATAGTACTCAATGTAAGTCAATAATGTACTAAGGTGCAAATGTTCTATTTGTTAAAGTAAAACATGTTTTGGATTTAAAAAACACCCTAATATATGATGTTTGCTGCATGAAATAAATATTTTTGAAGCTCTGCTCATGCATAGGCTCTTAGAGCCAGAGCCAACTCTTAGCACCGCTCTGACTCAACCCTTCCTGGCAATTTGTTGGCTAGCCCACCTCTTCCTCTGAGTTTATTTGCTGTATCATAATAATGTACATAGTTGAAGGTATTTTATTCAATACAATCAGTGGCCAAATTCAAACTCATTCAATACAATCAGTGGGCAAAATCAAACCTATGTTACTAAATGTATGGATTGCTATTATTTAAGTTGGTGTGTACTTGTACGTCAGAAGTGAATCTGCGCTTGCAAAAAATCACTAATAGAATGTGATAATGTAAAAGGTCTAATGGGTGTCAGGACAGTCAACCAATTAGTTATTAGATTATTGAAGGGAGAGACATTCAATTGGTTGTGATTAAATGTATTGTTATATAACTTAATAGTTTATTGTAATAGATGAGCTATCACCTTTCTGCAGTATAAGTAATGTGTGTTACTGTTTTATCTCTGTAGTTCAATTAACTAATTCATAGTGATAATTCTTCTTTTTGCATTTTAAAGATTTTGACTTATTTTGTGCATTTTGTGACATTTAATTAGCTTTCATTTAAACATGTTGAAATTTGAATGTGAATGTTTATTATAAGCAACTAGTGATTTTTTTTTATTAGAGATGCTGATATGTCGTCAGATTTTACCTGTTATAAATAAGTAATGAGCCACACATAATGGAGACTAGGGGCTAATCAACAAAAGTCATCTCATGGTGCTCATTGCTCCCCTTTCTCGCATTATTTTTCAGTCAATAAACAGTGGCCAGAAGAGCTTTTGCCCTGGGAAATATTAAACTCTGAAGACAAATGATTCCACTTAGAAAGAGCATCACTAGAGGCCATTCACCATCTTAAGAGTTGCCCGTTTGTGAATCATAGACATCTCTGCTACTTCACTGAGGGATGGTTAAAAACCAGAAACAACATCTAGGGTGCTATATTGAGCTATGTTAAGGAAGCTTGCTGATCAGTTTGAGGTGAGCTCTTTCTTATCAGAGGCAATGCACTAATTTGCATAAAAGTTATCCTAGCAAGTATGAGCACCCCAGTGTGTAAACAGAAGGCAAGAGATACAGCTTAGAGGAAAGTAGTTAGAAAGCAGAGTTACAATAATTTTTATGTTTACTGAAAATGTTGTGTATGTAGTCTGGCCCAGAGATTTAATGGCCACAATGACTGGGTGAAGCAGAGCACTCTGGAAAAGAGCCATCGAACAAAGAAGAAGGTACGTGGGATGTTCATGGACAAATAGACGCCTGTTCTAGTTGAAATTACCCTCAAGTGAAAACCAAACCAGAATTTCAGTATATAACAAGGTCATCCAATGTAGAGCCTGGAGGGCAAGATACATGCCAATTTAAAAAAAAAAAAATATATAAATGTTTTGGAAATTGGGTTACTGGTTGAGAGGGTGAAACCGTACTCAAGTATAAGCCACAATAACATAGATGTAATGTGTGGAGTATTTATGCAGCAGTTCAAACAGTATTAAAGTGAAAACAAAACAGAAGAAAAACCCTACACCAATGTCGAAAACTAGAGTAAAATTCAACAAATGATTTGACAATAGAACAGCAAAAATTCAATTAGTAGAACTGTAGATATGCAATTTCAAAGGCTTCAGGTAAGTAAAAAGCCCCTAAAAGCAGAAATCCCCACTCACAGCTATCTAGTTGCGCAAGACCAGGTGAAATTCACGCTTTCAGGCTGACCATGATGGAGCATGGGATGGACACATGGACCATGTTAGTCCCACAGAAAGGGTTACCTTCAAAGTCTAGCGCGAAGAGTTCTGTTCATAGTGGAAGGGGCAGCAACAAACAGGGAGAGCATTGCAGATGGCCGTTGACGAGCGCATGAACAGCAGGCCGAATATTATAGGCAGTAGTCGCTATAGATCAAAGATTCTGTCAGCATCACAGACAGTCATTGCTGGAGCATCCCATAGATGGTGACCATGAGTGGTCGATGTTGCAGCACGAAGTGCAGCTCTCACACCACCGGCAGTCATTAGCAGTATCTGTGGCATGAAAAAATGGGTTCGCTGGAACTTCACTTTGGGGGAGGCAAGATCTTGGCATGAACAGGCCCGTTAGCATTCGCGAACAGCCCAAAACTTCGGGATTTCTTCTTTTCTGGAGGAGAGAGCACAATTGAGGCCACAAAAAGTATCCAAAACCTAAAGGGCACCTCATGGGTGTCAGGAACTCACTCCAGCAGAGGCTAGAAGGGTTCAGGCAGGTCCAGGCAGCAAGTCAGCTGGGCAGTTGCACGGAGCCTCTGGAACTTGTTATGACCCTTTAGCTCAAAACTAGAAGTCAGCTGTCTGACCATTGGAGTCACTTCAGCCTGGGATGAATTGTGCAGGTCCAGTCTTCCTTCTCAGCAAGCAGGGCAGCAGGCGGCAGAGCAGCAGAGTAGCAAAGCAGCCAAGTACAGTCCTTCAGGCAGCAGAGCAGCATAGCAGTCCTTCTTCTGTAATATCCTCAGGTGTAATAGTGTATGAAGAGTTGGGTCTGAAGGCCAATTATTTACATCTGGTGCCCACTTTGAAGTAGGAGAACGCTCTGGAGATTTACACCCACATGAGGTGTCAGGCATCCTCTTCCTCGCTGCCCCAGCCTCATCTTGTCTGGGGATACAAAAGACCAGTGACAAACCCTTTGAGAGTGTGCACAGGCAGAACCTTCGTGATGTACGAGTGTCGTAGATGACAGCTCCTCCACCTGCTTACGTCAGAGTGCTCCATCCTGCCAACGTGTATTTCCCTTTGCCGTACTGTCTGGAAGAAATCCACAAAGACAAACTGCCAAGTAGACCTAGTAATGTGACCCAGGGACAGGATGCAGGCACCAAATGGCTAGGAAAAGAAAATTAATTGCAATTCTTTAGACACCAAACACAAACTGTCTACTTGCTCCTAATTGAAAGTTATCACTAATTAAATGTAAAACGGAATCCCAGTGTTATCTTATGGGAGAGGTAGGCCTTGAAGCAGTGAAGAGTAAATTTAAGAGTTTTGCACTACCGGGAAATGTAAAACTTAATAGTACATGTCCAACTTTCTAAATACATTGCACCCTGCCCTATGGGTTGTTTAGGGAACCGATTGAAAAGGAATGGCTGGGTAGAGCACAAGATTAGGTTTATTTTTCCAGGTCCAAACGGATTTGGGCGGGTCTAGTCAGGACTCTGGTTGGGGAACCCCTTGAGGTCACAGAATATCTCCCAAGGAGGTAGTGTACTGAAGCAGAAGAGCAGCTAAAGGCATACATGGGGAAAGGACAGCTATGGTAAGGCACAGAAAACAAGATAGTGAAGGCAGGGCAACCTTAATGTGAACAACGGAACGGATCAGTAATGGACAAACACACTGGGGGTAGCACTAAGGTTGCACACAGGGTAGGGCTCAGAACTTCCCACAACAACAGGGAACGTCAATGCCTCTGTGCACATTACTCTTACAGATAGTCACCCCGCAAGCCCCATAGAAAGGAAGCAGCAGAAGTGATTCTGTCTCTGGACCCTTAGGGCACAAACAAGGATTGTACTTACATACACAAGACAAGCCCTTGTGGGTCCAGCTGGAAACACAGTGGCAATTCCTGGAAAACAGCAATAGCACACTGTCACTGTTAGGCACTAAAGACTACATACAACGCTAGACAAAGGATGGGGCTGGAATTGCCTCCTGGAAACCAGGAGCCAACCCCAGTACAAAGGAAAACACTTATACACAGGTGAGGACTGATAGTACACTTACCAGACACAATAACCCAAGAGGAAACAGAAACAGAAGGAAAAAACTAGGAGGCAAAGGCAGGAACAAGCAGAAACAGGACTGAGACACAGAGAGCAGGCTATGGCTGGAACAAGCAAGATCAGGACTGGAATACATGGAGCTGGAACAAGCAAGAACAGGACTGGGAAACAGAGAGCAGGTTCAGGCTGAAACAGGACGGGAAAACAGAGAGCAGGCTCTGGCTGGAACAAGCAAGAACAGGACTGGAATACAGGGAGCTTGAGCAAGCAGGAACAGGACTGGGAAACAGAGACCAGGTTCGGGCTGAAACAAGGAAGGAACAGGACTAGAAAACAGGGAGAAGGCTCTGGTTGAAACAAGCAGGAACAGGGCTGAGAACAGAGAACAGATTCAGGCTGAAGCAGAACAGGAACAGGACTGGAACACAATCCAACAAGGGGTCTGGAACACAAAAGAATCGAACTCCAATGCATGACGAGGAGGCTTCAGGGAATGTCAGCTTATAAGCTGTTCCAGGCAACAGCAAACCCAGGGTGGAGTCACATGGCTGGGCTGCACAAGAGAGGTCCCAGTGTGTGCAGTTTCAGTCTCTCACAAGTCGAGGAGGAGCAAATCCAGTACAAAGGGGCAACCAGACTTTTCCCATAGGAAGCAATGGACAGCAGATTATAGGTCTTACTGACTATCAGGCAGTGCATTATGGGAGCTGAAGTCCATGGAAGCAACTGTAGTTCTTCCATAGCATGCCATATTGGAAAGGGAAGCAAACAGGAGTCAGAAAGGGACTCTGGGTAAATGTAAATGGTGATTCCCAGGCTACAGATAGTCTGTTTACAGCGTCCCCTAGAGATGGGACGACAGAGTGGTAACAGGAATGGCAGGTCTGAGACATGTTTAAAGGAATACTTAAGTGGGTGGCACAAACAATGATGGAGGCCCACTAGTGCCATTTAATTTACAGGCCCTGGGTACATGTAGTACCACTTTACTACAGACTTACCAGTAAATGAAACATGGCAATTGGGTGCAAGCCAATTTTACCATGTTTAAAGGAGAGATCATACACACTTCAGCACTGATTAGCAGTGGTAAAATGTGCAAAGTCCTAAAAGATAATAAAAACATTTCAGAACACAAGAGGGTGAAGGCAAAACGTTTGGGGATGACCCTGCAGAAAGAGTCAGGTCTAACTAACAAAGTGGAGCTCATTCACACACTATCTAGTGCTATTGGAACTAAGTTGAACGGTCCTGATAGTATGAGACCAGACTTGGTCACTGCCGTCCTTCCTCTCTGAACTCCAAGGCACTTGCAGTGCGGCCACATGGGGGCTGTACCACAGTGCCCTGCGCCTGGAGTGAGGAACAGGAAGCCCAGTCGCGCGCCCTGCCCACGGCGAGCAGTACCCTAGAGATTTATACTGCGTCTCCGTCTCTCACGGAGCGGGGACATCTCATCAAAGGGCAGTGGCTCGCGCTCAACGCCACGGCACTCTCTGGCACTTAAGACTTTAATATCTGTGAACATTATGCCAGAAATGAAAGGGCCCGCTTGAATAACGCTTGGAATTGCACAGATGCACTTTCAAATCAGAAATAAAGCCTCGTAGTTCATTAATTATACAAGTCCATTGGAGAAAACGAATTGTTAACTTCTCTGTGCTAATTAATGGATCGTTAGCCTGCAGCACGGGAAACCACCGGAAGACTTAATGCCACCCATAAGAGAGCTCCACGGAAGAGGCACGCGCACATAAAAACGCCCGCGCCGATGGCACGCGCCACATTCACATGCCTGCTCAGTCTTGTCATTGGTTTCGAGTGAGGCAAGGGCACGTGGATGCGGAGCTTACGGACAGGTTAAAAACTCAATGTAAATGTAAAGTCTGCTTAGTTCCGCTGAATGCAAAATGCATTTTAGGCAGAATTACCGACACTTCACTTGAACGTGTCGCAGAACTTCTTCCTGTATTAGTTAGCCGGCGATAATTCTGCAAAAGACGGATTTATTGCATATGCAAATACTCTGCAAAGACTCTGAGAATTTAAAATTATCACCAACCCCTTACATCGGGCCCGGCACTTCTGAGAAGCAAGCATGTACTCTAGAAAGTGAGTACCTGCACTTCACTATTTCCATTTAAAGCCCTGATTGTATGGACAACAGCGTTAATTTACAGGGGGAAATATTTAAGGGCAGATTTATGGAAAGTGGCGCTGCACCCTTTTACCGCCACCATTGGTGTGCCGTATTTAAAATACGGCGCACCATTGCGCAGGGTAGGGGGCAATAGCGTAGTTTTTTATGACACTATTGATGTTCTCTGCAGGAGTAGTGCCAAAATATTGGCGCTACACCTGCAGAGTACATCGGGGCCCATCCTAAACTATGGAAGCCCTCTATTGATGCCTGCTCTTGAGCAGGTGTTAAAAGTGCCATAATAAATGGCACAAGGAAATCTAATAGATTTCCTTGCACCATTTTACCGGCTCCCCTAATGGGGGAACGCCTCCTTTGCATACATTATGCCTGGCGCAGGCCACATTAACGTCAAAATAAATGACGTTAATGTGGCGCAAGGTTGCGCTGGGGGCCTATAGATCTGGCCCTTAGAATCTTCACTAGAGGGAGGTCAGTGTTTGGGTTTGAAGGAATGGTACTTCTGGATCTTGGGGAGTATGACTGAATAGAAGGTATGTTTGTTGGAATATGTGGGAGAACAATGGAGGTAAGTGAATAAAAGCTCCATTTGGTGGATAACAGGAATATGAGGTGTGTGAATAAACCATTTACTTGTGGAAGATGTATGAGCAGGTTATCCTAATGAAGAAGAGGAGCATAGGGCGCTTGAATACTTCTGGTTGGTAGTGAACAAAGGTGATGGGTAACAATAAAAGTTTTCTTGTGGTGAACAGGGTGAGGTAGTGTATGGGATGAAGATTTACTTATTTGAGGGTAAAGGTGGGAGTTGTGTAAATGTAGGGGCAGAAATTGATCAATAAATGATTTTATTTGTGTACAATTGAGGTACATGTACATAGATAAATCCGCGTTTTAAGAATGGGGTGGTAAGCGGTGAATAGAAGGTTTAGTTATGGTCGGAATAGAAGTGTATACCTGGGAGAATGGCAGGAGTTTGTCAATGGAAGCTTTTCCTCGTGGGCAGTGTTAGCAAACGTAAGCAATATTCTTTGAAGGATATGGGAGATAATTTGTCAATAGAAAGTTTACCTGGTGGACATTAGGAATGGGAGCTATATGAATACAATTATTATCTTGCTGAGAATACAGATTGAATGTGGTGAATACAAGATTTATTTTGAGGACAGAGGTGAGAAGTGTGTGACGAGAAACATTCATTTAAGGTGGATGAAACAGCTATGTGCAAATTGAAGTATTTGTTTGCGGAGAACAGGAACAGGAGATGTTGAAATGAGTTTTTCTTGCTGTCAGGATACTGCACTCTCCTTGAGAAGAATACACTTGTGTTCTATGACAGTTGCATGCTCACTGGAGAGCATCTTCAGCACAGGGAGTTGCACCTGAACCTGAAATATGCTTGCTACGTTGCAGTGCACTGCACATTGGTCTCATCTGGCTCCATCTCCTGATCTCAGTCTTCTATGGAAAAGCTTCCTGAGCAGTAGTATTAGCCCTCTAATAAAGGCCAGACATTCCCCAGTGAGAAACAATGGTACTTGCAAGAACTTGGTACCGCCTGCCTTTTTCCAAATAAGCAAATAGAAACACTGCATATTTTCTGGTGGATGATGTTGGACCTTCTGATGGCCATGGTAGACCTTTGAGGTTTGGGTATCTGGAAAACCTGATTGCATCTCTTGTGTATGCACTATGTTGCATGGGTTGGTAGAGGCTCGTGGCTTCTGCAGTGCTTAATTGCAATTCAAATATGAGTGCTGGGCCACAAAGTTGTCTAAGGAGCCCGCCACTGTTGAGTTTGAGAGCCAGAGCTTCCAAATACTAAAACTACTTGGTCTTGGTCAACCTCAAGCATCTTTCTTCCACCACCCACACATTATGTCACTTTATCTCACTCTTACAGCTTCTTTTTAATCACTGCTTAGTTCCTTTGTCACTATTTTCTTGTTTCTCTTTTGCAGTCTTTCTCCTTTCTCCTTGTTCCTTTTTTCTGTTTGTCTCTTTCTCTCTCTTTTGCTCTGGATCAAAGCTTGATTACGAATAAGTGCGTCCTGGTTCCCGAAAATCACTCAATGCATAAATTGAGTACAGGGATGTTGTTTAGTGCACCATTTCCCCTAGGAATTATGGAACCTCTTACTGCCTTAGTCAAATATGATGCAGCGCTTAAAACTCTTGAGCTGTCATGTCAGTGAGATGAAAATCTACCTTTACCTTGCTGTGGATGCTTAGAATCTGTAAATAAAACTACCTATTTTTTAGCATGTCTGTAACAATGTATGTGTGTGGTAGTTCTGTATCATTTTCTGTGGGGAGGACTTACTCCTTCAGGGAAGGAGGCACCTTAAGGGAGCAGCCAAATGGCACAACAATTGTAAGATGGTGTCTCCTGAGCTTCTCTTCTTTGATGTAAATTGGATTATATTATGCCTAATTCCAACCAACTGTGCCACTTAGGGTGAAGATTGGAAGGGCCTTCTGTGCTACCCCTGTGGCTAAGGTAATGCCTAGCAAGATGTGGGCAGCTTGTTCACTTTGTGTGGGTGCGAGGTTTCATTTTAGAAACGAGTTTGCATCTCCTTGCTTTGTTTCTGCCTCTACCACATATTCCTCCTAGTGTTTATTCTGAAAAACAATGTAGAAGGGACCACAAGAAGTGTTCAGGTTGATGTGCTGCACTGCAAATTGTACCCTGGTTCTTGCATTAGTTGTAGAAGTTGACATTCAATGGAAATAATATGGCCCTCAGGTCCTGAAGAATCTACCATAAAGATGTAAGCAGTGAAACATGTTGAGCTAACTTTAAATGTCCACAAACCCTTCTTTTATTTTAGTAAGTGCTAGCCATCAAAATGCTTCACACATATCCAAAAGATTAATCTCACACACAAAGTGAACAAGGAACCCACGCTTTTCTAGGAGTCACCTTCCAATCTTTACACTGGCCTGACATGATCAGTTGGAATAAACCATAGTATCTAACCTAAGGCTGAGTAGGCCCCTGATTTTTTCCACCAATGTTAAGAAGCTTGGTACACAGTATCTTCCAAACTGTGTATCTTTGGTTGCTCCAATTAGATGTTTCCATTACTGACAGACTAAGATTTCATCATGGAGGAAACATAGCAGCCACGGCATGTCCTTTTGGGCGGAGGGGCCACCCCCCCCCAACTTTTGCACCTCATGAAGAGTGTCTGTCAGGCTGAGCAAAGGTCAAAGCTCCTGTTTGCTTTCCTTTTCAATGCCCACTACCTCATTGAGAACTGGTATATTGTATTTACTGTTTGTTATATTTTAATACATATTGCACATTTTTCTATATAATGTAGAATTCTTTGTGGGGCCCCTGCGGTGCTTACCAACGGGTCACAGGGACCCTTTGAATTCTTCTGCTGGGTACATATACGCCTCACTCAGCCTTTTCACTGAAGCTCGTGTATGTGGACAGAATAATAAAATGTGAAAGATTTAATAAGAAACAAAACAAACCCAGGTCTCCTTCCCCGGGCATCCTCTTGTACTTGGAAGAGCAGGGTAAGCTCTGCTCTTGGCTCTCCGAGATCAGCTGCAAGGGAAGCAGGTCGAGCAGACCGAGCTCTTATTTAAAAGATAAATTGTCCAAACTTGTCGGTATCGGCAACACACGATCAAGGCTGCTTTGTTTGTTTTGCTGCAAGGAGGAAGATAGTGCTGAAAATGATACTTGGCCTATCTGAAAAATTCCAGGAAAATACAAAAAATATGCGTGCTCGGCCCTCAATCCGCGGGAAATAAATAGACGTTGTGAGGCACCTGATCCGAGGCACTTGTGTGCGGATAAAGAGATGAAATACTGATGCAATTCTCTGTTGTGAGGATTTGTTCCTCAGAACGAGGGGCAGGAGGTTAAACAAAAAATGAAATTGAAGGGGCTCAAGGTTTCCAGGGCTGGTAAATACTGCGCAGCTCGTGCTGAGATGGCAGTCCAAAGCTACTGAACGCTGCAGACTTTTCAGCTTGTTTATAAATGTGCATGTATATGACGTCTCTTTGGCGCTAAGGTGCTTTCGAGATACTCAAGCGTGATTTCCATAAAGGGACAAAGAAAGACTTCAAAAATCGCTGCACCACATTTGGGCCCATATTTATACTTTTTTAGCGTCGCATTTGCACCGCTTTTTGGCGCAAACGCGGCGCAAACTTACAGAATACAATTGTATTTTGTAAGTTTGTGCCGCTTTTGCATAAAAAAAAAATGACGAAAATTCGGTGCTAAAAAAGTATTCATATGGGCCTTAGAAAGCATAATGTATGCAAGGGGGGCATTCCGGCCAAAGGAGGCCCACAAAAACGGCACAGTGAAATCTACAAGATTTCATTACGCCATTTTTGGCATCATTTTTAATGCCTGCTGAAAGTAGGTATTAAAAGGACACACCCATTTAAGCCAATGGACCTCCTTGCACTTTGCTGCACTAGTGTCAAAATGTTTGACGCTAGTGCAGCAAAGCACCACAATACCGTCAAAAGTTTGAACTATTGTCGTAATGTGCGTCGTATTTACAATACGGCGCACCCATGGTGCCATTAGGTCGCGGAGGAGGGAGGTGCAAGAAATCTGATGCTCCAGATTCTTGTAAATCTGGGCCTCAGTCTCCTAAACAGTCTCGTGTTTGCTGGTGATTGGGAGTGTCCATCTTTTTTACTCTGATATTACCCATAATTCTTGCAAGTTACACCTTGCATGGGAGGTCTCCGCTGTGGAGTGATTTGTGTAGAAAATGCTATGTGAGTCTTGTGCTTGACACTCACAATTTAGTTTTATGGACTTGCAGCAAGAAAACAAGCATTTGCAATGCAGCGGGTCTCGCATTTCTCCGAGTTAGAGCTAATAGCAGTTGTAAACTCCCAACCGGACTTTTCTTGCATCATTAAATGGAAAAAAAAAGAGCTTGATCACTCTGCTAAACAAGCGAGATTGCACTGCGAAAAAAGCAAAAAAGTAGTCCACAAACCGGACGGAAAACAGCAAGCCTTGTATGTTTTCAGTACTTGGTCGCTGCGCTCGAGGAGGACTAAACACCGGAAAAGGCATGACGTATGCATGCCTTCAACTAATGAAAGCAAGCACATTTTAAAAGGCAAGCCCACGAACCAATGAAAAACACTGAAGTGACATGGGCGGGGCTTCGAGCCCTTTTCTAACTACTACAGCGTCTCGCAAGTGATACGCAGGCTCGACCCTAAAAAGTGGATACATTCGGTCTTAAACATTTCTGCAAAAAAATCCGCAAATCTGCCTAATAACCAGCATAATCTTAAGAAACTACTCATTTTAAGTGTAGGCAAACAACTAGGACCTACATGAGATTATTGTAGTAAAGATTGGAAAGCTCTCTTTTCATAAGCCATGAGGCCAGGTGTAACAAGGGGGTGTCAGGAGTAGTCTGCTAACCCATGTTATCCTTGCTACCCCTAACTGGTTTCCAGGGGATCAGCCGCATAGTAATACATCAGTCTGGTTTCACAAATCATCTACCAGTCACCTCCAAATTTTAGGGGATCAGCCACATATCAGTACACCAGTCAGGTGTCACAAATCACTTGTCAGTCACCTCCAAACAGAGTTCCATTGTTTCTTGTTAAGTCTGGGATCTCTGTCAAGATTCAGTGCTCCCCTGAAAAATGTCTACAAAGCAAACCTTTTACTTAACAACCCCCGTCCACTCATATGTGGCTTAATAAAGTCCTAGTGGTCTCCAGCACCAACAACAAGATCACTGAAGGCAGACAGTTCTCTGCCTCTGACCTCTTTGGACGGAAGTCCTTACAAACAGCATAGACAGATGACTTTAGCTGTTTCTGTCCCTGAAGTTCTCCCTGCTTTTAAAACTACATATTGCTACCATCAACGTCGCCCTGAGAGGGGAGCTACTCAGTTGGACTCCTCACCTCATGTTATCAAGGGAAAACCTCAGGGCCAGCTTTAGGGCTGTGCAACCGGTGCAGCCGCACCTGGCGGTGACATCGGGAGTGGCGCCGTGTTCAGAATTAGATTTTGGTTTTAAAAGCACCTGCTTTTCCTTTTGTGTACAGCAGTTTTCAGGCAACAATAAAAATATCAAGATAACACAGGTAATTAATTTCTCTGATGAAGAGAGATGAAGTTTTGTCTAGTGGCAGTTTTGACTCATCATAAAGTAGCGCAGAGGGTCACTGTGCCTGCTGCAAAGAGAGTGTATGTGCAGATCATATAACTGTAATCCTTATTGGTTTGTGTAACATTTACTATAGACTGGTTTACACACATATGATTCATTGCCTCTGTATAATGTGTGTGGCATATAAGGTGCTCTAACATTCTAGGGTATGTATGAATAGCTCTATAAAACAAAAGAAATACATGTGAGAGAGGGGCTGTGGCGAGATGAGTGGCACCTTTGGAAGGTGGTCTTGAGGGAATCTGTAGAGAAGGAGGTCTTTGCGGGGTATGCCAAAAAAGATTGTCGAACCGGGTGACTATGGCTCTAAAGCTGGCCCCGGATAGCCTCCTTGGCCCTCTCCGCTTGAGCCGTGATTGATGAGAGCAATTTATAATTTTCTGGGTGGGAAGCTGCACTCATTGGAGCTGTATAACAGCTGCCTATGTAAAGTTAAATCCAAACAATAAGGGCAGACGGAGACCCCCTTGTTGTTGTTTTTTTACATACAATGTTTATGAAGATTATGGGCAGTCATCACTCGTGAATATTAGCATGAGCACGTGGCAGTAATGGGATTCATAAATATTACCACTGCACCTGTTGTTAGGGATGCCTATTTGCAAATTTAATTTCATACGAAAATGAAGTTTTCACACTTGAGTTGAGACAGCGGCTGTTCCACTATGCCTCTTAAACGTGAATGTGAAAGGGTGGTTATTTTTCTACGTCACGTGAAGAGACGCTTTTATTGTTTTTCAGTAGGGATGTTTTTTCAATAATGTAAGCCTCTGGAAGGATTGAGGATTAAGTGTGGTTTAGCTAGTGGAAGAGCAAGGTTGAGGTTCAAATTTATTAATGTTTAGACAATTGCCTTTAAAAATCATTACAATTACACCCTCCCTCTCCCTATTCCTTACACAGAGCTAAACCCAAAAACTCAATGTTAATACATAAATACCCTTCAGCCCATTCGCCCGGGCTCAACATATTTGACGTATACTATAAACCAACCCTCTTACGTCATTTATCCAAACATAATTTTACAAAGTTTGCCAATGCAAATGCAACGTCTAAAAAGTCCATATTTAACTAAACTCCCCCTAAGACTGGACCTGGGTCTAAATAGCATTAAGGACACAGCATACCTAAAACCACTTCTGTACTGGGTCAGATTATGGAAAACGGAGGAACTCGAACCCTTCAGATTAGCAGTCAAAGAACTATTGCCACCTTGCTATGGATGGGAAAAAGTACGGTGGCTTAGGGAGATGAGGGCGGCTTGGGTTAAACTGAACTTAGCCCAGTATTGGGAGAATCCCGAGATGATCCCTGGCAATGCTAAACGCCTGATCAAAGACCGCTATTGGGAAAAGATCCATGAGGAATCCCTCGGCTCAATTGGGTTGGGTCGGCTGACAGCAGAGTTTCTGCTGGTTAAGCATGAACCTCTGCCTGAAAGCTTCCTGGATCTCCCTATGCCAGCCCGTGCTCGTTCCTTATTACTTCAGTTCAGATACGGAACATTGGCAGTCAACAGCTTCACAGCTTGCTGGGCAACCAATAGTTCTCTATCTGACAAATGCATAAACTGTCATCTATGCAAGGAAACCTCTGAGCATGTCCTATTTTTCTGTCCTCTGTACAAATGCCCTCGTGGGAAGTGGATTATCCCTCTGTGTAAAACACTGCCATCACAAAACCGAAACAGTGTATATAGAATATGCAAATATGACACTTCCATGCTGATAGTGAGTTCTGTTTCCAAATATTTGGCAGCAGCATGGAAAATCCGCAGTAGGACTACTACAGATTTGAACCCATCGGTCGAAGAACGGTCTAGAAGTTAGCGAACTAGCACCCTGTTATATTAATCTGGGATTTCAAATAAAACGATTAGTATGACCTATCGACGATGAAAGAATGTAGCCCCGCGCATGATGGCTAGTGGGTTACCCCAATTGAAGTGACCCATAGTTCCTCAGCATATATAATTTTAAAAATCGCAAGTTGCAATTTATTCGATCATCCTATTTAATAGAACTGATTAACTTATGGCATTATTTTCCACTGGTTGACTTCTAGTCTTTGCCAATAGGAGCTACTATATGTAGTTTTTATGTCTTATTTTATATATAAACCTGTTTTAGAATGATTTTCATGCTTTTAACAATTGGTTAGCACTATTTTAGCACTTAGCCTCTTGCATAGGGTAAGATCCAGAGATTATTTAGAGAGCTTTGTCTTAATTATTTATGAAACCTTTTATCTAATTTTATGAATTCTTTTCTTTCTGTATTAACTGCCAAATGTTTTTTTACTAAGTGATGGTTCATGGCTTTTATCTTTTTGTATGTATGATCACTACTAACTATTCAAATGGTCCAAATTAGGACCGAATAAACTATTGATTGATTGATTGAACTAAAGTGCAAGTGACTTATCCTGATGTTTTAGATCAGTGTTGTCCAACCTTTTTATCGCCGCGGACCGGTAAATGTTGGATAATTTTTCCGTGGCCCGCTTGGGAGGGCGCAATGCTCTGCGCCTCGGCCGCCCGCCACAGTGAAATGAAGTTGAAGTTCCTCGGGCGGCCCGGTGCCGATTGATCCACGGACCGGCACCGGTCCGCGGCCCGGGGGTTGGGGAACACTGTTTTAGATCATATCTTAAAAATAGTGGTTTTAAAATCAAATGGCAAAGCTATTAAAATTACAACAATCAATCAGCAAATGAACATTAACATTTTGATAATGCTTACTGCATGTACAATTATTCACTGCATCTAAAAGAGGTGCAAACTTTTCAGCCTTTATATATCTAAAGTTCAAGGCTAGGTGGAATTTTAAAAGTACTAAACGTAGCTGGATGTCCGGGAGTGCTGAAAAGAATGGAAGTACCCTCCTATGTTCCCAAGATTCTACCTTGTACTTAGCTGACGTTTTTTTCCCAAATTACTCCATGTCAGGCACTCGGGACTTTCTTCTCCTGGCCATTTTCAGCTCAGCTTTTGAAAGATGGGAGGCCTCCGTTATCTTGAATTCCTCCATCTTCTGGGCCCCCTCAATAACTGCTAGTCTTTTCCTCACCTGCCCCCCCACCTTAACTCACTACTTGCTATCTCAACAGCACATAAGGCCGAAATCTCCTGGCCCTCTGAGGACCAAAGTTTGTCCCAGAATCGCAGGGTTGCATTATAGGCAATTAATTTCCACACCTGCATGGTCCCTTCCAGTCTTATTGCCTGGGTCATCACACTATGTGGGAGGGATAACAATTTTTTCAGGCACTTGCTCTCACATCTTTACCAACTTCTCTCCATACTAAAGGGCGAAACTTCAGTCCCATAGCGACATTGAGTAAGAACCATTGCATTATAGGCTGAAAAGAGGAGAGATTAAGAGACGCCACCAAAAATGTTTTCAAAATGGGGGGATGCCTCCGATCGTTGCTGATGCCCATATCTACACCAGTTCATTATGTAGGGCCCAGCTCAGCTGACTTGTGAAAGTCATCCCAAGATATTTATAGGACGATACCACCTCAACCCCACTATTCTCTAATAGCCATTTATATGGTTTCATTTTTTTTCCTAAAGGCAATTATATTTGTTTTTTCCAAGTTCACTTTTAATTTGTTAACCACACAATAATTATTAAATCTGGTCAACTTTCTTTGTAGACCTACTTGGGTCAAATCCAATATTGCCAAATCATCTGCATAGAGTAGGCACAGCACGTGTCTACCCCCTATTTTCAGTGAGCAGTATTGGGTCACCCCCAACACCACCAGAAGATCTGCTAGAAAAACAGCGTAGCAGCATGGACACAGCCCTCCCTTAATCCATTCTTCCTGAGAGGGCCCCTTCCAAATCAAGTTCTACTTGGGCCCAGTTTCTAGAGTAGAGTTCCTGCAGTATCACCAATAAACATTGGAGGATCCTCTGCTGTCCTAATTTCACTCATAAAATGCTCCAATCTAGCAAATCGGAAGCCGAACTTAAACAACAAAGCAGCAGAATAAACTCCAAGGTGTTTCCTTGGCCTCCTGCCCCAGTGCCCACAGGCTAAAACAATGATCTATAGTTGAGTGCCTGGACTTAAATCCCCCCTTACATAGGTACAACTCCATTACCCTCTATCCAATTCTTCAGAAGAATGACCTTAGAATCAAACATTTTTCACCAACATCCAGCAGACTTTTCAAACGATAATTGCCTGGTACATTCCTCTAACCTTTTTTATATAATGGTTTAATTACTGCTCCCTTCCAGCTGGGCAAGAATGTACCGGACTTAGTTATTGCTATAAAAACTTTGCCCACCACATTGAGTTAGACTTATTCACAATTGCCAGAAGATTATAGAGTGAACAGAGAAGGACTCCAAGGCTTCATCACCCAATTTACCCAGCTCTCCCTCACAGTTACCTCGCTTGTCTTGTAAATATCACTTAAAAAGTGACTCAGTCAGATTCGGATACCATACACCTTAATGGGGGGACCCATTACCACACCCTCCTCAAATCAATTTCCAAAACTTCCTTGTATCCTTTTCCTGCAGTGTCCTAATCATAATGTCCCAATTTACCTAGAAGGAGGCCTTCTTCTTTGTCTTAACCGAGACCTCATATTCCCTTTTCTTACTATTATAGGCCATCTGCGTTTATGGAGACCCTGAAACATCTCACTCTACCTGCTTTCCTTAACTCCTTCCTAGCGAGAACACACTCCTTATCAAACCACAGCTGCTTGGTCTGGTGGCAAGGTAAATCCTTAAATTATTTCTTATTGCATAGCCCTAATACTGGAGTCAAACGATTAACTACCTCAACAATAGTTTTTGAAAACCATCTCAGGATTGGTTCACGTACAGGCTTATCACTGTCCATCTCACTAATTATTTAATACTGTCTCAGATGGTCTAAGTATACTTCGTCTATCCTTGTCGTCAAATGTTTTGGAAAATCTATTACCATCTGGATAACCCATTCCCTAGATTTTGGTGCAACAGCTATGGACATTTTTAACCCCCAATCATCACTGCCCCCAATTCCTAACAATCTGAACTCTGTACAGAGATCAAAACACCATGCCTGAGTAAATAAATAGTCAATTGGGCACTGCTGGTTCCCATGTATAAACATCTGGGCTGCTGGTAGATCTCCCTTAAAGTGACTATTTAAACATATAAACCCTAACTTGACTAACTTAGACTAAGAATCTCATGTGGCTTCATCCTGCTGCACTTCTCCTAATGGAAACTTCTACAGAAGTTCTGTTTGCTAACCCTTTTCTCTGAAATCTTTAGTACTAGAATAGTTAAGAACTTAGATTCAATGGTTAGGCAGGATAAATAGATTTTAAACATCAATCTTTGTTTCTAATTTTCTGCATTCTCGCTATTGAAATATTTGTATTTTGTATTCTTGTAAAGTTGAATATTGTGCAATGTTTTACCTCTCCTTTGGTAATTTTGTAGACCTATACTATGGTTTTGAGACTCATGTATGTAAATTTGACTTTGAGTCTGTAATAAAGCCCTTTGGAAGTTTAAGATGGTCTCTGAGACTTAGGCCCATATTTATATTTTTTTAGCACCACATTTGCGTCATTTGTTGACGCAAAAGTGGCGCAAACTTACAAAATATATTTGTATTTTGTAAGTACTCGCTGCTTTTGTGTAAAAAAATGATGCAAATGCAGTGCTAAATAAGCTTAAATATGGGCCTTAGTGGGTAGCTCACTGAGTTACACTATAATCGCTCTGAATAATTTGATGCATCTTCTTCTCATTCCTCTGAACTGAGAAGAAAAGATTCATTGGACCCCTGATTTAAAGATAGTGCCCACTGCTGGGGTAGAGTGCTGCCAATAGAGCCAATAGAGGACAATCCCACCCCAAATGCTGCTCTAAGGATTCTGGGAAAGGTGTTATTCCAGAAGCCTTACTGAGCCGCAAAGCTCCATCTCAGCGTCATTATTGACTGACCATTGGAAATGGTGAATTTCACTGGACACTGTTTGGCATCTACCTAACTGTCGGTCTTTGCTAGAACTGCCCTGAAGGTCACATAACATCCTTTCGACTTGACATGCTTTGGGGGACCAGACTTTGAACACCACAAATCAAGCCGTTCCACAAACACAGAATAAGGGCTAAGATTTTGCATTGGCAGTGGGGCACAGAACGACTTAATTGGCAATGCTCACCAACATAGAAACACAGACAGTGAAATATTAGTAGAAACAAATTCAAACTTTTGCACAGAGCATCATCTAATGAGGCCTGCTAACTATTCCTGCATTGAAAACATGAAATTTTGCTCTCCTATGTGTTCATTTGACCCTCAGTGAAAGCTGGGATGTGCTAAATATGATGAAATTAGTTTGGATAGATGATAAAAAACTGGGCCTGTCCTAGCGAATTCCAGATGCCTGAGGACCCTAGCCTGAGTGGGCATGGTGTTGTCAGTGTATCTGAGGGTAGAGATGCAAGCTAGCCCCTTCCTTTTGGCTAGGGTTAAGCATGAAGGCCACGCTTATGCGCTGCTGGCCTGTACTCCTGCTGCATTTGGTGAGTGGAAGTCTCCCAAACAGCTCCAAGGAGATCAGAGAACAGATCTCAGCTTGAAGCCCTCTACCTCTCATCACAAAATCCAAGGTAGCTGCTGAAGAATTTACCTCGACAACGATACATGTTTACAAACATACACTCAGCCCCTCAAATGCTGAACCAGAGATGAAAGTGGCCAGGTGGTGATCACAACTTTTGCTGTTTTATCATTTTCATAGTTTTACTGACCTTGGCGAGTTCAGTGGTCCAGTATCAAGAGTGCCAGCTAGCAGGAATGAGAAACCTCCTGTGGTCCCCTCTGAGCCTCATATGGTATTGGACTGTGAATTCTGTCTCTATCTCTACACTGGGTCATAACATCTCCCTGGTGTATAGAGGCTGCACATGGACTTCAAGGCACTGTTCTCTTTCTTTACTTGTAACGTTGATGCTGTTGTTGAAATGGCTTGGAGTTTGCTTTGTTCTTTATTGATTTACATGCTTAGGAACCTTTAAAGTCATACCAAGTGATCCAATATAAACCAAGTTAGGAAGATAGTGATACCATGTTGTTTCTGTTTCCATTTGAAGCTTCACAAGAAATGGCTGTTTGTACACTCTCTATCTATGCGTACTGTTTCCTTACTTTATTGCTTTATATCAGTGCTTAATTTGTCAATAAAAAGGTTCCGGTGCCCAGAGCCCCCTCTTAAACACGCGGCTGCTGCAATTTAATGTGCGAACACGGAATACTGAGCTAGAGTAATTCTGAAGCCATCTCGGGCCTCTTTAATGCATTTACAGCCACTCCCTGCCCCTTCAGCTCACACCTGTAGCTTTCTGCTTTCTCCCTTTGTGACGCTTTTTCATTTTTCTCTTCCTTGTCTTTTGCTCGTAGTAAATGCTTGAGGCAGAAAAATAAGCGCGGGCCCTCAAAAATAAGTGCTGTTGCTCAGCACTGGAAACAACAAGCACAAATTAAGCACTGCATTATATCTGTGTCTTTCTGTATCATTTGTTCCCAGCATCCCACAGAGGACAGAATGTGCAAAATAGGGCTTTGAGAAAATTCTGAAAGTGTTTAGCCTGGGGACCAGGATTCATTCCTGGACAGCATGTGGCAACTGCTTTATTTAGTCACCAGTTTCCACGTGAGATTATCATTGTTATTGTGAGAATAATGTGCTATTGTGTTATTACTGTGCAAAATGTGTGTATTGTGTGTTTTGTGCTTTCTGGATCTGGTTACAATTTAAAATGTAAATATATCTCACTTAACTAAGATATTAATCACACAGTTTTGTCTAGAAGTCCTTCCTTTAGTGCTGCAGTGATAATAGTGCAGCTCTGATAAACATTATTTAAACCGCTTCCAGTGGGTGAGTAGATGAATACATCCCCCCCAGGAATCAGTGTTTCACTTTTTTGTGTGTGCTCTATGTAGCTCAAACTCGACCCAAATGTATTGGAGAGCTTTACACGTGCACCAGTTACAATACACAAGGATACACTCTTATGTTTGTAGGCACTAGGAGATTAAACGATTTGCCTAGAATTACAGGCTGCTGAGCTGACACCGAGGCTCAAGTCTGGTTCTCCAGCTCGAAAGTCTGCAGCCTTGGCAAGTTCACTCAGCGTTTCCTCCTCCTGAGATCGATAAAATGTGTACCATACATAGGGTAAAAATAAACGCCTGTTGTCCAGCGCTAATATGCCCAACTGGGTGAAGGTGCCCTTTACAAATGGTCCTTATTTTATGTCATTTTACCACATGGCACTTTTCCCCCACTCATCTTACTTTTCTTGGCTGCTCAATCACATCTTCCCAGGGAGTCAAGGAAGCTGGGTTAGTGGCTCTTCTAGTTTTCAGAATTGAAATCCTAAGTGTTGGATGGTATTTCGGAATCAATATTTTTCTCATTCTAAGTATAGGGTTCGACATATTTTGGTAGATTTTATTCTGTTAGTAAGAATATTATATTTAGTCTTTAGAAAAGTGCCTTAGCTATTTCCCAATTTGTTGACATTTCTGCAGGTTTTTTGCAAAAGTGGGTTGAATTGTGTTATTGAATTCAGTACTAAAGAAGCTGGTCAGTCTCATTTCTTTCAGGTGGTGTTGAGAATGCCTTTTCTGGGGTATCTGATGAGATGTGGGTTTTAAAGAAGTTGGCAAGGACCAGTGCTTAACTTGTAAATAAAAAGGTGCCGGTGCCCAAAGCCCTCCTCTTAAACACGCGGCTGCTGCAATTAAAGTTACGAGTACTGAATACTGAGGCAGCGTAATCCTGAAGCCATCTCCGGCCTCTTGAATCCATTTACAGACACTCCCTGCCCCTTCAGCTCACTCTTGCAGCTTTCTACTTTCTCCCTTTGTGACGCTTTTTCGTTTTTCTCTTCCTCGGTCTTTCCCATTTGTGTTTTTTGATCGCAGCAAATGCCTGAGCAGAAGACTAAGCCCCGGCCCTCAAATATAAGTGCCGGTGCTCAGCACCGGAAGCAACAAGCACAAATTAAGCACTGGCAAGGACTCTGATGGCCCTCCAAGAGTCATTGTGTATATATTTTGTTAAATGCTTATGTGATTGCTTTAACCATACTTTATAATGATGACTGTCAGAAACTCTTGATTATTTGATCTTTTTCTGAGTCTGCTGCAGTGCTTAATTCGTAAAATAATAAGTGCCAGGGCCACCATCAGGAGGTCACTGCAGCTTGCATCGTCCATTGACCGTGCTGGCACTGCCAGTGATAGTACTAACACATCGTCCTCCTACAAATGTGACAATTCAGACTGTTCCAGGACTTCAAAGCCATAATAATGGCTTGGGTTGGGTATTCATCATTTTAATGTATAATGAATTAATAAATAACTGTTGTTGTCTCATCTGTAAATTAGACAAACAGCGCCAATATGTGGTAGACTGTCCTAAGTGCCTGTGTTGATAATTAAGTGCTGGTGCCAGCATCAGAAACCACTGGCTCAAATTAAGCACTGGCTGCTGCAATGCAGAATGTTTACTTATCTCAGTTATTCTAAGAATTCAATATTTCTATTGGTTTTCATTTTGCTTTCCCTGTCTATCTGTTCATTTCTTTTCATAGCAGCTATGATTGAGTATTGATATTCCGAGCCGGTCCCATTGATTTCGATGCTGTTGCTTTCTTTATCTTGTTTAAAATAGTTAATTCCAAATTTACATTGTTACATTGAACTACAAATCCCACCCATTTAGAAAAATAGATATGTGGATATGCATATGGAAGGGTAGTTGAATATTCAAAGGATTTCCTGTGATATTCCTGTAGAAAAAGATGCAATCTTGAGTTTCAATACATAACCATTCACAGAATAAACAGGCACAGAAGAAGCATAGATATTACCTCTCCATTGAGTGGAAGAGTCCCCCAGATTTACTTGTCTTGTGGCTGGGTTGAGATTCATAAGGCAGTATTGGGATTTGTTTGCACTAAAATAAGTTTTTTTATTTTGAAATTGAAATCACACCCCAATATCAGATGGAAGTGAATGAGATACTTCGTAAGCATTATTACTCTCTGCAGGAAGTATTTACAGCTGTTAACTGCCTCCATAGAATTATATATTGATAGCGTAGTTAGATGATGATATTTGCACTGTGCAAACTTGGCACAAACTTAGAACTCTGCAGTGTTTTCAAGAACTGACCTTTTTCGTGCACTGAGGCTGAAATTACACATTCATTAGCATTGCATTGACAGGGAAGTTGGTTCTGCCCCACAGTAGCAAGACAACGGAATACGCATAAACAAAGCAAAGTCTATTTTCAATGGTGTCAGCAAATACAACATTGAAAGGAAAACCAAATAAAGACACCAATTAGAGTGAAAAAGAATGTGCTTACTGTGGAGAGTAACTTTAAGAGCAGGAAAATAAGAAGCATTTGGTCTCAAGAGAATGTCTATCTAAAATGGTGGACTTGGGCAAGTGATCCTAATAACAAGCTTCACACAGTTAAAACATAAATGCCATCCAAGTGATACATTCATCAAGTTCCTACCAGTCAAGAACCAATCAAAACCCAGTGTTCTCTCCATACTTGGAGTCAGCATCTTTCGCACAGATAATACAATGGCAACATCTTCTTTCACTGCGACTTTCCCAGTGTCTCAGAAAGGAGTATTCACATCCTCCATTTCTTGTCCCATGCAGGTGCATAAATCGTTTTTTCCAGCTAATAGATTGCTACCCTGCAACCTTCAAAATATAAGCTAACAATGAATAACATTTCTAAATGAGAACATGGTGACTTTGGTGTCTGAAACAAACCAAAAAATATACATGCATAATAAGCAGAAATACAGTGTTCATTTTAAAAGGGAGTGAAACACATAGGCCTACTCATCTAACTGTTAAGATGCACATATGCTAACTACAGTTAATCAAATATGTCATTCATGTAGTTCACCAAATCTAAACATGGATAATACTGTGTGAAAAAATGCCTATATGATGAATAAATCATGTGTATATCATTATGCGAGTTACATGTTAACATATCAGTAAACGCAAATAAATGATGTTGAAATTGTGTCCTCAGTATCCGAGACCAAAGTGCATAATGAGGGTAAAGGTCAGTTTACAGCTGATCACATCTGTCAGAATGTGAAAAATAAAGCTTTGAGACTTGTGTCCAAACCTGCCTTCTATAAGCACCTGCCTGCAGCTAAAAGGCAAACAAAGAGCAGTACTTAATGTTGTTTATTGGTGTTCCATCCAGTGTATACCATTTGTTTCATAGAGTTTTGATAATAGAGAAGCCTCCCATGTGGCAGGTTGGAGACAGTACTGGTCGTACTTTTGGGGCATATTTAAAAGCCCCTAGCCCCACCTCAGTGCTGCTATAGCATAATCTTTTTTACACTAAGGCGGCGCTAAAGTGGCCTTTTCCCTGCGCCATATTTACAAAGTTGCACAATGCATGCATTGCTCCACATCGTAAACCCTTGAGTCACATTATGCCTGCGGCAAGCATAATGTATAGACGGGGGGATTCCCCTGTTAGGGTGCTGAAAAAATGGCGCAAGGAAATCCAAGCTCCATTTTCTTCAGCATTTTTAATGCCTGCTTAGAGCAGGTGTTAAAAGAGGACTTCCATTATTTATAATGGGCTCCTATGTACTCTGCAGGAGTAACGCCAAACTTTTGCCACTACTGCGGAGTACATCAATAGCGTAAAAAAAATTGCCCCATCCCTGCACCACCGTATTTTAAATAAGGCACACACATGGTGGCAGTAGGGAGGGCGCTAAGGGGTGCAAGGAAAGTGGCGCTAAACTGGGTGCAGCACCTCTTTCCTTAAATCTGCCCTTTAGTGTTCAGTAAGAAGACGAGGGTAGCGCTGTGTATGCCTTCTCATCAGTGGCGGTTTCTGTATAAGGGCGCCGGGGCTCCGCCCTCCTTACATCTACAGTAAAAACGTGGCAAACATAGCAATGCTTAATCTGTTTAATATACGCTTCAAAATTGCTTTGGGGCACTGTCTGTCTCACTCACTGTGTTACTGCTGTGATCGTCGATAATAGTAGTGGGGACACGTGACTCACGCTCTTTCAAAGCTTTTCTCAACATGTCCTGGGCGGTCCAAAAGTCTAAGTATTTGCCGGGTTGACAGCCTCACAGCCCTGAGACCTGTGAGGTCATCAGCTCGGCAAAGACTGAGCATCAAGACCCAGCCTCCTCCCCCTGATGACGTGGAGGTAAAGTTAGCCACGGGCGTTTCAGATGCAAGCCCTGTAACTCTAAGCCTCCACGTCAATCAGGGAGTGAAAAGTATTGTCACCACACCCTTTCCCAACTTGTCACATGGTGGGGTGGGACCCACATCCTGTGACGGGATGGAAATGGGTGTGGTAGACTGGCTGCAGGCAGGAAGGCTAGAAATCGAGTCTGCGCAGACTCGAGTCAACTTGTGGTGTGAGTGAGAAGCACTGCTTCGTGCACATGATTTGGAGCTGGATGCCATTTTAGCTCTGGTGTGTGGCTGAGTGTTCAGACACATGGCTTGATATTTACTGCAGTCTGCAGAGTCGGCAGTGTCCTTGTGCATAGCACTTCAAGTTCGTGTGGTGACTCTACTTCGACTCATCTGGTGACGTAGTGCTTTTCACCTCCTGCACAGAGTCAGTGACGGCATTCTGCACACGGACAGCAGTTGGTTTGTCGACTCATCTTCCAGGTAACGCACATGTTGCAGGCCATCCCGGAATGGGAATACCGACCGAGTAAGAAGATGAAATAAAACTGAAAGTGGTGGGAAAGGGAACCTCGGCAGGGAGATGTCAAACAGAGGGAAGTTCACTTCCGAGGTATTTTTAACTGTTGCAGCTAGCTAACTGTAGCACATGGATATTCATAGGAACAGGTCGGGACTGAATCTCAACTGTTGATGCTTTGTTCACACACCCTTGATCCATGGTAATCAGTTTATAACACATGACAAATATTAGGAATAAAAAGAGTTTTTCTTTTCATAATAGAAGTGTGCATCTGGACAAGGCAACAAATAAACAGGGCGAGATGAGCCATGAAACTGTAAGACTGGGTCAGGTTATAGTTTAATCCTTCCTCACAAGTATCGGCAAACGTACAAAAAGCGTACGTACCATAACTGATCTGCGCTGCAAAGTGGGGGGAGGAGAGTGAATTGTGTGCCGTGCTGTTGCACCAATTCGGTATTTTTCAAGTGCTGATACTCTCTCCTGTTCTGTCATTCGCTGCCTCGATGACCTGCTTTTGTATGGGGTGGCACCCGGTGAGTCTGTCATTGTTTCCACCTTACAATCCCTAGGTTTTTTTTATCCGAGGATTCTCTCACTGCTGCCCTTCAGTGGTACCCTGGGCCCCTCTCTCACATTTGCTTTCTTTGGTACAGCTGCTTATCCCAAAGTAGGATGTTGGAGCGCTTTACATCGTACACACACACGTTGTACAGAGACTGTGAACCAAGAGTGTATCTGAGTATGGGAAACGTTGTGAAGGACAATGGGTGCTACACTGTATGAGAATAGTGCATCATTCACACTAGCGATCACTGAATGTGGAAAGTATCTACTCTGGGGAAATACAGCTCGGCTTTGGGATAGGACATCGTGGCTGGGGTTGTCTGTACTAGTGGGCATCAATTAGTATCCAGGGGGAACCCTTCTGGAAGCCTTGGAATAGGGAAGGATTGAGAGAGATTTTTTTTTTAGCCAGTACCTCCCAGTTTGCATGCAGCGCTGAGTCGGGTTCATGGCTCACTGTGCTACATTTGAAGGAATGTGACAGGGAAATGCAAGTAACAGAAGGATTTCTGTCTGTGACATGGATGGTGACCCACTGAGCTGTTTACTCGTGAAACAGACCTATGACCTGCATGTTACATGTTGTGCTTAGCAACAGGCACAATTGACCCTCTGTTCTGCTTTGTGATGGGTCAGAACTGAATGTGGATAGGATATTGATCTCTCCAGAGGGTACGATGGCCATCAGAGTTGTCTTGCTATGGTATTTACACCCTCCGGGTTGCTGAGCACAACAGAGATTCTCTGGGTCAGATGCCTTTGGGCGTGCCACCCAAAGCTGGTACTGCTCACCTCTCTTGCACTGTTTCAGTTTCTGGCCCTATCTTCTGATCATTCACAACATACGGCAGTCTTTGACAGCCTGTGCTCTTCTTCAGTGAGCACAAGGTGTCACTCCTTGTGGTATTGTGAGTTCGAAGCATTGGCTGTTTGTTGTGGTGAGACCTAAGCACTTGCATGTGTTACAAGAGTGAGACTTTCCTAGTTGTGAGTGTTTTTAAAGACCTGGCTGCACACAAAATGCCATGTCTCTAAAGCAGCAGGTGAGAGAATATCAGTCTTGGAGAGACGGAGATCAGAGCAGTAAGAGGCTGTATGTACAGTTTTCCATGACGTCCAAGTAAGTTTTTAGAGCTCCTAATCAAACTGCTGGCATTAACACTCTAAGGTAGAGCCTGATGTTGTCTGTGATTGATGGATGGCATTGTTGCCTCCTGAGATCCCAGCAGCAGTATGAGGAGTCACCAACCTGAGTGATATGACTGAAATCTGTAGGTATGACTCACTCTGCACGAATATGTGGCTTTTTTAACATGCCGAAGTTTCACATTTTTAGATGAGATTAGATCACTAAATTAATGGAATTTATTTAAAGAGATAGTTTCTAAATATGAACTTATTAGAAACATAGGGGGTCATTCCAAGTCTGGCGGGCGGCGGAGGCCGCCCGCCAGACTTCCCCCCTCCGAAATACCGCTCCGCGGTCGAAATACCGCTCCGCGGTCGAAAGACCGCGGAGGGTATTCTAAGTTTTTCCCTGGCCTGGCGGGCGGTCGCCAAAAGACCGCCCGCCAGCCCAGGGAAAAACTCCCTTCCCACGAGGATGCCGGCTCGTAATCGAGCCGGCGGAGTGGGAAGGTGCGACGGGTGCTGTTGCACCCGTCGCGTATTTCACTGTCTGCCAAGCAGACAGTGAAATACTTGTAGGGGCCCTCTTACGGGGGCCCCTGCAGTGCCCATGCCAGTGGCATGGGCACTGCAGGGGCCCCCAGGGGCCCCGCGACCCCCCCTACTGCCATCCGGTTCCCGGCAGGCGGACCGCCGGGAACTGGATGGCGGTAGGGGGGGTCGGAATCCCCTCGGCGGCGCAGCTAGCTGCGCCGCCTTGGAGGATTCCAAAGGGCGGCGGTACACTGGCGGGAGACCGCCAGTGTTGCCGGTCCGACCGCGGCTTTACCGCCGCGGTCGGAATGCCCTTGGGAGCACCGCTGGCCTGTCGGCGGTGCTCCCGCGGTCCTCCAACCCGGCGGTCATTGACCGCCAGGGTTGGAATGACCCCCATTATGCCCCCGTGAGCTCCCGCCACAACAATAATGCCATTAGTGAATTTTGGCAAGTCATTTGTCAAGTACAGCCAATATTTGGCCAAGATTCATGCCCGACATGGAAAAACGTTGTAATCTAATAAAATATACACAAGAGGTTTTTGTACTGCCTGAACTTCTTTATTTGAAGCTTCTCTTATATGTGATAATGAAGAGAGAGGAGGCTCTCTGAAATAACATATTTACATAGAATCACACCGTTTGGTTAAGTAAGGAAGATGGGATTGGCCCCAGATATTCTGTATTCACACTATGCAATTCAGGCACTCAGTACCTTTTTCCATTTTATGTCAAAGGTTAATGCTCTGTCTTTAATCCTTTGCACATGGTTAGAATGTGGGTGGCAAGCAGAAGCTACACGAAGGCTTTGTTTGATTTGAACCTCAAACTCAGCCAGAGCCAGGCATCTGGCTCAAGTCTTCAGTCCCTTGGTCCCCCCAGTTTTATAGTGGTATGCATGCAGCGTAATTCTTCAAGATATGGTCACTCTTTCAGGTTTTTAAATATTGAAGACTACATGGTCAAAGTTGCTTTTTCACCAAATTCTTTATTAAAAATTAGCTTTAAAAAGCAGCATTTGCTCCTCTTTATTAACATTTTTCTTTGGTGGGGAGAACTTCCGTCCACCCAACCCTTCCATGTCAGTCGGGCTCGCTAAGGTAAACTCGCAACAACTTTTACGCCCCACCACCTCCAAAAGTCACCAGCCACCACTGCTTCTCATAATGTTCTTGTTTGATTGGTCTTTTGGTGGGGACTGTCAAAGAAAGTAAACCCAGCCCTAAAGTCACACAGACATAATATTATGAAAAGCAATACGGGGTTCTACAAAGGCTTTCTACTCTTCAAAGGAACATCAACTGTTAACACTGTCCATACCGGAACATAAACAGCAATTAAAGGTCAAAGATTACATTAAAGAGACATAGGCCCTCATTATAATGTTGGCGGTAAATGCCGCTTACCGCCGCAGTGACAGCCACCAACCTACCGTCGCAGAGGCGAACATTCGTTTGCCAAATTATGACGCACACACACTAAACCGACAGAATATTGCCACAAACACAAATCCGCCAGATCAAAGGTAAGTGATAGTGTTGGTACGAACACCCACACCGTCACGCCAACAAAACAACGCCCTCCACATTATGACCCATGAATCACCACGGCGGACATTCAACGGCGGTAAACCATTAGCGGTACACACCGACACGGTCGGAATGGCCACCCAAAAACAATACAACACAACATTGGCCAATACCAAAAACACAAACCTGACACTAATACACACACCACACCCACCCACCCACAGCACTATAAAACACACACCCATATAACCCACAATCCTTTACGAATACGAAAAATAGCCAAGAGACAGACACTCTAATCACAGACACAGCTACACACACTACTAACAACCAGCCATCCGTTTCGCACCGCACACCCCACCACATCATTCAACACCCTCTGCACAACACACACCACGCAACACCCATGTCCACACAAAGGCACCCCCGTTTTACTGATGAGGAGTTGCGGGTCATGGTGGAGGAAATAGTCAGGATAGAGCCACAGCTCTTTGGAGCATAGGTACAGCAAATATCCATAGCAAGGGAGATGGAGCTATGGTGGAAAATTGTGGACCGAATGAACGCTGTGGGACAGCATCCAAGAACAAGGGATGACATCAGAAAGTGGTGGAACGACCTACGGGGGAAGGTACGTTCCATTGCAGCAAGGCACCAGCTCGCCATCCAGAGGACTGGCGGTGGACCTCCACCTCCTCCCCCACAGCTGACAGCACGGGAGGAGCAATTCTTGGCAATGCTGCATCCTGATGGTCTCACTTGAGTAACCAGAGGACTGGACAGAGTAAAAAATAACGACCTATCACCCCCCATACTTGTATGCCATCTCACCCCCTCACCCTGACTCCCAACACTCCAGTCCATCCCACACAGTGCACCTAAACATATGAGTAACCCCAATGCCAAGCCCTGCATGCCATCCCCACTGCATGTACACCCCTCCCAGTCCTGCATGTACCCCCACCACCTATGCATGCACAGCATGGAAAACTAAGAATTCCCACAATCCATCACCATACACAAACAAAGGGGGCAGGGCAACAGCAACGATATAGGGGAAGCTGGGGATGTAGAATATGTCACAGACATGATGCTTAATACACCACTTACATCCCCGCAGGTGCCCCAGCCAATCCCAGCAGCGAGGAGGTGCCACAGCTATCCAGTCCCCCAACAGAAGATGCCCCCAGTGATGACAGTAACTCTGGACATCTGGATCTGGACGAACTTCCTGGCCAATCAGGGACCACTGGTCAGTCGGACACCCCAGCCCACTCCCAGTCCACAACAGAGCCTCCCCCCTCAGTATCCAACACCACAGCACCCACCCAACGTCCCCACACCTCTGTCCCCAGGACACATCAATCAGCAGTGTGCCCACCTGTACAGGGACCCCAGTTCACACCTCACACCCAAGAAAATCAGGGTCCTGAGGTCAGTGGCAGTGGGAACACCGTTCAGGGGACACAGGCTCAGGAGGACAGGGGCACTTGGAGGACAGGTGTGCACCGGGGGGGGGGGGAGACAGGCTCAGGGAACTGACTGTCTTAGAAGCACTCACTAATGTCCTGAGGGCCTACCAACAATCCAGGACAAGATGGGCCAGATTCTTGACATCATCCAGGAGAACCAGTGGCTGCAGGAGGTACAACATCAGGAGTGCAGGAAAGATTTGCAGGCCCTCAACACCACCATGGTCTCCATAGCAGGGTTGCTGGCTAATATGGCCAACATCATGAGGGAATATACAGTAAACCAGTTGGCCCCTTCCACTAGCCAGTCAACTGAACAGCCCACCACACCTGCTGCAGCTGGTGGACAGGAGGGCCTGCCACAGGACCCACAGGCCACCAGCACCCCTCCCCCTGCAGAAGGTGAACCACCCCGCAAATGTTCCCTGAGACCCAGACAGATGCCAGAGACACTTGCCAAGACCAAGACCACCGCCAGGGAATGGGACACTCCTGAATGTCCCCTTGTGTCACACCCTGTCACCTTGTCCATTTTGAACTGCCTTTCCTCCCCTTCCTATGGTCCCCTGGACACTGGACCTGTGCTACAAACAGACTGGACCAATACCCTGGACTTACCTCTACCATCACCCCATTCCATTGCACTATTCCATCTATAAATGAACACAACTTGAGTGATACTGCTTTATGTGATGAAAATGTGCAATTATGGTAACAGTTACATCTTGTACAAACGACCTGAACACTGTGATAGCATACAAATAATGGCCTGTAGCTGTCTGTAGTCATCACATCAGTACACAGTTGTTATAACACCAGCATCTGCAAAATGAGAAGGCATAGGTGACAGTCATTTGAGTTGCAAAGGAAGTGAATGCCATCCTGCTACAGCCACACTAAAAACATAACTAATCAGAGGAATGGTCAGTTCCACTGTCTCACCTGTGTGTCACTGAAAGTACTGACGTATAACTGTTGTTCTGTTGTCCACTTCTTCATCCTCTGCCTCCTCATCCTCACTGTTTTCAGGGTCTACTGCTGCCATGGGGGCATTTCCAATCTCCTCCTCCGGCAGATAAGGCACATGTTGTCTGAGGACCAGGTTGTGCAACATGCAGCATGCTACAACTATCTGGCATACCTTCTCAGGGGAGTAGCAGAGGCATCTGAACCTGGTGTTCAGGAGGCCGTAGGTATGTTCTATGATCCGCCTGGTTCGCTCATGTGCATCATTAAACCGATTCTCAGCCCCTGTCCTGACATTCCTCACAGGGGTCAGGAGCTACGATAGGTTTGGGTAGCCAGAGTCACCTACAAGTATCGAGGGACAAACATTAGCCTTACACAATGGTATGGGGGATAACTCCAGGATGCATACACTGACATACATTGGGTGGGGACTCTGGCTCACCTATTAGCCACACCCTGTGCCTCTGTAGTTGTGTTATCACATTTGGGATGCTGCTATTCCTCAGGATGAAGGCATCATGCACCGACCCAGGATACTTGGCAGACACGTGGGAGATGTACTGGTCCGCCAGGCACACCATTTGCACATTGAGTGAGTGGAAAGTCTTCCGATTCCTGAACATCTGTCATTGTGCCGGGGTGGGGGGAACAAACGCAATATGTGTTCTTTCAATCGCCCCAATAATATTTAGTATATGTTCCAATACATAGAATCCTGCCTTCATAGTGGCCAGATCTCCAACTTGGGGGAAAGTGATGTAGCTGCACATGTGTTTGACCAAGGCAGAACCTTTGCCAGCACTATTGAGAACATTGGCTGTGACATTCCTGCTGCCAAGCCCACTGTCACTTAGAAAGAACCAGTTGCCAGGAAACGAAGCATTGATAGAACTTGCACAAGAAGGGGGATCCCAGTGGGATGACGGATAGCTAATATCAGATCAGGCTCCAATTGTGCACACAGCTCTGTGATTGTGGCCCTGTCCAGTATATAGGTGAGTAGTATGTGCCTGTCCTCCAGTGTAGCCAAGTCCACAAGGGGTCTGTACATGGGGTCTTGCCTCCTCCTCCTATTCCTCTGCAGTGGTAGGTATCTAAGGGACACAAGAGTGAGTAGGGTGTCACAATTTGAACAGTGGAACCACCACCTCAGTGCACATAGAGCATTTATGTAATTGGACAATGTGAATGGCAATGTATGTGCAATTTACAGCAATGATGTAGTTTCTAATTTCTGAATGTTGTCCACCACCATACAATGGTGACCGCCTGTCCTGTAAGTATGGACAGGTGGAAGTGAGGTAACTCCGCCGGGGTTTGGCGTCATGGCGGAAGGCAGTCTTGCACTGCCGTGCTATTCCTCATTGGCTAAAATGGGGCTCTATAGAGTACAGTGTCCAATGGGGGTCACCAGCGGCGGTGACGATGTACACTGCTGTGGATGTGACCGCCATTTTCTGTCTAAAACCTCACTTGATTCCCGACTTTCCACAGGACAACACCTCCACTGCGTGTGCTGCTGTGACCTGTGTTTGGATCCTGCCACGGTCCGTATGACCGGGGAAAGGGCCCCTGCCTTCACTTCGGATGAGTTAGAGCGCTTGGTGGATGGGGTCCTACCACTGTATGGACAGCTGTATGGGCCTCCAGACCAACAGGTGAGTACACCATGGGCACAATGCATGTGACAAGGTTACATGGAGATGTGTGTGCTAGCAGCGTGCCATTTGGGTGGGGGTATGTCTGGTGGTAGTGTACATGGTGGGCAACGGGTGATGTGTGTGGCAGTGGTGATGGAAATGGTATTTGTGGGCAATATGTGTGACAGAATGGATTGTATGGTTAATGGTGTCCTCCTGTCTGAATTACCTCTGCAGGTCAGCGTCCATCAGAAGAAGGAATTGCGGTGTGCCTGTCAGGAAGACCAGATCCTCGGGACCTGCGAATGTTCCCAACATGTCCACCACTAGACAGCTCCAAAACTCCTATAGATATACCACAGAGCCAGAGAGAGTCCAAGTGGGGGAAAAGGGGATTAGGTAGGGAACAGCTGGGAAGGAGACCTGTAGGAAGCAAGAGGTTAATCAACAGAATGTCAAGATATAATCATATTGACTTTCAATAGACTATGGTTCTAAGAATTCTTATACTGTAATCATTGATAACTTAGGACATGACTATAACTAGTCCTCAAGAAATCTAGGTACCTGGAAAAATCAAGAATGGGTTAATTCAATGTTTCATTTGAGCTTTTCAGGAAATATATACTGTCTAGAATACAAGAACTCTCTTCAAAATAGTTTCAGGTTAAACATTGCATTTTTCACAGGAGGACAAAATCTATCTGAACATTCCATGAAAAAACAACAGGAAATGTACTAGGAGCTTAATTAGCACAAAGAATGCAGCACTTTGAATTAAGCGTTTCGAGAAAACCAAAAGCTCAGGATAAATGTGTGCACCTCAACAAATACTGCACACCAAAGTATTCAATACCATGAAAAGATCGCGCGCACAGCCGATCTGAAAATCAAGAGTTTACTGCCAGAAAAGAATCGCGCACCTTGCTGCCGATTCGAAGTTTCACAATGCTAATGTCATGAAATGATCACGCACACTGCCGATCTGAATGTCAAAGTTAAATGCCAGGAAATTAATTGCACACCTTGCCGATTCAAAATACACAATGCAAATATCATGAAATGATCGCGCACACTGTTGTCGATCTGAATGTCAAAGTTAAATGCCAGGAAATAAATCGCGCACCTTGCCGATTCGAAATACACAATGGAAATATCATGAAATGATCGCGCACCCTGTTGCCGATCTGACTGTCAAGAATCATATCTCAGAATTGAATTGCGCACCTTGCCGATTCAAACAAGAATATGTAAATGTCATGAAAACACAATCACGCACACAAGGAGTTTCACAACTAGGCCCAAAAACTTGAATGTCTTTGAAAACGGGGGTGGGGGTCCCAGCCCGACCTCCGCCTTACCGCCCTGCTAAAGGATAGTCAATATAATGAGGGCAGGCCTGGAAATATCACTGTAGGCCTCCGGGACCGGAGCTCAGGAAGTTGCTGCTGCTCTGCACCAGGACCGTTGAATAGTGAGCACGTGGAGCTGGGCTGACTCCCTTATATAGAGTCAAGCCCAGCCCACTAACCACACCCAGTCATGGGGCAGGGAAAGCTTCTAGAAGATCCTAGAAAGGGACCACACCCTGACACACTCAGTAAGCCTGCAGCAATACCTTGCAAATGAACAGTTATTACAAACATCATTAATAGTGGTTTTCAAGGTTAAAATCTGCAATGCAAAAGGTTAACAAACTGCATATAAACATAATGCATGAATTATGCCTTTGCATAAAGACTGGGTTTTTGCATTTTAGTCACCCGTAGAGCGCACACTGTCCTGATGTTGACAGTGCCATCACCAAGTATGTGAGGACCCTGAGGGTCTATAGCACGCGGAGCACCCACTGTAGGAAAAGGTGGGAGGACCTGAGACGCTGGGCCCGGAAGACCGCGGAGGCCCAGCTGGGGATGTCCCCCCAACGAGGGTGGGGTGCCTGTCCGAACCTGACTCACCTGATGGCCCGCATACTGGCGGTGGCCTACCCAGAGCTGGATGGGTGCTTGAGGGCAGCACAGCAGCCACAAGGGGGTGAAAACAGTGAGCGTGAAGGCCAGCATCCCAGATGCAACTATGCAGTGCATACCTGGAGGGCATCCCCGGTGGGTTGGCTGCCCTGCAGAGATAATTTCAGGCTCTGGCCTCCTCTCTGATCCCTGTTCCTACTGTCCCCCCTTCCATCTACCACTTCCCAGTCTCCTCAACCCCAACCCATCCCAGGCACAGATACAGACAAGCATGCACACAAAACATCACGCAAGGGTAGCACAGTCAAAAACAGGCAGCTCACTTCAGGCCACAAGCACTCACACAAACAACAGACAGTTGCACACACAACCACACCCACTGTCTCCCCTCCTCCTCTTCCCTCACAGTCACATCTGCACTCACACCTGCATGCACTACATCAACAGCTACCATCACCACATCAAGCAGCACACATACCTCACTTGCAGACACCTCCACAACACCCATCCATGCGTCCCCTTTGTCCTCTCCCACCTTGTCTGCTCCCCCTCCTAAGAGACACAAACGCACGCATTCAGACACCCAACAGCCATCCACCTTACACACGCACACTGTCCATGCGCCTGCACCCAAGTCCAGCAGACGTATACCTCCGACAACCACTCCCTCAGCCTCCACTCCCATCCCTCCTCCGACATCCTGCCCGAGCGTCCCTAAGAAGCTTTTCCTTGCCCATATTGACCTCTTTCCTCCCCTCCACCCGCAGGCCTGCCCATAAGAGTAGGGTCCCAATGACCCAGCACAGCACCTCAGCCAAACAGTCTGCCACTGGTCCCATCAAATCATCAGCTGCTGACACAAAGGGATCCCAGAGTGTGCCACCTGCCACTCCTACTGAGAGCACACCTCTGACTCAGAAAGGGAGGACAAGGGTGGTGAAAAGCAAGGGACAGGAGACAGGAACAGTGGAGGCACCTACTAGTCCTGGAGGCAAGGACACAAGTGACATGTCAAGGGCCAAGGGGACCTGTCACAAGAGGGGAAACATGGATCCCTCTCCACTACCACAGATTGCCAAAGATCCCCCTCCACCAGCAAAGAAAGGGAAGGTTCTCACTCAACCACCAATGAAAGGAAAGGTTCCCACTCAACCACCAATGAAAGGGAAGGTTCCCACTCAACCACCAATGAAAGGCAAGAGGCCCACTCCGCCAGCAGAGGGCAAGGAGCCCCCACCTCCATATGAGGCACAGGAGTCCCCACCTTCAGGACAGGCACAGCATCCCTCACATCCAGGTGAGGCACAGGAGCCCTCACCTCCAGCTGAGGCACAGAAGCCCTCACCTCCAGCACAGGCACAGCAGCCCTCACCTCCAGCAGAGAGCATGTAGGCCACTCTAAAGGGACTGTACTAACTGCGCCAACACCCTCGCCCCGATCAGGAAACCCTCCAACAACCACACCAGCACTAAGGCCATCTGGTTCACTGCCGACCTTCAGGCCTCCAACCGGGAGTGCCGAAAAATCAAGACGAAGTGACGCCATAAACAAGCAGAGAGCAACCACACCGCCCTCAAGATAGCCATCCGCAAGCACCACCAGCTCATCCGGACCACCAAAAGATCCTTCTACAAAGAACGCATCGACAACAACGCGCACAACAGCAAAGTGCTCTTCAACATCGCCAAGGAACTCGCCAACCCCAGGTCCTGCTCCAAAGACACCCCTCCTTCGCAAGACCTCTGCGACTCCCTCTCCACCTTCTTTCACCGAAAGATCACAGACATCCATGACAGCTTCAACACCTTGACCACCGCAGCCACCACAAACCCCAATGCACCCAGCCACACCAACCTCCTGCTCTCCTGGACCCACATCAACGACGAGGACACCATGAAAACCATGAGCACCATCCACTCTGGATCACCCTCTGACCCCTGCCCCCACCATGTCTTCAAAAAAGCAGGCCCCATCATCGCCCCCCAACTCCGTATGATCGTCAACAACTCCTCAGAGACTGACACCTTCCTGGAGAGTTGGAAGCACGCCGAAGTCAATGCCCTGCTAAAGAAACCCAAAGCGGATCCCAGAGATCTCAAGAACTACTGGCCCATCTCCCTCCTCCCCTTCCCGGCAAAGGTCATCAAGAAGATCGTCAATGAGCTGGGCACCTCTCAATCCGGATCCTGTAGCAAACTCAGCACCGAGACTGCCCTCATCGCTGCAACCGACAACATCAGGACCATGCTTGACAAAGGCGAAACTGCAGCCCTCATCCTCCTAGACCTCTCAGCTGCATTCAACACCGTCTGTCACCACACCCTTTGCACACGCCTCCACGACACAGGGATCTGCCACAAAGCCCTGGACTGGATCACATCATTCCTCTCTGGCAGAACCCAGGGAGTCTGCCTCCCTCCCTTCCTTTCTGAAGCCACTAAGACCATCTGTGGCGTTGCCCAAAGATCCTCACTCAGCTGAGACCCTTTTTAACATCTACATGGCACCGCTCGCCAACATCGTCCGATCCCACAATCTCAACATCATCTCCTACGCCAATGACACCCAGCTGATCCTCTCACTCACCAAGGACCTCGCCACCGCCAAAACCAACCTCCACGATGGATTAAAAGCCATTGCCAACTGGATGGAGATGAGCCGCCTGAAACTGAACTCAGACAAGATGGAGATCCTCATCCTCAGCTCCAGCCGCTCCGCATGGGACAACTCCTGGTGGCCGGCTACCCTAGGAACCGCACCAACGCCTACCAACCACGCACGCAACTTAGGTTTTATCCTAGACTCAGCGCTCACCATGACCCAGCAAGTCAACACCATCTCATCATCCTACTTCAACACCCTCTGCATGCTCCGCAAGATCTTCAGGTGGATCCCCACTGAAACCAGGACGGTCACCCACCCCCTCGGCAGCAGCAGACTGGACTACGGCAATGCTCTCTACGTGGGAACTACGGTCAAGCTCCCGAAAAAACTGTAACGTATACAGAACGCCTCTGCACGCCTCATCCTCGACATCCCACGCCGCAACCACATCTCAGCCCACCTACACTGGCTCCCCGTCAACAAGAGGATCACCTTTAAACTCCTCATATACGCTCACAAAGCACTCCACAACGCTGGCCCTATCTTCCTCAAGGAGCAACTCACCTTCCACACTCCCAACCGTCAACTCCACTCCACCAACCTCGCCCTCGCCACCGTTCCTCGCATCCACCGAACTACTGCTGGCGGCAGATCATTCTCCCACCTCGCTGACAAGACCAGGAACTCCCTCCCCGTCCACCTACAACAGACTCAGGACCTGCTGACCTTCAGGTAATGCCTCAAGACCTGGCTGTTCGAGCAGTAGCACTTTTCCTGCTCCCCCCTCCACCCATCAGCGCCTTGAGACCCTAGCGGATGAGTAGCGTGCGCTACAAATGACTGATTGATTGATTGATTGATTGTACAAGGATCCCCCCTCCAGTACCAGTTTGCAAGTTTCCCACTTCAGAGACTGTAGCCTTGCACTTCCCACCAAAGACAAATGGGCATGGAACCCCCTCCAGAAACAGTGGGCAAGTTCCCCACTTCAGAGACTGTGACCAAGCACTCCCCACCAAAAACATATGGGCATGGAGCCCCCACCTCAGCTGGGGTGCTCCCCACTCCTCCCCCCTTCCCTCTGAGGTGCCTGCCCATTTCCAATATGATGCTCCTGAACAGTGGATTCCGGATTGTGTCAGGAGTCAAGGTGGGCCTTGGACTGTGCCCTGTGGCCATGTGGCCCTTTTGTACTTTGGACTGGCCATTGGCCCATTCTGGACATTGTCACCTGCCTTTGTATTCGAATGGACAATATGGTGGCTGTTGGCATCAAATTACAGTTTGTTGATAATCATTGTGGTCCTTGTTACATTTTAACGTGTGTCCTGTGACATTGGTTTAACTCTGCAGCTGGTTCTGTGTCTGCTGTGTGTATGTATTGTGGTGTGTGTGGTGCATGTGTGTCTCACTCTCCTTTTCCTTCTTCCCTCCCTTGTGTGCTAGGTGGCTGTACTCACCGTCGTCGTCTTCGCCGGCGTTGGTGGCCCAGGAGGGCCATTTTATAGAAGAGCATCGGGAAGACTTGAAGTTCCGGTTCCATGGCGGCAGCAGAGTCCTCTGTGTACTTGTTGGTGAGTCTTTCATTTTCTTTGCTATGTTTCCGTCAGGGTTTTGAAGACGTTGGTACTGCCCCCGAAATCCTGGCGGTTTTCTGTGTCATAATATGGTGGGCGGTACCTTGTCTTCTGCCTGGCTGTTGATGGCTACCGCCGTGGTCATTGGTGTTAACACCCTGGCGGTTGGTGTGGTACATTGGCTGTCTATGGGAGGGATCACCGCCATGGTCATAATTTGGCGGAAATTACCACCAGCCTGTTGGCCCCTTTAACAGTCACTGCCAATGACATAATGACCCCCATAGACTTTTTGTGAAATGTTGACAATGTCACATGATGGTAAAGTAGAAATTAGTAACATGGGGATCCCTTCTCTATGCCCTTGTAAAAAGGCAAATTTTTACTCCTGCACACGAGGCCTTTAACCCCATGTAGAAACATCTGAATTTAGAGTAGTTTCTATCTTGAGGAATATATATATAAAGTCTTTCAGGGATGCTCCTGTACATCTCCAACAGTCCTCGATTTTCTAGGACTGATTACCTATACAAAACATACGCATGTCAATATGCTCCTGACAGAAAATCCGGCATGAGTGAAAATCATGTGGCAAAGGTGTTTCTGCCATTTTGTCTTCTTTTCTTGTTTTTAAAAGTGAAGCAATATGTTTTACAACTTCTCATATAAAATGGGGTCATTCGCTCCACTTTGCCACCAGAGTACTACTTCCTTTGACAGTAATTTGAAGGGTGAACATCATCTTGCAATGGGTTCATGAACACCTACAAAAGTACGCTTTAATGGATTCGACTTACTTCTGCAGAGGCGTCCTTCAAATCCACGTTCATGCTATTCTTCTTGCACGTAATAGTATAAAAAAATCCACCCTAATAGCAATGGTGAAATCCCACATATCCTGAGTCTGTGAATTGTGGTGTGGCATTTGTGCTCTCAAACTGATGTTTTATTCACCTATAGGACTTAGGTGTGAAGAAAGACTTTGTGACTTGAACTCTCCATACTTACTAAAATCTGGTGTTCAAAAAGTATATTTTTCTGAACTCTGTATTTGCATGTGGTGACACCGCAGAAATATAACCATATGTTTTGAAAATCATGCAATGTGGTGTTATCACTAGTGTGTTTACGCCACAGAATGTGAGCAACTCTGCACCATCAGCTTCAGTTGAGTTCTATGAGACTGTAAATATTGTTTTAGGCTGAAAGTGACTGTTTATGAATGAGGCATATTTTTGGGTGATGTATTTATGAGCTCATTGTACAGCTTTGTAGCACTATTGTTGACTGTAGTTACTGTTAGTCCCATGAATCGTAGTCAGTGTAGGAGGGTGTAGCCAGAGCTATTAACTTTTGACCTGGGGACCCAAATTCGAGCCCCATCAGTGACTCTAAGTGGTGTGATTTTTAGGAAATCACTCAATTATCCTGCCACCTAAAAAAATTGAATCTGACCTATTATAATGCAAACATGTGGTCATGTAGGGAGCCCTAATGTCTTTGGGCCACGTTTGTGCACTTTCAGACTAAAACTTAAATCAGATTTGGAGTGATGAGAAATTAAGGCCCATATTTATACTTTTTTAGTGCCGCATTTGCGTCATTTTCTAATGCAAAAGTGGTGCAAACTAACAAAATACAATGATGTATCAAAATGGGACTAAGTGGCCTGGGGGATTCCGCCCCCCTCCTTTCACCTCGCACCCCTCTGCAGAGGGTCTCTCTCTCTTTCACCTGTCTTGCCTTGCAGCCATGTGCCAAAATCCAGGGCTTATTAATTTACATCCAGGTATCAGAGACACAGCAATACTTGTTTTCCCAAGACCCAGCTGCATGGCAAGTAACTAGACCAACAATTAACTTAAGGTTGTGTAAAGTTATGAAGTGCTTCTCTCCAAACTTCCTGTTACCCTCATGAAATCGAGATCTCCCACACGACGTTTGTGCAGAGCGTTGCATCCATGTTGTCACATTTTAAGTACATATGAGAAAGAAGGACTCAAACATCTATCCACATGGCATGGCTCAAAGTTATCTTGCAAAGCAATGGCACACCCCTTCTCAACCTATCAAGGGCTGATGGGGAAATGTTGTCAGTTCTCCTGAAACCTGAAGGTAAGGCAAGCTGAAAACTCAGCGAGCTATATATAGACCTGGAATTGGAATCTGCTCAAGAATCAAGACTTTGTTTACATAATATAAACACTGCATGCCCGGACTCATGATGAATTCCGAAACCATAATTCACCAATCACTAACTACACATCTGTTCTGTATGGACAGATGACTGTTGGGAACACACACCAGTTATTTGCATGCAATTGCAAAATTATATATATTTTTTTACCTAAGAGTTTGGAAAAACGTCACAAAACAATGAACAATTCTGCGAATGACACAAAAGTTTTGGTTGCTCATTATATCTTGCTTGACATATACTTGCGAGGGCATACCTTCCGTAAAAAAGCCACATGAGCCTCTGACAAGAGACTGGTTTGAGTAGAGTGTCTCTTGCATAAACAGTTTCTGCAAGAGATCTGAGAGGACTGTGGTACCATTCTCAGCAACACCTGATGTCATTTTTTGATCTTTGCTGGTGAAGGGTAAAATCCAGAAACGCTTGTCTAGAGATGTACAGCACTATCTAGACCACATTTGATGAAAAACTGCAGTTAATATTCAAGTAAGCACAAACGTTGAACTTCATTTACCACAATGCAAAGGGACAAACTGTGCTACGATGTGAGACAGTGTGCTACCACCCACTTCTGTTTAAAAATGCTCCCTTGAGCCAACAAGCTGAGGAGGATTTGGAGATGCACCTGTGCGCCAGTGAGAGCTTCTGAGACGACTGTGGCAGCATTCTCAGCAACTCTTGGTGAAATTCGTTTTTTGATTTCTACTGTTGAATGATCAATCAAACAATCAATCAATCAAATAATTTCTTAAGTACACTACTCACCAGGTAGGGTCTCAAGGTGCTGGGAGAGGGGGTTATGGTCACTGTTCGAAAAGCCATGTTTTTAGGTGCTTTCTGAAGGTTAGGAGGTCCAGGGTCTTGCATAGGTTGGTGGGGAGGGAGTTCCAGGTCTTGGCGAGGTGGGAGAAGGATCTGCCGCCGGAGGTGGTGCGTTTGATGCGGGGGACTGTAGCAAGGGCGAGGTCTGCGGAGCGGAGCTGTCTTGTTGGTATGTGGAAGTTGACTCGTTCGTTGAGGTAGGCTGGTCCAGTGTTGTGGAGGGCTTTGTGAGCATGGACAAGGATTAAAAAAATGATCCTTTTGTTGATGGGCAGCCAGTGTAGGGATCTGAGGTGGGTGGATATGTGTTCGTGGCGAGGGAAGTTGAGGATGAGACGTGCGGCTGAGTTCTGGATTTGCTGGAGTTTTCTTTGAAGCTTGGCTGTGGTCCCTGCATAGAGGGCATTGCCGTAGTCCAGTCTGCTACTTATGAGGGCGTGGGTGACTGTTCTTCTTGTTTCTAAAGGGATCTGTTGGAAATGGCCCTTCTGCAGGGTTATCCCCAGACTTTTTGCCTTCCTCCTCCTCTTTTTCTGACCTCATGTTTGTTGGTTTTTAGACTCTGCGCACTTTACCACTGCTAACCAGTGCTAAAGTGCATATGCTCTCTCCCTTTAAACATGGTAACATTGGATCATACCCAATTGGACTACTTAATTTACCTATAAGTCCCTAGTAATGTGCACTGTATGTGCCTAGGGCCTGTAGATTAAATGCTACTAGTGGGCCTGCAGCACTGGTTGTGCCACCCACTTAAGTAGCCCCTTAACCTTGTGTCAGGCCAGCCATTGCAAGGCCTGTGTGTGCAGTTTCACTGCCACTTCGACTTGGCATTTAAAAGTACTTGCCAAGCCTAAAACTCCCCTTTTTCTACATATACGTCACCCCTAATGTGTGCCCTAGGTAACCCCTAGAGCAGGGTGCTGTGTGGGTAAAAGGCGGGACCTGTTCCTGGGTAGTTTATATGTCCTGGTAGTGTAAAAACTCCTAAATTCGTTTTTACACTACTGTGAGGCCTGCTCCCTTCATAGGCTAACATTGGGGCTACCCTCATACATTGTTGAAGTGGCAGCTACTGATCTGAAAGGAGCAGGAAGGTCATATTTAGTATGGCCAGAATGGGAATACAAAATCCTGCTGACTGGTGAAGTCGGATTTAATATTACTATTCTAGAAACGCCACTTTTAGAAAGTGAGCATTTCTTTGCACTTAAATCTTTCTGTGCCTTACAATCCACGTCTGGCTAGGTTTAGTTGACAGCTACTTGTGCATTCACTCAGACACACCCCAAACACAGGGTACTCAGCCTCACTTGCATACATCTGCATTTTGAATGGGTCTTCCTGGGCTGGGAGGGTGGAGGGCCTGCTCTCACACAAAGAACTGCCACACCCCCTACTGGGACCCTGGCAGACAGGATTGAACTGAAAGGGGACCTGGTGCACTTCTTAGCCACTCTTTGAAGTCTCCCCCACTTCAAAGGCACATTTGGATATAAAACAGGGCTTCTGCCCTACCTCCTCAGACACTTGCTGGAGAAGAAACCTGAACCAGAAACTACATCCTGCCAAGAAGAACTGCCTGGCTGCTCAAAGGACTCACCTGTCTGCTTTCTACAAAGGACTGCTGCCTTGCTGTTGGCCTGCTGCCTTGCTGAACTCTTGTCTGGCTGTAAAAGTGCTCTCCAAGGTCTTGGATAGAGCTTGCCTCCTGTTCCCTGGAGACTCAGGACCAAAAAGACTTCTCTTTTTTCATTTGGACTCTTCGTGCGCCGAAAATTTCGCCGCACAGCTTGCTCCGCGGCGAGAAAATCGCCGCACACCGACACTGATCGACGCAACGCTTTCGGGGCAGCCGGAACTTCAATGCACTGCCTCGCAAGGACAATGCCGCCGACTTCCAGAGGGGAAATCGACGCGACGCCTGCCGTGAGAATGAAAATTCCACACACAGCCTCCCAGAACGACGCGCAGCCGGAAAAGAAGCCGAAGAATCCACGCACAGACCCCGGGACATCTGGTAATCCCGCGAACCACAGAAAGAGACTGTCCGCGCGCCGGAAAACGACGCACAACTTCCCCGCGTGAAAAATAACGACGCAAGTCCGAATGTGCAGGGGAGAAATCGACGCACACACCATTTTTCCACATATCTCTTCTTCTGCGGCCCTTGGCGGAGATTTTCCACTTTAAACCAGGTACTTTGTGCTTGAAAGAGACTTTGGCCCTCATTCTGACCCTGGCGGTCTTTGACCGCCAGGGCGGAGGACCGCGGGAGCACCGCCGACAAGCCGGCGGTGCTCCAATGGGGATTCCGACCGCGGCGGTAAAGCCGCGGTCGGACCGGCACCACTGGCGGGGTCCCGCCAGTGTACCGCGGCCCCATTGAATCCTCCGCGGCGGCGCAGCTTGCTGCACCGCCGCGGGGATTCCGACCCCCTCTACCGCCATCCAGATCCCGGCGGTCGGACCGCCGAGATCCGGATGGCGGTAGGGGGGGTCGCGGGGCCCCTGGGGGCCCCTGCAGTGCCCATGCCACTGGCATGGGCATTGCAGGGGCCCCCGTAAGAGGGCCCCTACATGTATTTCACTGTCTGCTGCGCAGACAGTGAAATACGCGACGGGTGCAACTGCACCCGTCGCACAGCTTCCACTCCGCCGGCTCGATTCCGAGCCGGCTTCATCGTGGAAGCCTCTTTCCCGCTGGGCTGGCTGGCGGTCTGAAGGAGACCGCCCGCCAGCCCAGCGGGAAAGTCAGAATTACCGCCGCGGTCTTTCGACCGCGGAACGGTAACCTGACGGCGGGACTTTGGCGGGCGGCCTCCGCCGCCCGCCAAGGTCAGAATGAGGGCCACTGTTTGCTTTTTAAAGACTTAAGACACTTAGGGGGTCATTCTGACCCTGGCGGTCATTGACCGCCAGGCTCAACGACCACGAGAGCACCGCCAACAGGCTGGCGGTGCTCTCAAGGGCATTCTGACCGCGGCGGTTTGGCCGCGGTCAGAAAGGGAAAACCGGCGGTCTCCCGCCGGTTTTCCGCTGCCCTCAGGAATCCTCCATGGCGGCGCAGCTTGCTGCGCCGCCATGGGGATTCCGACACCCCATACCGCCATCCTGTTCCTGGCGGTTCGCCCGCCAGGAACAGGATGGCGGTATGGGGTGTCGTGGGGCCCCTGGGGGCCCCTGCAGTGCCCATGCCAATGGCATGGGCACTGCAGGGGCCCCCGTAAGAGGGCCCCACAAAGAATTTCAGTGTCTGCTTAGCAGACACTGAAATTCGCGACGGGTGCAACTGCACCCGTCGCACCTTCCCACTCCGCCGGCTCCATTCGGAGCCGGCTTCCTCGCGGGAAGGGGTTTCCCGCTGGGCTGGCGGGCGGCCTTCTGGCGGTCGCCCGCCAGCCCAGCGGGAAACACAGAATCACCGCGGCGGTCTTCGGACAGCGGAGCGGTGTTCTGGAGGGGGAACTCTGGCGGGCGGCCTCCGCCGCCCGCCAGAGTTAGAATGACCCCCTTAATATCACTTTTCAGTGATATCTCTACAATTTCTCATTGCATCTTTATTCGTTTTGACCTGCAATTATCCAGATAAATATTATATATTTTTCTAAACACTGTGTGGTATATTTTTGTGGTGCTATATTGTGTTATTGTATGATTTATTGCACAAATACTTTACACATTGCCTTCTAAGTTAAGCCTGACTGCTCAGTGCCAAGCTACCAGAGGGTGGGCACAGGATAATTTGGATTGTGTGTGACTTACCCTGACTAGAGTGAGGGTTCTTGCTTGGACCGAGGGCAACCTGACTGCCAACCAAAAACCCCATTTCTAACATTGGTGATCAGCGGTGAGGATAGGACTTGTATTTGTGCAGTGACATACATTAGCTAAGTATTTCACTACCTACCCACAGTTGAAGGTCAACTTGATTTTTCTCTTTTTTTTGCAAATTCGTTTTTCCTGACAAATTTCAAAAACTAAATCCTCACTCAACATGTCTCTGGCTGGGTCTCAAGTGGGAGATTTGGACCTAGCCCTGTTGGAGACATATACTGTCAAACAGCTAAAAGGGTTCTGCAGGGTGATGAGAGTACCCACCCAAGGGGCCTCCAAAAAGGAGGACTTTCAAGTTGCGCTGAGGGCCTGGGCAGAAGCCCATTTAGAGGAGGATGATGAGGAAGAGGAGCCAGAAAATGGCCCCTCAGAGGATTTATTGCCATCTGTGGGTGATGTTACCACTGCAATTGTGCCCCCTCCCAGACCAGGGAGCCGTGTCTCTGAGCAAAGCCTGACCGCAGAGGAAAGGAGAGAAGAAAGGGAGTTCCATTTGCAAATGGCAAAAATGAAAATTGAGACTCAACAGGAAGAAAGGAGGGCAGAGAGAGAAGCCAAACAAATGGAAGCTGAAAGAGCTGAAGCTGCAGCTGAGAGAGCATTAGCTGAAAAGAAACTATTGTTGGCTCATGAACTGAGTCTCAAGGAGCTGGAGATCAAGGCAAGACAGTCTGAATCCAGCAGTAATGGTGGCAGCGTACTGACAAGACCTGCTGGAGAAAAGAAGGTTTGTATACCCAAAAATGTGGTGCCCAGTTTTGTGGTGGGAGATGACATAGATAAATGGTTAGCTGCTTATGAAGTTGCACTAAGGGCTCATGAGGTTCCTGAAGGGCAATGGGGTACAGCTATGTGGGGTTATGTGCCACATTTGGGGAGGGACACACTTCTCACATTGGACATAAAGGATCACAACATATACCCACTTCAGAAAGCCATTTTACTTGCCAAGTTTGGGCTGACCCCTGAGGGATACCGTCAGAGGTTCAGGGACAGCATCAAACAATCCACACAAACATGGGTAGATTTCTTTGACTTTTCCAGTAAGGCACTGAATGGATGGGTGCAGGGCAGCAAAGTAGATGATTACAAAGGGTTATATTACATGATTTTGAGAGAGCATATACTCAGTATTTCTTTTACAGAGTTGCGCCAGCACTTGGTAGATAGTAAGCTGACTGATCCCAGGAAGCTTGCTGAGGAGGCGGACCTCTGGACTAGCACCAGGGTGTCCAAAAAGGTATCTGGGAGTGACCCCGAAAAGGGTGGTTCCGGTTCCCCCCGACAGAGTGAGGGGGAGGTTAGAGATGACCCAGACAAGTCCCAGAGTGCGGGGGAGGAAAGGGTTCCCAAGCCCCATCTGAGAAACAGGGTGGTGGTTCTGGTGGGCAGTGGCCCAATGCATCCCATTCCCAACCCCGCTGCTTTGATTCTTCCCAGCTAGGACACAGGAAAGGGGACTCTGTCTGTCCAAAGAACTCACCCAGTATTGGGACCTCTACAGGGGTGGCCCATGTGGCCTTAGGGGAAAGTAGTCCCCAGGGGCAGGTCGTAGACCATGCCTTCATCTCCTCTAGTTGGGAGGTGGACTCAGAGGGTAAACTGGTGATCCCTGAGGGTGGGAGTCGTCACTTCCACCAGGTGGGAGTGAATGGGGTCCCAGTCACCGCTCTGAGAGACACAGGGGCTAGTCTTACCATGATTGTGGAGATACTAGTGTCCCCAGAGCAGTATACCGGACAGGTGTGTAGAGTGACTCCAGCCATTGGGGAAGATTTCTTCCACCCCATGGCCCGGGTGTCCCTAGAGTGGGGTGGGGAGGTGACCCAGAGGCGGGTCATAGTTAGTCCCCAGCTGCCCATTGACTGCATTCTGGGGAATGAGTTTCCCCTAGTGTCAGGAGAGGGGTGACCCCTAAGGGTGCCCTGACAGTTCAGAGGTCTGGCAGTACCACTCCCCAGAGGAGGGTAGGTGAGCCCAGATGTGGAGGCACGGTGAGGAAGGACTCACCCTTGTCCTCTGTTCAGCCTCAGGATACAGACCCGGGGCTGAGTGACCGGTATCAGGGACCCACCCCTGAACTGGTGAGAATGGAGAAGGGGTGAAAGACCCCTGGGGCTACCGCCCCCCATTTTGGGATGTTTCAGGAGCCCCTTGAGAGCTCCCTACCAGGCCCCCAGTTGGAGGAGAAGCTCATCCAACGCCCCCCCTCAGGGTCTCCACTTAGCAGTGGATGCTCTCGGACCTGGCTCGTGACACTGACAGTGGTCAGTAGCGTCTGTTGGTTTCTGTCCCTATGGGCAGAGTTTTCCCTGGGTTGGGGACAGAAGTCAGACCCAAGGAATGGAACGGGCCACATCACTTTGTTGGCCATGGTGGTACAGTCTGCATACTGGGATGCATCTGTGAGCATGTTAAAATTAGGAGCTTCACAGGTGGGGTCCTCAAGTGATGAGAAGGGTTCCCCATGGCCAGTTCAGTGGCCCCAGAGAGTATAGACGAAGAAGCCTCATTGAGTTCAGAAAGGCGTAGAACTGACAATTGCCCCTGCAGTAGTGAGCCATTGTCCAGGTTCTATCGCCTTAAGCAGGGAAGTCTACCAGAGTGTTGATTAGTCTACCCTGGGTTTAGGCTGGAAGGGGGATATGCTGGAAATGGCCCTTCTGCAGGGTTATCCCTAGACTTTTTGCCTTCCTCCTTCTCTTTTTCTGACCTCATTTTTGCTGGGTTTTAGACTCTGCGCACTTTACCACTGCTAACCAGTGCTAAAGTGCATATGCTCTCTCCCTTTAAACATGGTAACATTGGATCATACCCAATTGGACTACTTAATTTACCTATAAGTCCCTAGTAATGTGCACTGTATGTGCCTAGGGCCTGTAGATTAAATGCTACTAGTGGGCCTGCAGCACTGGTTGTGCCACCCACTTAAGTAGCCCCTTAAGCTTGTCTCAGGCCTGCCATTGCAAGGCCTGTGTGTGCAGTTTCACTGCCACTTCGACTTGGCATTTAAAAGTAATTGCCAAGCCTAAAACTCCCCTTTTTCTACATATAAGTCACCCCTAATGTGTGCCCTAGGTAACCCCTAGAGCAGGGTGCTGTGTGGGTAAAAGGCAGGAAATGTACCTGGGTAGTTTATATGTCCTGGTAGTGTAAAAACTCCTAAATTCGTTTTTACACTACTGTGAGGCCTGCTCCCTTCATAGGCTAACATTGGGGCTACCCTCATACATTGTTGAAGTGGCAGCTGCTGATCTGAAAGGAGCAGGAAGGTCATATTTAGTATGGCCAGAATGGTAATACAAAATCCTGCTGACTGGTGAAGTCGGAATTAATATTACTATTCTAGAAACGCCACTTTTAGAAAGTGAGCATTTCTTTGCACTTAAATCTTTCTGTGCCTTACAATCCACATCTGGCTAGGTTTAGTTGACAGCTCCTTGTGCATTCACTCAGACACACCCCAAACACAGGGTACTCAGCCTCACTTGCATACATCTGCATTTTGAATGGGTCTTCCTGGGCTGGGAGGATGGAGGGCCTTCTCTCACACAAAGGACTGCCACACCCCCTACTGGAACCCTGGCAGACAGGTTTAAACTGAAAGGGGACCTGGTGCACTTTTTAGCCACTCTTTGAAGTCTCCCCCACTTCAAAGGCACATTTGGGTATAAAACTGGGCCTCTGCCCTACCTCATCAGACACTTGCTGGAGAAGAAACCTGAACCGGAAACTACATCCTGCCAAGAAGAACTGCCTGGCTGCTCAAACGACTCACCTGTCTGCTTTCTACAAAGGACTGCTGCCTTGCTGTTGGCCTGCTGCCTTGCTGAACTCTTGACTGGCTGTAAAAGTGCTCTCCAAGGGCTTGGATAGAGCTTGCCTCCTTTTCCCTGAAGTCTCAGGACCAAAAAGACTTCTCTTTTTCATTTGGACTCTTTGTGCGCCGAAAATTTAGACGCACAGCTTGCTCCGCGGCGAGAAAATCGCCGCACACCGACGCTGATCGACGCAACACCTTCGGGGCGGCCGGAACTTCGACGCACGGCCTCGCAAGGACAACGCCGCCCCACTTCCAGAGGGGAAATCGACGCGACGCCTGCCGTGAGAACGAAAATTCGATGCACAGCCTCCTAGAACGACGCGCGGCCGGAAAACAAGCCGAAGAATCCACGCACAAACCCGGGACATCTGGTAATCCCGCGAATCACAGAAAGAGACTGTCCGCGCGCCGGAAAACGATGCACGACTTCCCCGCATGAAAAATAACGACGCAAGTCCGTGTGTGCAGGGGAGAAATCGATGCACACACCATTTTTCCACGTATCTCTTCTTCTGCGGCCCTTGGCGGAGATTTTCCACTTTAAACCAGGTACTTTGTGCTTGAAAGAGACTTTGTTTGCTTTTTAAAGACTTAAGACACTTAGGGGATCATTCTAACTCTGGCGGGCGGCGGAGGCCGCCCGCCAGAGTTCCCCCCTCCAGAATACCGCACCGCGGTCAGGAGACCGCTGCGGGTATTCTGTGTTTCCCGCTGGGCTGGCGGGCGACCGCCAGAAGGGCGCCCGCCAGCCCAGCGGGAAACCCCCTTCCCACCAGGAAGCCGGCTCCGAATGGAGCCGGCAGAGTGGGAAGGTGCGACGGGTGCAGTTGCACCCGTCGCGTATTTCAGTGTCTGCTGAGCAGACACTGAAATACTTTGTGGGGCCCTCTTACGGGGGCCCCTGCAGTGCCCATGCCATTGGCATGGGCACTGCAGGGGCCCCCAGGGGCCCCACGACACCCCATACCGCCATCCTGATCCTGGCGGGCGAACCGCCAGGAACAGGATGGCGGTATGGGGTGTCTGAATCCCCATGGCGGCGCAGCAAGCTGCGCCGCCATGGAGGATTCAGCAGGGCAGCGGAAAACCGGCGGGAGACTGCCGGTTTTCCTCTTCTGACCGCGGCCAAACCGCCACGGTCAGAATGCCCTGCGGGGCACCGCCAGCCTGTTGGCGGTGCTCCCGCCGACCCTGGCCCCGGCGCTACAATTTCACATTGCATCTTCATTCGTTTTGACCTGCAATTATCCAGATAAATATTATATATTTTTCTCAACACTGTGTGGTGTATTTTTGTGGTGCTATATTGTGTTATTGTATGATTTATTGCACAAATACTTTACACATTGCCTTCTAAGTTAAGCCTGACTGCTCAGTGCCAAGCTACCAGAGGGTGGGCACAGGATAATTTGGATTGTGTGTGACTTACCCTGACTAGAGTGAGGATTCTTGCTTGGACAGAGGGCAACCTGACTGCCAACCAAAAACCCCATTTCTAACAGGATCCATTTGAAAGTCTTGCATAGCATGCGAAGGGCCATGGAGAGAGACGAGTCCAGTATGATGCCAAGGTTGTGTGCGTGGGTGGTTGGTGTTGGGGGTGGTCCGAGGGTGGTGGGCCACCAAGAGTCGTTCCATGCTGCCTTGCTGGGGCCGAAGATGATGATCTCTGTTTTGTCTGAGTTCAATTGAGTTAAACACATGTCTAGAGATGTAAAGCACCATCTGCACCAACTCTTGTGAAAAACCACAACTAATACCCAAGTAAGCACAAACTTTGTACTGCATTTACCACAATGCAAGGGGGAGAACTGTGCTGTGATGTGAGGCATTGTGCTGCTATCCTTCTTCTGTTTAAAACCATTAGGAATAGTGTGGGAACACCCAAGCCTCACCCATGGAACACCCCTTCACACAAAGCAGGACAAAGTACCGCATAACACTTCACTTCTTTTCGATACTTTTAGACAGCTTTCTAGTAAATAACAAATCAATACTTTACAGCAGTTTCCATCACTTTTGTGACTGTATGCCTTTCCAAAATGTTAACAAATAAGGCCCATCCTTTATCAGGCTAGCATAACAAATGCATCGTCGCTATGTTAATTTCACTGAATGTGAATATTCCTTTTCTTTGACAGACAGGCTTCATTAATATATACATTTCTCTTTTCATCTTCTAATAGGAAACATTCCTCAATTTATTTTTGCTTCATGTCTGTACTTATCAATTTTCTATTGCATTATATAAATTAATGTTACATGTTCCTTTGTGAAATTACCAAATATCTTTTCTAGTGTTTCGGGAAGGAAGAAAATGCTCTTATGTCAAACTCTAATCAGAAATAGTGTTTGTTCCTTACAAAACAAATATCCTATTTGTCTTCGTCTGAGACAAAAAGCCCTAATTTGGGGTAATTTTAGCGTACCATGGCACTTCATCAAATTACCCCAGAGCATCCCACAGGAGAAAGAATGACCTTGCTATGACCTTTTCATACAGATTCGTTGATACTTCATGCTCCCATCCTCTATCACGATAAATAATTCTCTCTCTTATTTAAACATGTCATAAAGCTGCAAGTAGTGGACAAAACTGTGAAATTTAGTTTTGTGAAATTTTGTTTTGCAAAATTTCTTGAAGTTAAACAAAATGAAGCAAAATATTGGGAAATACATTTTGCGGTATCTTGCACTGAAATTGTACGTGAACTCATTCCCCACGTTCAGAAGTCATGCTAGATACCAGCAAAAGCAGTGTTTAGAGAAGAAAATATATCTTGTGAGTCATTTTCTGTTGGAGCCAGTCTCCCGTAGAAAATAATTGTCCAGAGTTTCGAGAGCAGGATATTTGCATTTTTTTTTTTTTACTTTCCAGCCTTACGGCTTTTAAGAAAAGCACACACTTACAGTAACCCATTCCCACAAGTTGACATTAGACCTTGGTCAGAGATGTTGGAAGAATGCTCCTAACACCAATAAGTCATCCCTGATTGTTAATCCACACATTTTGAAACACATCTGTGGCTCCATCTTCTTTGGATGGACATTGCATGGTACTCTGTTGCTGATGTCTCATAGAGGTCTTTGATGGCTCGCCATTAGGCCTCAGCGGTGTTAAAAGACAGATTGCCTACAAGGTCAGGGCTCACATGAAGGTGATGCTTTCCTGCAACCCATCAAGTGCCTGTCATTAGCGGTAGAACTGACTGAAAGAACCACGCTTTTCTGGTGACAGAGAGGCGAAGCTAATGAGCTCTGTGCTGAACCCAACACCAATTAGGTCAAATGTGCATTCCCATAAAAATATAATAGACCGCAAGCAGCTTGTTGAGAGGAGGGCGAACTTGGAGAGGAATGGGGCAGTGGGGACTAATGCAAGAGACCAATTCCAAGAGGAAGGTTTTTTTTTGTTCATCATTTGTTATGGCCTTCAAACTGTCAAAGGTGAAGGCGAAAACTTCAAGGAATTACAACTAGGGTCCTCATTTACGAGGCCCTAGCAGCATTCTACACCACTGGAGCTCCGGTGGCGCAATATGCGCGCTCTTATTTAGAAGGTCACGCAAAACCACCTTGTGTTACTTTTCATGGCCTTGTAAATATGGACCCCTTTCACGCATAACACTGCGCGAAAGTGGTGTTCCATGAATGCAGCACACATAGAATGAGGAAAACATCTCTTGTGATTGATTTGGTACAGGAAGGTCTCCGTTCCTGCACAAAAACAATCATTCCCACAACGATGGGACCCTTGCACCATGGTGCAAGGGTGACTGCATTGGCGCTAGGTAGCAATTTTTGTGCTTGCAAAGGGAGAGAGGACAGACATGTGCCGTATCTTGTAGATACAGCGCATTTCTGCCCTTTCCCGGTGGTGTAGGGCAGTGGAGCAAGGCACTTGCAGCGCCTCCCTGTGCAGTGGGCCTCTTAAATGAGCCCCTAAGTTTACAAGAGGATTGCACATACTTTATATAAGATAAAAATGCAGAGACTGCCCTAGCACTACAACCACAGACAGGCACGGATATCCACTATGTCCAAACACACAGAATAGTACTAGGACCAGGTGAAATTTGTAACAAGTGAATGAAGTCTCCAAAGTTTGCTTATTTCGCATTATGGGACCATTGCTCATTTTTGTATCACTGTGGCTGTGCTATGTTGAAAACTGTTTGTTCACGGAAGATTAGTTCAAGCAGAAAATGTCTTATAGAACTGTGAAACTGATGTGCACTTCATTCGAGAGACATTTTCTAATCAAGCCAGTCTCCTGCCATTATCTTGAGAGACTTTTGTATGCAAAGAATAGCCACACATTATGTGAGAGACCACAATTTTCCATATTTCCCTTTGAACTTTTACAATATTTCATACAAAAATGCAATTTTGCCCACATTTAAAGAGCACAAAAATCAGACTCAATTAGTATCAGTAGCGGCTCGCGGCCCGTGGAAGGGGTGGGGTGGAGAGGCGCAGTAGGGTCAGGTGGAGGGAGGGAATAAACATTTAATCTAATTTAAAAAATAAAATCAGTTACCTCCTCTGCCGCTCCTCTGTCCCTCAACGCTCCTTGTTGCACGCACAGGCTCCCAGCCTGCCCTCTGCCAATCCTGACTCTACTCAGAGCAGCATCAGGATTGGCTGGGAGCCTACAGCGCATGTGTGCTTGGCGGGCCCGAGATGACTGGCCAAACACACATGTGCTGTCCCCCTCAGTGCACGTCACCCCGTGGCCCCTCCCCTTTCAAAGAAAACGATAATAAACATAGTTTATTATCGTTTTCTTTTTAAGAAGTTTTGCAGCTGCCGCTGATGGCGGGGGAGGGACGCTTCTCCACCCAAACGGAGGAGCCGCCACTGATTAGTATCTCTGCTTGATATGGAGCTGCATTATCGTAAACTACGTGATATCATTATAAATATAACATAGAAGCAAAGCTAGAAGTCCAGTGCAGCTTTGCCTGGCTAACACAACTTAATGCTAGCAAAGGAAATTACTCCCTATGCTCGGCAAAAGCCTGTTACCAGTGTGCAGTAGGCAGTGCATTCATGGTGCTACCACAAACAGCCTGTGGACTGCCTCCTTTCCCTTTGACATAGCTTATTTCCAACATTAAAACTGTTGGCTACCTTGTTTGCCAATTCCTTGTATTTCCATCCATGCCATGTTGTGTCAGTGGTACTGTCTAACTTTCTTTCAGTGCCCTTACCCCGTACCTCTCATCATTTGATTTCCACCAATCCACCACATCTATACAGGTTGTCTCTGCACCTTCTTGCACACTGAGACCACCAAGTTGGATCAGTAAAAGGGGTTGCTTTTGTTTCTGTATCACCATCTAGCACCTCTCCTTACGTCTTCCACTAAATTCTGTTGAGACCTCCATTTCCTGAATGCAATGGACATCATGTTGCAAGAAAGGTGTTGGTTGAAGTTTGTCGGAAAAGGGGTAACCACGCTTCCCCTACCATACTTCTTCTTCAGCAGCCAACTTACCTGCTGTTCTTCTTCCTTCTGCTGACAGCTTCTGTGTTGTCATACACCAAGCAATTTCCTGACTATTGAGCATCTCTTTGCTGTGTATTTACAGTTCTGTCTGGATATATTAACTTGAGGATGATTCTTTCCACCTCTGTGTACTCTTTTTGAATTGTACCATTGTATTTTTTCATTATCTCTTTTCTCCTCCTGTGCTGCCTCGCAGTCTCCTTTACATTGTTCACACACCTGTGTGCTCCAGATCTCCTTTCTTTCCCTTGTCACTGGTAATAAAGTCCCTCATCTAGCTGTGGGAAGCTTTGTCACCCTTCCCGTGTATATTTTTGGACAGTCCTGTGCATGTTTTTCCCTCAGTGGGTTCAGCAATCTTGCATATATACTAAGAGGATTCTCTTTTACTGATGAGAGGCATCAAAGCTGGATATTAATGCTAAAGAGCACCCAGATGAGGATTTCTACCATTCCCTTTAAGCAGGCAGGGGTGCTGAAATTGGTAGTAGCATAACATATATTTTGGGCCAAAGGCCTGTGTGCCCATACCTCTGTGGAGAGACTGGCTACTGACTCCTTTAGTGTAAAGTCCGTTCAGTCTCCCTAACTGGGGTCACTTGCCTTCATCGTGTTGTGAAAATTCTTGACACCAGTGTGTATTTGAGTGAATGCATGTTCCCTTGTACCTCGCTTTGTGAGCTGTGGAGTCCTTTAGACTTCACATGTGTGTTCACCTAAAGATGGTGGTCTCTCGGTTCAAAGCTTCCTTACACACACATTCTCCTGTCTTCCTCTTTATAACCACGTGTCTCTGTCAATTCAGAGGAGGTAGTCGACCAGTCCTTTTAAGTTATCTGCAGTTCCCCAGCTACAGTGAGTCCTACCAGGATTCGAGTTCCTCACTGATCTGCATTCCTTTTTCATATGGCCTCCTTTCTAGGGCCAGTAACTATTCAGTATGAGCCACTTCCAACCAGCCTCAGGAAGACCTGCAGCGATAGATGCTGTTCTCCTAAACTAATCATGCTAAGACCATCAGTAATGAAGGAGTGCCCCAAGATTTGAACATTGCAGATGTCCTGATTAGCAAGACATGACCATACATTCCTGCCTCTGTGACCATCGAGTCTACCTACCATAGCATAAAAGTAGAATGGACGTTCCAGGACGGAAACCCTGCTGGCTGCCACTCTCTCTAACTCAGCCTGGAACAAAGCTAAAAAAAAAAGACTCTGGTAGTCCTGTTATTGCTGATGTCCATAGCGAAGAAGACCTGTGTGGCCGGTGCACTATGACTGAAAGTAGGAGCGACTATCTGACACTGAAGATCAGAGTCCATCTGTCTTGAAGGATTTACACTGGAGAGCCTAAACAGACTATGGGGGTCATTCTGACCCCCGCCGGCGGCGGAAGCCGCCCGCCTGGCGAGAACCGTCAGAAGACCGTACCGCGGTCAAAAGACCGCGGCGGTCATTCTGACTTTCCCGCTGGGCTGGCGGGCGACCGCCAAAAGGCCGCCCGCCCGCCCGCCCAGCGGGAAAGCACCAGCAACGAGGAAGCCGGCTCCGAATGGAGCCGGCGGAGTTGCTGGTGTGCGACCGGTGCAGTTGCACCCGTCGCGATTTTCAGTGTCTGCTAGGCAGACACTGAAAATCAATGTGGGGCCCTGTTAGGGGGCCCCTGCAGTGCCCATGCCATTGGCATGGGCACTGCAGGGGCCCCCAGGGGCCCCACTACACCCGTTCCCGCCAGCCTGGTTCTGGCGGTGAAAACCGCCAGAACCAGGCTGGCGGGAAGGGGGTCAGAATCCCCATGGCGGCGCTGCTTGCAGCGCCGCCGTGGAGGATTCACAGGGGCAGGGGAAAACCGGCGGGAAACCGCCGGTTTCCCTTTTCTGACCGCGGCTTTACCGCCGCTGTCAGAATTGCCCTTGATGCACCGCCAGCCTGTTGGCGGTGCATCCTCCAACCCCGGCCCTGGCGGTCCATGACCGCCAGGGTCGGAATGACCCCCTATATCTGCTCCAGAGGCATGAAATTGCTCCAGCAACCTCACTGTAAAGCAAGAACTACCGCACATAGGCTTTCATTATGACATTCCGTTTTCTGCCACGGTGACGGCAGCCAACATACCGCCGCAGTGGCAGATATCCGTTTGCCATATTATGACACACACACACCAAACCGACAGAATACAGCTCTTACACAAATCCACCAGCCCAGAGGTCAGTGGTAAACTGTTGCTACCAACACCCGTACCCTTATGCCAACAAACAATGGCCACCACATCATGACCCACGAATCACCACGGCCGACATTCAACGGCGGTAAACCATTAGCGGTACACACTGCAGTGCTCAGAATGGAATCTCACATACAAAACTACACAACATTGGCCAATTCAAACAACACACACATGACACCCATACACACTTCACACCCACCCACTCACACCACTATAAAACACACAACCAGATTACCCACAACCCCTTACGAATACAAATCATTGCCACCAGACAGACATCAAGACCACTGCAACAACTACACTGACACCCATACATCGCTCACGCCCTCCACTACACACACCCAGTCACACTACCCAACACCCACACACTTACACACACCACACAACACCCATGGCCCGGAACTAGTGGGCAAGTTCCCGACTTCGGCTGAGGTGCCCCCTCCCCCCCCATCTCCCTGAGGTGCCTGCCCACTTGCAAAATGATGCCCCTGCAGAGTTCTGTGCAGATGATGTCAGGGAAAAAGTTGGGCCTTGGACTGTGCCTTGTGGCCCTGTGGGCCCTTAGTACTTTGGACTGGGCATTGACCCTTTGTGGACATTTGTACATATCTCTTTTTTATCCAATTGTTTCATTTGGTGGCTCTTCCGATTCAATACATTCTCATTACTGTCTTCTTGTTATCCGTGCGTTATTATGTCATGTGTTGTGTACCATTGTTTTTCGTCTGCAGCTGGTTGTGTGTATGGTGTGTGTGTGAATGGTGTGTGTTGTGCCTGTGTGTGTCACTCTCCTTTTCCTCCCTCCCTCCCTTGTGTGCTAGGCGGCTGTACTCACCGTCTTCGTCGGCATTGGTGTTCCAGGTGGAGCATGGCGTAGAAGAGCATCAGGAAGACTTGCAGTTCTGGTTCTATGGTGGCTTTGTCCTTCTCTGTTTCCCTGATGGTGAGTCTTTCGTCTTCTGTGCAGTGTTTCCACCAGGCTTTTGATGGCGTTGGTTCTGCCCCGGAAATCATGGCAGTGTACTGTGTTGTGATATGGTGGGCGGCACTTTGTCTCCTGCCTGGATGTTGATGGCGACCGCTGGCGTGCATGGTGTTAACACCCTGGCGAATGGTGTGGTACACTGGCTGTCTACGGGAGTTCTCACCACCATGGTCATTATTTGGCAGTAATTACCGCCGGCCTGTTGGCGGTATTTCCACCACTTTATCACTTACTGCCAATGTCATGATGACCACCATAGGCACAGGCAAAGCTTTTTCCTCAAGAAAATACTAAAATAGAGCTTGCTTTGTCCTGGACCCTCTCGATGTGTAGGCATCCTGTACCCTTCCCTCCAATTCCCCACAAGGTCTTGAACGTATGAGTAATTTACACTTTGAGGAGGTTTACTATTTTTGGCTGTTCACAAAATCTGAGTCTAAGTTAGTAAGTTATTACTAAAAAAACAAAAACAAAACCAACAATACTAAGTCCAGCACCACACATAGTCAACCACTGATATTACAACACTGTCTCATAGAAAAAAATGGAGGTAGGGAATTAATATAAAACTCCATAGAAATAAAGTGAAATTTAATTACGTTTTTAAAAATAGTTGAAAATAAAAATACATATAATGTAATCTTAATAATAGCACATATTATTTCATTATTATAAAATATTGTAATGCCGCAAGTTGAATTTTCAAAATAATTTGAGTATGATTATTAAAATATTACCAAAATATTTTAAAATATTTCTATTCATCATTTTAATAATTATTATTGCCTTATAAAAATATTTTCCTTATGTTAATGTATTTTGTAAATTTAATTTAATATATTTCCTTTAGTTAAAGATTTATTTACAAATTAAGCTAATAGTGCTATAGCATTTTCCAGTTTCTTCTACATTTAAAATAAATATAAACCCCTTTCAGCTGGGGATGGCATTTTCTATCTGTTCCACTCATGACACATAGATTAGTTACTCTAAACGTCCAGGGTTTCAATTCCCCCATAAAATCCAGGACACCAACTAATTGGCTCTACAGGCAGGATATTGATGTCACTTTCTTACAAGAGACCACCTCCTCAGGAGGGACACTAAGGGCCTGATTACGACCTTGACGGATGGGCTACTCCGTCACAAATGTGACAGATATCCCGCCCACCGTTTTACAAGTTCTTTAGGATATAATGGAACGTGTAATATGGAGGACAGGATATCAGTCACTTTTGGACGGACTAACCCATCTACCAAGGTTGTAATCAGGCCCTAAACGTCTACACTCATATTGATATGCTATACAATGGCACTCTTCCCACACTGCTAAAATACAAGGAGTAGCCATGTTATTCCGGAGCGGGCTCTCGTTCCAACTTGACGCCACCCACAGAGACACAGAGGGCTGCCTGGAGGGCATTAGCAGTACCTTGGAGTACTCCCTAATCACTTTGAAATCAGTCTACTGCCCCACCACTGACAACACCTCTTTCTACACTGAGTTATTCCCCACACTTTCTCATTTCATGAGTGGCACCATTATTTTGGGAGGTGCACGTAGATATAGGACCTGATACCCTACTACCCCCATTTCCTTGTCCCTGAGAGCTTAATGAAGTAGCATTTTGAAAACCTTCTCTTCACAACAGGATCAAAAACACCTTAGAACACTACTTCACAGAAAATTACACTGGAGACTTGTCTCTGCAACCCTTTGGGACACGGTAAAGGCGGTCCTCAAAGGTGATTTAATATCCCAAAATGTCTGCGTTCAAATGAGAGGCTAAGTTACGCAGACATGAATTCGAAACTAACCTGTCAGAAGCAGAAACGTGCCACAAATATCTGAGTTCCGCTTGCACTCGGAGGGACCTTCAAAACATCACAGGAGAAATGGAAAACCTCCTAATGAAAGCGGCATCTAAAAAACTCCTATATTTTGGTCAGAGATATTACAATCGGGGGACAAAGCGGATAGATTATTAGCCCAAAAAACTCACCTCCGTTACACAGGCAATCATGTTAATGAGATTCGCAATGAGGAGGACTGCCCTTTTCACTCGACCCCAGACATAATGCAGGTCTTCCATGACTACTATTTGGCCTTATACCAGTCTCAAACCTTGTCAGACCACTTGTAGGATGCCTATCTAGACAGCTACTATCCCCCTGATTCCTGAGAGGACTTGCTACAACTCGAGTCCAAAGTTAGTCCTGAAGAGGGTAGATTGGTCATGAATGTGCTACCCATGCGGAAGGTGTCCGGCTCTGATGGGTTCCCGGCTACATTTTATAAAATCTTTATCCATATTCTAGCCGAACCCCTAGCACGAGTTTTTAATCATTTCTTGACTACAGGATCGATCACTGATACTATGATGGACTCCCACATCACATTGCTCCTCAAACCAAACAAACCTCATAATAGATGCGCATCGTATCACCCATCGCCCATCTTAATTGTGACGTCAAGATCCTTACATCTATCCTGGTTAAACACCTTCAATACATCTTGCCCAGCATGATAACCCCACAACAATCAGGTTTCATATGTAATTGACAAGCCAGGGACAATGCACGTTTGGCTGAAGCCCTCATGGAGGTGGCAGAATGCAATAACACACAAAGGACAAGAAATCAAAGTGGAGACCCCAGCAACGATCCCACCGGCTAGAGCTACAGCATCTTAGTTTAGAAAAAACTGTCCTGACCCACTAATAGTGGCATGCTTCAACATAGGGCAATGCTGACACATTCCCACGCTAGCCAACGTAAGGAATGGAGCAAAAGGGAGGAGAAACAATTAACATAAAATGACAAACGGGACCACACACACATATAGAACACCTCACTCATTAGTTAAAACTGTCTCAAGTGAATCCATACCCAATCTTTATTCCGGGTTTCACCAGATAGGATTAAAAAAGATTAGAGAGATGGTGGTGATATGGGGATGTGATCACCCCATTACCCCAAATATCTGTTCAAAGGTCAACATGTTTCAGCCGTTTCCATCGCCCACTTGGGTCGCTCGGCCTTCATCAGGATCATCGATCCCCCTAACATTCCATACCCTACCTGTAGTGCACTCAATTTATGATCAACTATGCATGCGGGTTCAATTGTCCCCCTTTCTTTTAGTACACACACTCAGGATTACCTACAAGGCAATATGAAAACAAACATTTAAAATTTCCCCCTCCACCTAACATGAGTCAGGACTTCGGATCCTCACATACAACCCTTACAACCGTATCAATTTCAACATAACAGACCTTTTTTAGGAAGAGGAAGGACACGAGGAAGGATGAGAAAAAGAAATGAACAACATGTCCAATAGGAGGACCTGAATCAACAGGTAACCAGGAGCATGTCCTTGAGTTCCTACCACGAATGAGCAAGAATTGAATTTAGTAATGAATTTATCAGATATGATCCTCACGGCTCCCCCAAGAGGCTGTCCTGAAAAGAAGTCTGGGTTTTATTCCCACAAATAGATTGGATATCTTTAAACTAAGACAGGAACTGGTGGAATTTTTTAGGAAAGCACGGTTGAGGGTGTTTTTTGGAAACAAGGAGGAAACACCCCCTACACAGGTTGACACTAATCTTTGACTAAAATCTACTTTTACACCACCACTGGCCCAGCTACCATATGAGGTAGCAGCTTTTGAACAGGCAGTGATCCACAGTGTAGAGACTATGGGGGTCATTCTGACCGCGGCGGGCGGCGGTAGCCGCCCGCCATGCGGTCACCGCCATTTGGCCGCTCCGCGGTCAAAAGACTGCGGAGGCCATTCTGGCTTTCCTGCTGGGCCGGCGGGTGCCCGCCAAAGGAGCGCCCGCCGGCCCAGCGGGAAAGGCCCTGCAACACAGAGGCCGGCTCCGAATGGAGCCGGCGGTGTTGCAGGGGTGCGACGGGTGCAGTTGCACCCGTCGCGATTTTCACTGTCTGCTATGCAGACAGTGAAAATCATGCTGGGGCCCTGTTACGGGGCCCCATGACACCCGTTCCCGCCATCCTGTTCCTGGCGGTCAAAACCGCCAGAAACAGGCTGGCGGGAAGGGGGTCGGAATCCCCATGGCGGCGCTGCTTGCAGCGCCGCCATGGAGGTTCAGCCCTGCCAGGGGTATTCCGGCGGGAAACCGCCGGATCCCCTTTTCTGACCGCGGCTTTACCGCCGCGGTCAGAATGGGCAATGAAGCACCGCCAGCCTGTTGGCGCTGCTTCCGTTGCCCGCGGCCCTGGCGGTTTAGGACCGCCAGGGTCAGAATGAGGGCCTATGTGTGACAGACCAGAACTACCCTTTATGAATTTGTCAAGATTGGAGGAAGAGGCTATACGGGAATTGAATCAAAACACTAAGAGGGTCATTTTAACCCTGGCGGTCGGAGACCGCCAGAGTTAAAGTGGCGCCCGTACCGCCAACAGGCTGGCGGTACGGAGACCCATATTTTGACCGCGGCGTTAGCGCCGCGGTCACACCGCCGGGGCCAGTGGTTTCCCGCCGTTTTAGCCCCGGCGGTGATAATCCGTCAGGGCAGCGCTGCAAGCAGCGCTGCCCTGGGGATTATGACTCCCCTACCGCCAGCCTGTTTCTGGCGGTTTGCACCGCCAGGAAGAGGCTGGCGGTAAGGGGAGTCCTGGGGCCCCTAACATGGCCCCGTGCAGCTTTTCACTGTCTGCATAGCAGACAGTGAAAAGCGCGACGGGTGATACTCCACCCGTCGCACGGCCGCAACACCGCCGGCTCCATTAGGAGCCGGCTCCTATGTTGCGGCCGCATCCCCGGTGGGCCGGCGGGCGTAAACTAGGTTTGCGCCCGCCGGCCCAGCGGGGATGTTGTAATGGGGACCGCGGGAGTGTGGCCGCATTGGCGGCCGCACGGCGGTTACAGCTTGGCGGGTGGCAGTAGCCGCCCGCCAAGCTTGTAATGACCCCCTAAGATTGTTATCAAACTGGCAGATAAAGGAAGGGCCATTGTTATCCTGAGTAGAGAGATGTATGATCAGGAATGTCTGCGTTTGTTATTAGATCATGATAACTATAAACTAAACTAAACTAATATGCTGTATCGCTAGCCGGTGGGATCGTTTCTGGGGACTCCACTTTGATTTCTTGTTCTTTGTGTGTTATTGGTTCGTTGATTTGGGAGGTTGGACAAGGAATTCTCTCCTCTCACCCCTCGTGTGTGTTGAAGGTAGCAGAACGCACCCACCAACCCCTGCTCCTACTTTTCTTGGATGCAAAGAATGCGTTTAACAGGGTGGATTGGGCTTACCTATTAGACCTCCTGGCTAAATTCAACATAGGCCCCAAATTGCTAACCTATAGTCAAGCCAATTTCCATCAGCCTGGAGCAAAACTGAAAATCAAAGGTACCCTCTCTCTGACCATCCCTCTTACAAGGTGGACTTCTCAGGGTTATCCCTTTCACCCTCTATTTTTGCACTCTCTATGGAACCCTTAGTGCTAAAATTCAAAATAACCCCAACATCCATGGCTTTAAGGTGGAAGACAGAGAGCACAAAATGGCCTTATGCGCAGACGATGCTTTATGCTTCCTCACCCATCCTTCAACCTCTATACCAGCATTAATGAAGCAATTAGATGCTTTTTCTGCAGTCTCTGGCTTTAAAGTAAATTTTGCAAAATCCTTGGGTACGGGCGTGGCCGATGCAAGGGGCAACCTAGAACAACTTCACGACCGGTGGGGTCTCAATGGCAACACGCAGTATTACCTATATCAGTATCCAGTTCACCCCAAACACCATAGCCTTGTTTCAGACCAACATTTCTTGCTTGCTAACCGCTTTAATTAAGGACCTATGCCGCTGAGGCAGGCTAGAGATTTCCTGATTCGGCAGACTCAACTGCCTCAAGATTAACTTTCTACCGCACCTCGTATATGTTCTCTAGACCCTTCATCTTTCAATTTTTAAATCCACATTGACCTACATTCATACTAAAATGGTTAGGTTTTTCTGGGGCAACAAATCTCCATGGGTGTCTAGGGCGACCATGTGCTGCGCCAAACCAGATTGGAGCCTAGGGATGCCCGACATACGTACATACACACTCACTGCGCAACTGCACCCCTCACTTTGGAATCACAATCCATACAACAAATCATAGGTGTAGGAAGAACAGGCTTACTCCCTGGTGCCTCTGGATGGCCTGCTGTGGTTCCCCCTCACAAGGGACCCTCCTGGTCCATCTCTTCTCCCTAGGACATCTCCCCTATTAAACTATTGGTGGGAAATACATCCTAGATGCACTTTCCCTTCTTACCCATTTTCCTTCACGCCTTTGGCACCTAGTTGTCACTTCCCACCTGATGGTGTCCACCGAACCTTGTACACCTGGAGCGACAATGAGGCCCCTAGGTTGTGGGCCTTTTACAATGAGGGCACTTTGAAGATGAGCTGCTCCCTCATAGAGCAATTCGGCCTCCTCTGCTCAGTGACACACCGAATAGCCCAAGCTTTACACTGGGCAGGACTTCCAAAGGCCTGCGCTGCTATGGAGCGAGCAGAATCTGACCGTGAATCCCTTTTACATGCAAACATTCGACGAAAAGCCATTTGACTACTCTATTCTATATACTAGCACTTACGCCCACCAAAAAACATGCTTACGTAACACAGAGGGAGAGGGAGTTGGAGACAGCAATCCCTGAAGCCTCATGGCGTTCCATATGGCAAAGGGCAGCTAACTCATCAATATGTCTTAAACATAGAGAAAATGCATTCAAACTAAACACCCGTTGGTACCTGACTCCCGTACGTTTGCATAGAAGGTTTGGGTGTTATGACGTTTGCTGGAAGGAACGTGGGGAATGGGACACCTTTCTACACACCTGGTGGGTTTGCCCCTTAATACAATATTTCTGGGAAACCATTGTGCAGAACATATACAATATCACCAACATTACATTGCCAGGTGATCCCTTACTGGTCTTGCTGGAAGATCCTGGTGCGAAGAGGGCTCTCCCCACAACCAGAGGCAGATTCTTATCTTTCCTTCAACTTGTATCACGTCTCTGTATTGCCCAAATGTGGAAACAGCCACACACCCCTACCGTTAATTTGTGGTGGAGCAAGGTGTAGAACAAATACGCTAAGTAGAAACTTTCTGCAATACTTAGGGACAAACAGGCTAAATTTGAGTCTACATGGCACCCCTTTCTTACTTACATCGGCAGCCAGAGTAGGTTGTGGGGCCTGCATCTCACCAAGTCAAGGGCACTTCGAGCTTCTGACATGTGGGCCCTTTCATTCCCAGAGCCGGCGGAAGATTCCTCCTAACAAGGCTACACCATCTCTTGCCTTGGTGCAGGGCTTTGCCCTTTCTTAGCACTTCATTCCAGACATGTCAGGATGGTTATCCTCTTAGAGGCCTACGTTTTCTACCCTGTGTGGGAGGGGTATAGACGGATGATGTTGGCCGTCTCCTTATTTCGTCCTACCACAGTCACCTACTGTAGACCTATGTTTTAATTTGAAATGATTCCTGTCTTCTTGTTTCATTTTCATTACTGATTTATTTTAATGTATGCTGGATACCTAGCTCAATGTGTCTTATTTGTTAAATAATAAAATTCAAAACTAAAATCTTTAAGAAAATAACAAAAAAATATATAAACAAAAGTTTACATTGATATTGATTATAAAAATATTTGTAATGTTTATTTTCAAGTTAAATTTTTTTTAAAAATTTTGCCCACACTTTACCACAAAGAGACACCACTTTTTCTTTGTCGGTGAATGATGGCACATTTAACTTAATTTTTGAGTTTTCAAAGCTTCCTTAGTATACTGTTCTCACAGTCAACATTCGCAGCCTATTGGGTATGGTATGTCGCGCACCAAGATGGTGGCACACTAAGGAGGCTCCTGTAGCCCGGTAAAGGTTACCCCACCATCTGACACTAATCCGGGTCTCCCCCAGCAAGGTGAGGGGAGAGTGCGCAGCAAAAAGGAAAACGCAGAGCGGCCCTCTCCAGAGGCACTCTGAAGGAAGAAGGCAGAGTGACGCCTCAGCTAAACGACGGTCGGGCTCCGGAGATGGGAGCCGGGCCCGCATTAAAAGAGGACATATGGCCAGAAAAGATGGAGCGCTGATTGGGCCACCTGAGGAGGGAGCAGGAGGCGCCAGGATTGAGAGCGTGGAACCAGCGGTTCGCAGGCAGAAGAGCAATCTGCCCAGGGGGTAGATGGGAGGGACAGTGGATCACTCAGGAGACCGAACCTTCACTAGGGGCGATAATGATGGCGATCCAAGATCTAAAAACCTCCTTGGATCCAAACTGGATGCTGTCACAGGGGAGGTGGTCCGGCTAGGCGCTGACTTTCAAAAGATGTCGGAGAAGGTCACCTCGGCGGAAACCCACATTAAGCTGCTACAATCAACGTCAAAGAAGTTAGAGGAAAAGGTACAGGGGGTGATTCTGACCGCGGCGGACGGCGGTCGCCGCCCGCCAAGCGGTTCCCGCCGAAAGACCGCTCCGCGGTCTGCGGTCATTCTGGCTTTCCCACTGGGCTGGCGGGCGACCGCCGAAAGTCCGCCCGCCAGCCCAGGGGGAAACACCCTTCCCATGAGGACGCCAGCTCAGAATGGAGCCGGAGGAGTGGGAAGGTGCGACGGGTGCAGTTGCACCCGTCGCGAATTTCAGTGTCTGCAAAGCAGACACTGAAATTCTTCGTGGGGCCCTCTTACGGGGGCCCCTGCAGTGCCCATGCCATTGGCATGGGCACTGCAGGGGCCCCCAGGGGCCCGGCGGCACCCCCTACCGCCATCCTGTTCCTGGCGGGAGACCCGCCAGGAACCGGATGGCGGTAGGGGGTGTCATAATCCCCATCCGCCGCCAAGGAGGATTCTCAAGGGCAGCGGGAAGTCGGCGGTACACCGCCGACTTTCCGTTTCTGGCCGCGGCTGAACCGCCGCGGTCAGAATGCCCAGCGGTGCACCGCCAGCCTGTTGGCGGTGCTACCGCCGACCTCCGCCATGGCGGTAGTTACCGCCAGGGTCAGAATGACCCCCACAGTGTCTTACACGCCAACAGGAGATAATGGCTGCAAGACTTGAAGACCAAGAGGGCAGAGTGTGGAGGAATCATCTCCAAGTAGTTGGGGCCCCAGATGGAGCAGAGGGGCCAAGCATTGATCTATTTCTGGAAGAACTCATAACTAACACTCTCTGCCCAAAGCATTTATTAAAGTTCTTTTCCATTGAGCAGGCATATAGGGCGCTAGGGCCGGCGCCGAATCCAGGGGCCCCACCGAGAACTATCATTGCAAGAGTGTTCTACTATAGAGACAGAGATGCTATCCTCCAAGAGGCCCGTTCATATGGTGACATTAAATATGAAAATGCAACAATCCATTTTTTCCCAGATTTTACGCTCCGGGTGCAACGGAAACGTTAGAGTTTTGATGAAGTCAAAAAGAGCTTACGTGCCAAGGATATAATGTACATGATGATCTTCCCTGCCCGATTGCGGGTCATGTTGGAGGATCGGTCCTGCTTCTTCAATACGCCGGCTGAGGCGTGGATGGAGGGTTGGCGCACTACTGGGAGAAGAGCTTCAAAGGGACTCCAAAAGAGCGGATGGGGAGCAGTCAAGGTCATCAGACCACCGGAGCAGGAGCTGGAGGCAGAGCTGGCCTGGGGAGGGGGCACAAGCGAGCCTGGAGACGCTCACCTAGGGGCGGCCTAGTAAACTAATAAGACTACATGGTGGATACAGCTCTTGACCGAAGGGTGGGGGGGCCTAACACCGAAAATGTACTAACTACATAGGGTTTGTAAGCGGGGTGCCAACTGGAGGACTGGTGACAAAGTGAAGGCTCCTCAGCGCTACTTCAATTCAGATTGATGTCTAATTATAACTGATGTACACTGATATGCATTACAAGAACGGGGATAAAGTGTTTTTGGAAGTGTGTCAGCTTGATTGGTGAACCAGTCAATCGTACTCTAGTTAGAGTTTACAAAGGGGATGACAGGCACTCTGTGAGTTGATGGGTGGGCTATATTATGCCTGCTATGCAGGGTAGCAGGGAGGTGGGGTGGCTGGGGGGAGTGTTGGTTCTAGCAGTGGGGAAGTTGTTTATAAGTTCACAATGCATGTACTTGAGGGCACTGGAGGTCTCGGACCAACACAGGAGATGGTTGCAGATGAGCATGACAAGGTGGCGACCGCACACTGTATTGACGGTAACTAGGCAAAGCAGACAGTGAACATTGCGACAGTGCAGGCCCCTGCACCTGTTCTCCGCCAGCCTCTTCATGGCAGGGTTACCACCATGAAAAGGCTGGCGGAGAGCGAGGTTGTAATCCGCAGGGAAGCAGTGCTTGCAGCGCTGCTCTGGTGGATTAGGATCTCTGCCACAGCCAGACCACTGGATCCAAGATCCTGGTGGAGCAGGTGGTCGGACCGCCAAGGTTGTTATGTGGCGGTCCGACCGCCACCATAAGTGTGGCGGTCATAAAACCGCCACACTGGTAATCAGACCCATAATCAATAGACTACTCAGGCTGGACCCAGTGTAGCTTATGATCACCCATGACCTAGTGAGAAGGCACACATGTGCCTAAAAATAAATCATTAAATATTAATAAAATAATTTCAAAAAGTAAAACACTTACTGGATGCCAAGTATATAGGTGGTCATTCTGACCCTGGCGGTTGAAAACCGCCAGGGCAGAGTGCCGCGGAAGCACCGGCAACAGGCTGGCGGTGCTTCATGGGCAATTCTGACCGCGGCGGTAAAGCTGCGGTCAGAAAAGGGCAACCAGCGGTTTCCCGCCGGTTTACCCCTGCCCCAAAGAATCCTCCATGGCGGCGCTGCTCGCAGCACAGCCATGGGGATTCCGACCCCCTTCCCGCCATCCTGGGCCTGGCGGTAAAAACCGCCAGGAACAGGATGGCAGGAACGGGTGTTGTGGAGCCCCCTAACAGGGCCCCATAATGATTTTCAGTGTCTGCCTAACAGACACTGAAAATCGCGACGGGTGCCACTGCACCCGTCGCACACCAGCAACTCCGCCGGCTCCATTCGGAGCCGGCTTCATCGTTGCTGGGGCTTTCCCTCTGGGCGGGCGGGCGGCCTTTTGGCGGTCGCCCGCCCGCCCAGCGGGAAAGTCAGAATGACCGCCGCGGTCATTTGACCGCGGTGCGGTCTTCTGGCGGTCTCCGCCCGGCGGGCAGCGCCCGCCGCCCGCCGGGGTCGGAATGACCCCCATAGTCTTTAGGCAAGTAACACAGGGAGTGATGTGGTGTGGCTTCCGTTTTTACTTGCGAGTGAGGAGGGCGGTGAATAAGTACAGGGACTATATATACATTTTTATATTGTGCTAAAGGTTACGCTGTGGAATATAAACACGGTCTAAGGTGTGAGACAAGGACCAGGATGAGGAAGACAAGGATGTAATGTTCAATGTTTTGATTATCAATACTACATAGCATGAAGTATGTATTTTCATCCACAAAAGTATCTATATTAAGGACACCTGGACCTGGAGCCCAAAAATACAATGTAAATAGATTGGCACAAGTTTATGTAAGAAGAGACCAAATATTGTGCAAATAGGTTTGCACATGTTTTGCTTCTAGTGCGCGAAGAGAGCAAACATTGAACAAACTGATTTCTTATTAGTTGCAGTGCTGGTGAAATAAGAAGTGGGTAAAGTACACCTTTTCATTTTTCTTATTTGTTTGAGGGATCAATGTTCCTATTTTATTGCATTAGCTGCTAAAACGAGGCAAAATCAGTTTCTCTATTTTCGTAAAAGAAGTGATGAATTGTTACTCATTTACCGTTCGATTTACATAAAAAGAAACATGTAGAAATTCGTCTTTTGTGTTTTTAGCACCAGTGCAAAACTTCAGCAAACATAGTTGAAGTACATGAATTAAACCACGCCCCAGGCCTTCACCAGCCTCTGTTTTTGCAGACGCTTCACCAGCACCATAATTAAACAGCAATCTTCCGAAGAACAGAGAAAAATGAAATTCCGACAGGCGGGTCTGCCTCCCCAGGTCTTTCTGTAGCAGCATGTCTGGCTCAGCTCACGCTTGATTAGATACATCAGGGAGTTAAGTGGAAAAAAATATGCTTTTTCATTACCAGGTCCTGCCCATGTTATCCGTTGTTGCAGATCCTGCAGGTAGATTTATCTATCAGATCAGCATGGAACCCGTTTCTGACTCGATTTTTGCTCCCTGACTGATAATCAGGCCCCTGGTCGCTTGGGGATTTGTCAGCCACCCCTGGCTATGTCATTAAGTCTGATTGAGAAGCTTTTTGATTCCTTATTGATTCTCCGCAGAATGGATGGGAGGATGCACTGCTATTCCATCGCTTTTCTGATTGGTCCCGCAAGGCCAAGGTAAAGAGCGGTGCATGGACAGGACAGGGGTGCCTCACACGCACACTACGTGCAGTGCTTCAAATGGAAACTTACAAGTGCTAGTGCTCACTATCCAGGGTATCTATTTGCTCCTGAGAAGTGCAGGTACTCTCCCACTAAAAATATTGCAGTAGTGCTGGGAAGTGCTGTTATGCTCCATTTTTACAGGCATCTCTTTGCATGAAAGGGGCATGCAATGGGTATTGCTGTGGGTGTTCCACTGCAACACCCATTGCATTTTGATGCTGCCCCAGATTTACAAAGGATTCATAAACCTGCGGCAGTGCCGCCCCAGGGGTGGTGTTAGCATGACCCCTCGTTTTTGCTTTTCATGTGTGTGCTGCATTGTGCAGCACACATAGGACTAGCAACTCACCATTAATGATTGTTTATGTGCAGGAAGGGACACCTTCCTGCATATAAACAATTATTCCCTGCAACGCGGGCACCCTTGCACTATGGTGCAAGGGTGGCTCCTTTGGTGTTAGACAGCTACTAGACAGCTACTTTTAGTGCCGGAGCAGGGGGAAATGCGGAGAAACGCAGGGATGCGTCATATTCCTTTAAATATAGCGCATTTAATGGAAATGACACAATTCGCACAGGAAGATTGCTTCCGGCACCACGCTGCGCCATTCCCTTGAAGATAGGGCCCAAAGTATTTTTGTGGTATTTACAATCCACTGCAAATTGTGATTTCCATTGGATTGTAACTGAAAGTAATGCAGATCTCCTCAATGCGCTGCCTTCCATTACTTTGCATCAAGGCGATATTCCATGGGTGGCGCAAAAATGTTCTAGTGCATGTTTTTGATGCAAATCTCTAATCCCTATGTACAAAGCACTGGGACCAGGGATTTGCACCAAAATCCTGTGCCACTCTGAGGCATGCGTAATAAGGAGAAATGATTTTATTTCTCCAGGTTTTTTGCTCTTTACATGTTTGCTGTATAAATAGTACACATACAAACAGGGGTATGCCTTAGAGCATCGTTTTTGTGCAGGAAGGCATCCCTTTTTGCACAAAAACTATGATACCATATCACAGAGTGCCTCAGGGAAGGCACATTCCCAGTTCCTTCATACATGAACACCTATCAAGGTCAGTTCCTAAACTCCCATATATGGAAGTAGAAGCCTCACACACCTAATAGTGTCATGCTCCATCCTTGGCTTCTACTCCCTACTCTGGTAGGATCAATACCACCAGGGCGGACCCAACTGTCTGTCTTCTCTGAGCAGAGGGGAGTTCTGGATAAATATTTACTGGATAAAAACACTGGGATCCAGACTCATAAAAATGCCTTGTGTTTACCCCTGGTAATTCCTTTATTGGAGGGGAGCACAGGTATTGTAAAAAGCATACGATGAAACCACAATAATGATGCTTTGTGCCACCTGTTCAAGCCGACATGTTTCTGCCCTTTCTTACAAGCTCCTAAGGGTCTCGGGTATTCAGGTTAGTGTCTTTTTGAGGATTTGGAGGGCCCCACGTGAGACATTTTTTTGGGGCTCTTGTAAGGAACAAATTTGAATTTTATTACCCATAACCTGCTAACGTAAGCCTACATGATGTAAATTATATTAAATTATAATTCAACAGGGTTCCTTAAAAACTGTTGAAATATGTTTTGCCCCAGACCCCAAAAATTCAACGGAATAAACAGAGATTAAATAGAGACAAAGTTCCCTTCACCAAAGGGCCCTTTGCAAGGTGGGGAGACAAGGGCCATTGCCCACTGCTGCTCACTCCCGTTCAAGGAACGCAGATCAGCAACATGCTGCGCTGTATGATTCTTAGTGAATCAGGGCCATTTTCTTGGAATGTTTCGCTCACAGCAGCAGTTTCTTATTGAGGGCGGGGGGGCGGGGGAGGGCCCGCCCGCTGTGAACCACACAGGAAAAAATAGAATTAAATTTTTACAGCCACACACGCATCAGCCCAGAGACATGCTGGGTGTGTCCTCTGCTGCCGGCAGCAAAGGACTGCCTCTGCAGCCGGCAGCAGAGGACTGGATCAGTGCCTAGACTGGACTTTCCAAAGTGTACATGTCACTTTGGCTGGCTGTTTTGCACCAGCTAAAGTGACATGAGCACTTTGGAGCTCGACACCCAGCTGTCTTAAGACAGCTGGGTGGAGACCAAGCACAGGCCTTTTGGGCCTGGATCGTCAATCCAGGCCGCTCCATCCCACCCAGGTGTCTTTTTTATGCTGGTTAACAGCATGAGAGCAGTGTCTGGATTGGTTGGGAGCTCTTCCTATATCAGAGAGCAGAAGAACATGGAGGAGGATGCGCAGCCCGTGGGTAAGTGCCATTTTTTATTTTAAATGAGCAAAGCATGTTTGTAGAATGCATGTAAGTGGGTAATGCTTGTAAGTTTAGTGGTTGTGTTTATTTTATAGTTAGTGTTATGGTGTTATTTGGGCTTTTGGAGAGAGGGGTGGTTTACTTTGAGGTTTTGGAGGGAGGGGGTGTTTTTTTGTTTAGAAGTGGGGGGGGACTTCACTCACCCCACCACTTTCAAAGGGTACAAGCACACTCTCTCCTTCTATCACAAAAGCACCTTCAGTGAATTTCAGTTCACAAAGCAGCATAGAGACCTACATCCATTAATGCTTGCATTCTAACTTCACATTGCTGGCTGTCAATTGAAGGTGCACAGTGACCCTAAAACTGTTGCTTCTAATTGCGATTTTTACCAGTTGATGTTAAATATATTTAAAAGCAGCACATAATGTTCTGCCAACGTCAAAAAGTCTATATTCTAAGAATAAATCTATTTAAGTCCTTATACTGCCTTTGGACTGAGCATCCAATTATTCTGCTTTCTCTAGGTGAAGTAGAGAGGGTCAGCACGGCCATGTCTATTCAGGCAGGCGTAGGATGACTCTTTCCTGGAGAATGGGACAATGGAAGCTGTGTGCAATTCAAAATCACATTTGAGTTGCATTCTAGTGGTGAAGCATTGCATGCAATAACACTGTGTATAAAGGAGATTTAATGGCTTAATACAAAATACCTAGCTTAAGGAATACCTTTCAATGCAATTTTCTATTGGCTTTACTCATTGGGTAACATAGTGGAAGACTTGAAGGACTTTCAGCACTCGTTATGCGTTTACAATACTCACTGGAGCAACCAACTTTTGTTCCCCCTCATATGACAGAACAGTGTTTGCATCAGGAAAAATAGACAAAAGGTTTGTGAAGACATGGTAAAATATTTAACAAATATGAAACAGGATAAGCCGAGTTATTTGCGTCATCGAGACGGTTGGGATAGGAAGTCCCGTGCACGGTGAACTGACAAGTATCCCTGCCCTGAGTGCCCAATTGCTTGTGAAACCAGTATCCTGACTTTTTGTTTGATCTTAGTTACTGCTAACTTAGTGGTAGGATTCTGTGTGTAGCAAGAGTACTCATACCAGGTAAACCCTCGTTTAGCATGGCATGATCTGAAGGATGAATACTGCTTCCCCGGACAGTGGAAGTGTATTGACTGCATAGCTATGGCTGGATCGTGGTGATCAGACACTGAAGTGAAGAATGATACAGACAGGGCCCATCCTAGAAATTCAATGAAAATCTTGTTAGCAGAGGTCTTCCCTGAGCACTACCATTTCATAGGTGATAGGAGTGAGGCGTAGGACTGCAGTTTCTGACCAAGTGATTAAAGAACTGATTCAAAGTTCTGAGAATGGGTTACTCAGTCACAAACGTGGAGTATATCCTGTCTGCCATATTACAAGTGTGGTTAAATATAATGCACTTGTAGTATGGACGGCATGATACCGGGTCATATTGATGACGGAGTAAACCAACTGTAGAACCCTAAATCAAGCCCTAAATTTCTATGGCAGGGTCTTTTTTGTGGCTTTTGTCTCTTTTTATATGACAGAGTGAACAATCCTTCTCCGGGATGCAGAGATTCCAGGTCAGTTGGTCTGGAGTCTGTTGCTCTCCGCATCTTGGAGCCATGGCCTTCTATCAATAAACTATTGGAACTTTTCCTGCTTGCTGACTGATTACTTGAAGGCTGAACACAACTGTGTGTCCTTTTGTTCGTCCCTGATTATTACTTCAGGGACGCTGATGACCACCAGGATCAGAGATCTCACACTTCATTGGGCCATTGTTTTGGATACTCTTGCTTTGAGCCACACCTTTGCTACCTGCTGTGAGAATCATCACTTTCTACAAAGGGCGCTTTGGAGGAACAGCCATAAATTTATATTTAAAACAGAACTAATCAAAACCAGAAATTAATCTGGAAAATGTATAAATGTGGGATCCAACCACCATGTTTTAATCCTGTTCTGAGTTCTTTAAGACCAAGAATGGAGTGCTCTATAGAATGCTTGAAGGACTGCTGTCTGACTAAGGCCAGGAGGTGCATGACAGCATGTGTTCCAGAGATAATGGTACATCACCTGAATTCTGTTTTTTCTGATTGAGGAACTGATGGTCTGCCCTTAAGCCTAGAAGCCTGCCTGTCCTCTGAGAGAGGAAAGGGGGGGCTCCTTGCCCTGCCGGAGGAGTGATTGTCTTGGAGAAGAAACCCACTATGTTCCTGGAGTACACAATAGCCAGAGAAACCAGGCAATTGCCAGTCAGCAAAGTCAGCTGTGACCTGTGCGTGAAAGGATTCCTCCGGTCTCCCTAAATGATTGTAATTGTAAATTGCATCAAGCATTCTACAGAAATCAAACACTGAGTGTGATTGCAGTCTGGCATGAATGAGAAACTTGTGCTGCTACTTCTGACATCTGAGTCCTAGTGCTCTGTCAATGCTCAGGTGAGAGGCATGACTGGCCTACATGCTGCAACTGCCAAAGTCGTCTGCAAGGCCCAGTGTTCCCACCAAACATGCCAGCACACCACCTGCATGCAACCTAGTGAGACTGCAAATGCAAAAGTCTAGAGGTGCCACAGGGAGGCACTGTGCAGAAACCTTTGAAGCCTAAATGTTCCAAATTATATCACTACCTTGGCAGGGAAGCTCACAAGCGGCTGTCTTCAGAGAAGGATCCGTCCTTCACCTGTCTGGCATGCAACTCCCAAACAGAGGACACTGCAGGGATTGAGATCTGTGTGAGATTGAGAGACTGAGTAGCAGTCCGGGATCTGCATCATTAACTAATGCTTGCAACAAATAACCACAAGAATGAACTGAATGTTTGGGTGCCCAGATTAAACTACAGGGATTACAGATGTTTGGGAACTCTGTGCATGGGGGTAGGGTGAGTGGGGTGGGGGGGAGCGAAGGGTGTTGTCCCTCAAGATCCCAAACAGGAGTTCCACCCTGTGTGTGATCACACTGAATACACTGCGTCATATTATGTGATGCTGTGTGATTAAAGTAAATTGTTTTATTCAAAAGGTAAGCACTTTGCTGGGCAACACTTCAGTGTGTCTGAGGGTACACAGTTTAGGCCTGAGCTCTTGTCCCACACACCAGCTCTTTGAGCATCCTTTGACTGCTCACTCTCGTTAACCTGATAATCACGTACAGAAAGGCTACACTTGACCAAGTCTGGAACGCAATAGTGGGACGGACCCCGGGACTCTACTAGCAAATGCTTTCAACCACCATGGTTGGGACCCAGTAGCTACTCTCTGGCCCCTGGAACGGAGTCAAACAGTGATGCTAAAAAACGTAGAAGTTGATGAATTTAAAACTTTGTCTTAGAATGTGGGTCAAGGTGGAAAACCTTGTGCCTCACAAAGTCTTTTACTGACTTCACCTGTGGTGAAGTACTGCTGACCCCATTCCCTGCTGCCAGATGTCAGGGTCAGAACGGATGGATGTTATTGTGACAGGCAATTGTTTTCCCAGTTTCTACATTTGTCTGTTGTGTCATTCACACTGTTCTTCCACCAACTATACCATACAGCATGGTGTAATGGTTCTTCCTACTTCAACTACTAGGTTAACTTCTCACGGAGTGGCAGCATTTTACTCTTTCACAATGATCACATCTGCACACAAAGTAGCTGCCTTGAGGGCAATTAATGCATTTGAAAGTCTCCAAAAAGATTTTTTTTCTTTTCACGTAGGCAAGGACCCAGCAGTTGACACAGCAATGTTTTATAAAAACCATGGCAAAACGAAGCAAGCATTGACAAAGCCAAAAGGCTGACAACTAACGCCAGGCTGTTTAGTGTTGCCAGTGTTTTTCTACCTTTCCTGGCTTTGCACTTCGCAAATATTGCAAAGGTTTTAAAAAAATTAAACAAAATGGAAAAATGTTTGGGTTTACAATGGTACAGTCCCACAAAGAAGCCCAAGCCGAGGAACAACCATTTTTAAAATGTAGCAATGCAATTTTACCTTAAACACAGTCCATCTAGGACATTTGAAAAGTGGATAAAGTTCTGTTATATTTTCTCAACTTCGTATTATGCAAACACAACAACAGTCATTTCCCTCTTTTCTAGCACCACTATCAGGCAGGAGTCTCCATTACGCATAATTCTGACAGCGTCATCGGTAACTTATAGGGTGGTAAATTCCATGCACCGACCCTCTCTAAAGAGGGGTTAGAGCTCATCTAGAAGGTTTCTGTGTTTTGCAATCTATTTTAGTTGGAGGCTGACACAGCTCTCAAATATTTATATTAGAAAAGGGTGCCCAGAAATCAGCCAATAGGTGTTGAGGTCTTCAAGATCATCAGTTGTTTTTTTGGTAAAGGAGATATTTGCTCTAATTGAAAGCAATAAACGAAAATGCCTTTTTGAGGTAGGGGGTTGATCATGTTAGACCAATGTAGTAATAGGACAACACACATTTTCTTTGCTAGGTTAGCAGGCAGTGAATCTAAAAAGTGATTAGAAAGGTTATTCTTAGAGATGATGTTACGTAGTTTGATCCTTGAGATGTCTGTGAAGCAAAACCTGGTGTTCATAAATTTCCTGTTAAGAGTAGTACAAGAAATTAAGTAAGGTCAGGGCATGTGTAAGAGTAGTAAAAGAAATTATGGAAGGTCAAACCTTGTGGTGACAAGGTTTGTGTAAAATGTATGTAATTTTCTTTTGTGTAAGAATAGGTCCGGGCATGGAGACTTGGATACCTTTTTGATCTTACCATATAAAAGTGTGCAAATTGCTTACATTTCTTCCTTGGATAAAGACCTACAAGAGTGATCTCTGGCTTTGACTCCACTTGACTACTTTGAAGAACTTTCTGGGTCTGTTTTGAGCCCGATTGATCTATGATCTGGCGGATGGCTCGGCAATTGGAATCAAAGACATACTTGTGTTTGTAGGATGTTCGGGTGCCACTGAGAGGTTCTAGATTGTTCCTCGCCAGATTTTGTTCACTTAATCTTAGGATTTTTCTTTCTTCAATGAGATGTCTGGCATACCATGAGAACGTCCTTTTCCCCTTAACCCTTTTTCCTCTCAGAGGCACTACATCATCCATGGTTGCCATTAAAGTGATATTGAGTTGGTTAATATCTATATTTACATCTAATTGGTCGAAAGAAATCAGGGGTCTGTTGATTAGGTCATCTCCAGGACATAATGATTGTTGTTTCTGATGTCCCTACTCATAAATGTGGGTGTTAAGGTTGATCACGAGATATGGATTTAGAGCAAGAGGGTCTAAAAGTGTATTTGGTATGAACGAACAATGCACAGTGATAGACTCAGCAGTGTGTGTAAGTTTATTTCCAGTGGATACAGCATGTCCCCTTTGGTGTGATGAGGTTTCAGAGTGCTGGGATAGGTCATTTCTGAACAGGAAGGAGAAGAGATTTTGAAGATGATTATCTTTTGGATCTCCCCAGAGTAGGTTGAGGGCACCACTTATGTGCCTGCTATCAGAAAATATAAGCTGGAACATAACGAAGACCATATATTGTGCTCCTCATAATTTATTACCCTTGGTTGGATGATAAATGATGTTAAGCCTGATAGGGCTGGTTACCATGGATTTGGCATCTACTGTGAGGCATGAAAAGGTTTGGGGCAGTCAATGACATTTCATTTGAAGGTACATGATTTTCTGTGAATGACTCACCTCCATCATTATTTTTGCCCTTGCCGTCAAGTCGCATAATATCACAGCGTGGCAGAATCAGAAAGTCCAGCAGAGAGTATTCACTGAGCTATGTTTCCAAAAGATAAACAAATCTAGGTCCATCTCTAAGATAGAGTTGGCAGTCTTTATTTTGCGTTTGACAGAAGACCCATAGTTGTGCAGACTGCTTCACAGAATGATTTTAGAGGTGCTTTCACATGGCATGAGAGACGTGTAATTTCCATATGTTTTCCTATATTGGCCCGCAAGGTGGGGGCCTGCATTTGGAGAGTCCCTTCAGATTGTAATTGACTGAGATTGTTGAACTAGAGTGCAAAGTTCTTTTCAAGGGAGTACTAGTAGCTGTCCAGAAGGGGGATGGCTGGATAAGATAAGTTATGGGGTATGGGTATAATGTTCCAATGTATACGTTAAGTCTTATAGTTATTGCCAAAACCCAATTGTTCATACGTTGATGTTTGAACCTTTATATGTTAGATATCTTGTTTCCTGCCTACTGAGTTACTCTGCCATGCTTCTGACAAAGTCTGTTTCCTGTTTCAGTGCTGTTTGCTGCAGATTTTATCAAGCACTGCCTTACATTTTGCTTTTCTCTTTTTTGTGATTCCTGTGCAGTCAGGTACAGTTGCTGAGTTGCTCTCTCTACTTAGCTTCGAGATTCTGATTGTTGAAACTTTAATTTACCTTTCCATCCTATCTTGTACGTCTGTTTATGATTCAGTTGCACTTTTGACATATTCCCTGCCTTTCTGACTTAGCTCCTGATTTGCTCCCTGTCTCTACAGTTTAGCTTTTTGCTTTATATTCCCTTTTCCTTAGATATTTTTTCCGCTCCTGAAATCTCTTGCTTACTTTGCCGACCATGTTTTTGCTATTTGCTATTTGCTGATTCAAGGCTCATTGTGTTTGTCTTGATCCATTTGGAGTTGTAAATATGCCCTATCTGGTTTGCTTTACAGTTACTTGTTCCCTTGTGCTTGTCCACCTCGTTCGTTCTCCAGTTTTATGATGTTTTACTTTGGTTGCTACAGGTCTTAAGCCCCTTTGTCTTGCTTGTCCAATGCATGCGTACTGTTTTTTTTTCCTACGCCAATTTGAAAGGGCAGATATGCACCACATTTACAAGATATAGGCCCTCACTACAACCCTGGTGGTCTGTGTTAAAGTGGCGGTAATACCGCAAACAGGCCGACTGTTAAAAAAATGGAATCACGACCATGGCGGAAACCGGCAACACAGATAGCCACTTTAACACTCCAACCGCCTCAGCTGTAGCAACAAACACCGCGGTGGTTACCGCCAACAGTCAGGCGGAAGACAATGTACCGCCCACACTATTACAAGGCACCAATCCGCCAGATTTTCCGGGGCGGTACCAAAGCCAAAAGCACGGCGGAAACTCTACACAGAAGGGAAACCACTCACCTCTCGACAATCAACGAAGAACCAGGACGCCATGGAGCCTGAGTTACAGGTCCTGCCCATGTTGAAGTGGAAAGAAGGCCGCGGCTGCGATGGCGGTGAGTACTGCACCTAGCACACAGGGGAGGGGAGGAGGGAAAAGAGAGTGACACACACACGCAAAACGCAAAACCCCCACCCCCGACCCACAACAACACACACACACACACATATCCAAAAACATCACAGATACACCCCGTCACCCCCTGGAAGAACGCAAGGACAAAACAAAATGAGTTGAACTAGTGTAATATTCGAACATTCAGATATAGCAAGAGATATTTAAAAAATCAGTATATACAAATATTTACAGCAAGTACACAAGTCCGTACACTGTCTTGAAATGTCCGTGAACCAGTGGTCCCAAAAAGCCCACACATAACACCTGCCTCAAAACAGAGAGAACACTGCAGGGGCATAAGGTCGAAAAAAATTAACAGGCACCTCAGGAGGAAGGGGGAGGGCACCTCAGCCGGATGATGGTACGACGCCACTGCTCCTCGAGGGAGCTCCATGCCCACTGCTTGGTCCTGGGGAGTGCAAAGCCACAGTCTCTCAAGTCTCTCAAGTGGGTGGACTGCCCACTGCTTAGTTCTGGGGAGTGCAAAGCCACAGTCTCTCAAGTCTCTCAAGTGGATGGGTTGCCCACTGCCTGGTCCTGGGGAGTGCAAAGCCACAGTCTCTCAAGTCTCTCAAGTGGGTGGGTTGCCCACTGCCTGGTCCTGGGGAGTGAAAAGCCACAGTCACTCTAGTCTCTGAAGTGGGTGCACTGCCCACTGCTTAGTCCTGGGGAGTGCAAAGCCACTGCCTCTCTAGTGGATTCCTTCTCCACTGGTTCTGGAGGGGGCTTTGTGCCCAGAGTGCTTCATCCTGCCAAGGACTGTGTTAGTGAATGCTTTTCTCCACTGGCCCAGAGTGCTTCATCCTGCCAAGGACTGTGTTAGTGGATGCTTTTCTCCACTGGTTCAGGATGGGGCTTTGTGCCCAGAGTGCTTCATCCTGCCAAGGACTGGGTGAGTGGATGCTTTTCTCCACTGGTTCTGGAGGGGGCTTTGTGCCCAGAGTGCTTCATCGTGCCAAGGACCATGTTAGTGGATGCTTTTCTCCACTGGTTCTGGAGGGGGCTTTGTGCCCAGTGATGCTGCACCTTGGGTGTGGCAGGTGACTCAGTCTCACCTGGGTGTCTCAGCCACCCGATGTACCTGGAACAGGTAGCATGATACTCCATGGAGGCAGACCCACTCTCCATCCTGTGGTGACTTAGGCTGCCAATTGCTGCTTCGTGTCAGTGCTGGAGGTGGTGTCTCAAGTGGCGTGTCCAGGGTCCACGACGTCACCTGCAGACTCTGACGGCTGCACACTGGGGATGCTCTTGACGTCCGACAGAGTGGCATCGGCTGTGCACGTGGCGGTGCTGATGGTGGTGAAGGAGGCGGTGGCTGCGGCGGAGATGCTGCCAGTGCTGGCCGTGGTGCAAGTGACTGTTGAGGTGGATGTAGACACCATACCGTCTCCAGTAGCCTCGGATGGCTGATCCTTAGGGGAGGATGCTGCCGACTGACGTTGTGGCCGCAGTGATGCAGGTGGAGGTGCCGGTGGCTGTCGGAGCGGCAATGGTGACTGTGGTGCATGTGGCTGCCATCCCTAATAATTTGGTGGTCACCAGCCCCTCACCAGGTGACATCGTGCCCAGAGGTGATGTGCCCTTTGGCTTGTGGCCCTTCCCCATCTTGACAGGCGCTGCAGGGACTTTGGCACTGTCCACTCAGTGTTTGTGTGAAGCCTTGCTGGGTGGGTGGTGTGACTGTCCCTTGCTGGAAGCCGGCCCTTTTTTTGACTTTTGCAGGTGGTTGAATAGGGTGGTCCTTCTTTTCTGTCGGTTGCACACTGGCAGCTCTGACAGGTGCCCCCTTAGACCGTACTGGAGTAGCACGGACCACAGCAGATGTAGATGTCGTGGCTGAGGTGCTGGGCTGGGGTCTAGACATCCTGGCCCTAGGGGAAGGAAGGGGGGGAGGTGTAGGGAAGAGGTCAAAGTTAGCTAGGATACGTTTTTTTGAGACACTGGGACGGGAAGGTGGAGGGGATTTGGGAGTGGCAGAAAAGGTAGTGGTTGTAGGAGGTGTACGTCTGCTAAGTTTGGGTGAAGGTGCATGGGCTGGAGGCTGTTGTGAGGTGGATGGCTGTTGAGTGGGTGTGTGCCTGCGTTTGGGTTCTTTGGGAGGAGGGCTTACAGACACACTGGGAAAGGACACAGGGGACGTGTGAATGGTAGTGTGGGTGGTGATTGCACATGAGCGGTGTGTAGTGATGGGCATGCTGGTGATGGTGGTAGTGGCTGAGGATGTAGTGCATGCAGGTGTGAGTGGAGACAAGACTGGGAGGGAGGTGGAGGATGTAGAGGAGGGGGACACAGTGGAGGCAGTGGATGTTAGTGTGTCTGCATGGGTATGGTGCTTGTGTGAGTGCCTGTGGGATGTGTGGTGCTTATGTTTTCCTAAGACACTTTTGAGTGTTGATGTGTGTGCATGCTGGTCTGATGGTCTGATGGTGTGCTTGGGATAGGGTGAGGTAAAGGGGATTGGGTCTGGGTAGTGGAAGTTGCAGGGGGAGGCTGGATACAGGGACAATGGCTGTCATCAGTGCTGAGGCCAGAGCCTGAAATGCTCTCTGTTGGACCGCCACGCCAGAATGAATGCCCTCCAGGTATGCATTTGTTTGCTGCAAATGCCTCTCAACACCCTGGATTGCATTCAGAATGGTTGACTGCCCAACAGTGAGGGATCTCAGGAGGTCAATAGCCTCATCACTGAGGGCAGCAGGGCTGACTGGGGCAGGGCCTGAGGTGCCTGGGGCGAAGGAGATTCCCACCCTCCTGGGTGAGTGGGCACGGGAAACACAATGAGGGGCTGCTGGGATGGCGGTGCTGGTAGGGGTGGTGGCGGCTGTACCTTTTGTTGCGGTGGGCACAGAGGTGCCCACCACCACAAGGGAGCACCCATCAGAGGAGGAGTCGCTGTCGCTGGTGTCCCCTCCTGTCCCCATCGTGGAGCTCTCCTCCGTCCCACTGGTGCCTTCAGACTCCATCGATTCACCCTCCAGGGCCATGTGGGGTGCAGCTCCCTCCGTCGCCAGTGCCTCTGCTCCTCCGCCAGATGATGCTAATGCACACAAGGACAGGGTGACGAAACAAGAAGGTGGGGAAAGACAGAGGAGACACATGGTCAATGCCAGCAGCACCACTACTGTTGGCAGATACAACACACAGGGAGCAGCCCTATGCAATAGGCCATGCACTAGCAGTTAGTAGGAAAATCACCTTCCCATGGGGTACTATGCCTAACACCCTGTGCTGCACACCTGGAACCCACAGGAGCCTGACTAGTTGTAGATGCCCACTAACACTATTGGGGTTGGAGTGCCTCAGAGCCTGCTTAACAAGGGACCTACCCTACCAAGTTTGCCCTGGCCTAGGGGAACCCACAGACCACATCCCCACCCAGACACTTCGTAAAGCACGCAGTCAGCTGAATGACACTGTACTCACCCCCTTGTGGCTGCTGTGATGTCCTCAAGCGCCCATTCAACTCCCGAAATGCCCCCGACAGGATCTGGAACATCAGGGGGTCATGATGCGAAGGGCACCCATTCCACGTTCGGAGGCCAGCCCCAGCTGGGCCTCCGCCGTCTTCTTGCTCCAGCGGCGCAGGTCCTTCCATCTCGTGCGGCAGGGGGAGCTCCGTCTATGATAGACCCCCAGGGTCCGCAGTTCCTTGGCGATGGCACGTCAAATGCCCTTCTTCTGGTGGGCGCTGACCTAGAGGAAAGATACAGGAGGAAAGGACATTACTCACCCGTCCGAACCGTCATAATCATTGCCCACCAGTTCCCACCCATGTCCTGATGCACATACACTCACCATCCTCACATGCAGGCCTCAGGCCCCCCCCACATGTATCTTCCATCCACACCATCATTGGTGCAATTGATGGTACACATGTGGCATTTGTCCCACCCCGCAGAAATGAACAAGTGTACAGAAATCGAAAAAGCTACCATTCTATGAATGTACAGATGGTGTTTTTGGCAGACCAGTACATCTCTCATGTGAATGCCAAGTATCCTGGCTCTGTGCATGACGCTTACATTTTGAGGAATAGCAGTTTCCCTTATGTGATGGGCCAACTCCTGAGTCACCAGGTGTGGCTACTAGATGAACCCAAGATCCCCACACAGTATAAATAGGTGTCTGGGTATGGGGTAGTCCCTTAGGGTTAGTGTGTGTCTAACAGATATCCCTCGACATTTGCAGGTGACTCTGGTTACCCCAGCCTCTCATGGCTACTGACCCCAGTGAGGAATGCCAGGACAAGGGCAGAGGAACGCTACAATGAGGCACACGGGCAAACTATGCGTATTATTGAAAGGACGTTTGGCCTCCTTAAGGCCAGATTCCGGTGCCTCCATCTAACAGGTGGCACCCTATACTACTCACCGAAGAAATGTGCCAGATAATCGTAACATGCTGCATGTTGCACAACCTGGAATTGCGACGCCAGGTGCCTTTTCTGCAGGAGGATGGGCCTGATGATGGTCTTGTGGCAGCTGTGGAGCTTGTGTACAGTGAGGAAGAGGAGGCAGAGGAAGAAGATATTGACAACCGAACTAACATTATCATGTAGTACTTCCAGTGACACCATTTAAGAGACTGTCACTGCTCCTCTCATATCTGACTACTGTAGGACATTGTATAAGTCAGCCTCTTAACCTCTGTCTATGGACACTGACAGGTCACTTTGCTTTCCATTTCACAGATCTGGGTACCACATTCTGCCTTCTGCTATATTTACTGCTGCCCAGCAACTGTCATACAATGGTATGAGCAAATGAACATTTACATTGATATTAGTGGATGATGTTGTAATTATCCATTTGTGAAAGAACAGATGGACTCCAGATTGGTTTGGGATTCAAGGGTGTTTATTTATGGGCTAATGTGTATAGGGGTATGTGGAAGGGGCTGAGGTGATGGTGGAGGAAGGTCCATAGTAGAGTCCAGTCTATTGGTAGCACAGGTGCATTGTCCAGGGGTATAGGAAGTGGAGCAATGTCAGATCAAGGTGGACAGGGAAACAGTGGGACAGAAGGGTGACAATCAGGAGGGTCCTATTTCCTGGCAGGGGCCTTGGCAATGTTCTCTGTCTTCTGCCTGGATCGCAGTGACCGTTTGCGGGGTGGTTCTCCTTCTGCAGGGGGTGGGGTGCTAGTGGCCTGTTGGTCCTGTGGTAGGGCCTCCTGTCCACTAGCGCCGGCGGACGAGGAAGGCTGTTCAACGGTTGGGCTGGTGTCAGGGGCCCGGTGGTATGCCACTGTCTCATATTAGTAAAGATTTGACTTACCAGAGTCCAGTCCTCCTGCTCCTCCTGCGAGGCCCTCAGGATGCATAATTGCCAAGACTTGCTCCTCCCATGTTGTTAGTTGTGGGATAGGAGGTGGGGGTCCACCGCCAGTCCCCTGTACGGCTACCTGGTGTCTGGATACCACGGAACGTACCTTTCCCCGTAGGTCGTTCCACCTCTTCCTGATGTCATCCCGTGTTCTTGGATGCTGTCCCACTGCGTTGACCCTGTGGATAATTCTCTGCCGTAGCTCCATCTTCCCAGCAATGGACGTCTGCTGCACCTGTGATCCGAATAGCTGTGGCTCTACCCGGATGATTTCCTCCACCATGACCCTGAGCTCCTCCTCAGACAAACTGGGGTGTCTTTGAGGTGCCATGATGTGGTGTGAGTGATGTGTTTTGTCTGTGGATTGCGTATGAGTGATGGTGTTGTGTGCCTCTGGATGCTGGTGTGGTCTTTGCTCTTCTCTCTCTGCTTCTTCAAAACATTTCGGTGTAAGGGGTTGTGGGTAATGTGGGTGTGTGTTTTATAGTGTTGTGAGTGTGTGGTGTGTGTATGTGTGTCAGGTGTGTGTATTGTAAATTTTCCAATGTGGTTGTGTTTTGTAAGTGTGTATGTGTTTTGAGCGCGGCGGTGTGTACCACCAATGGTTTACTGCGGTTGAATGACCACAGCGTTGATTCGTGGGTCGTGATAGTGTGGGCGTATTCCTGTTGGCGTGACGGTGTGGGTTTTGGTTCTGGCAATTTATCACTGCCCTTTGGTGTGGTGGACTTGTGTGGGTGTCTGTATTGTGGAGGATTTCTCAGTGTGGGTTATAATACCCGTAGCGGGTTTCCGCCGCTGACACGGTATGTTGGCGGCCATCGGCACGGCGGTCAGCGGCATTTACCGCCAATGTTGTAATGAGGGCCATAGTGCTTTTCTGTCCTTTTCCCATTGCCTAGTACCAATGCAGGCACCCTTGCACCATGGTTTCTGTGCAGGAAGAACACCTTCCTGCACAAAAAGGAATCCATGGAGGCGTTTTCCTCTTTTCTATGCATGCTGCAGAATGAAGCACACATAGAAAGAGGGACAATGAGGAGAAATAGAGATATTTCTACATGTTGCGGCGCCTGCCCTGTGGAGGCATGAGATTTGGATGCATTCCCAGGTTTATATTGCTTTATAAATCTGGGAATATGTCAAAATCTATGAGTGTTGCATGGGAAAACCCACTGCAATGCCCATGGAATGCACCCCTGATGTGGTGTAAGGCAATGCAGAGACTTGCACTGTGTTGCCTTACACGATATGTACGAGGACATTGAGAACAACGCAACGATGCTTTGTATGGTCTCGTAGATATGGGTCTGCATTATGCACCACTAGAGCAGCAAAAAAAGTGACACAGCGGCAGCGCAAAAGGCTTGTAAATAGGTCTCTAAGGTTTCAGATTGCTGTGGGAACTTCTGATTTCTACCTGTGTACAAACCTCGTGGTAACAAGGGTTGTGTAAAATTCATGTATTTTTCTTTTGTGTAATTTTAAGGAATTATGGCAAAATGACTCTAAATTACACATAAAAAGGTGAAATCTAAATAAGTAATTTTGCTCTATATTTTAGCGCAAAAAGCATCCTGGCATCAACTTCTGGCATAAGGACACATTTAAACAAAAGGACTGTGATCAACAGTTGTTCACTCTGTTGTTCTCATGCATTCTTGATAAACATTTACTGTGAAATGCCCCTTCACACTACATATTTTACCGTGAGTGGCACATCATTTCATGAAGTGGCATAATGGTAGAATTTGGGGAACTTCACGTAACATACGTAACACAAAATTATTAAAGTTATAAGTATTACACAAGCATAATTTATATTCACCAAGGCTTAGTGGTAACCTACTCTGTTTGTCCAGTTTCTCTGTTGGTACACATTATAGTTACCTTACCTTCTCTATCCTGTTCCTCTCCTTTAAACTGTTTTCACTTGCTTTTTCCTGGCTCTTTCAGTAAAAAAACATTGGGCTACTCTGTATTTCTCAAAATCTTGGTTGCAGGAGTATTGTATTGTGGTTCTTATGAAAAAAGTTGTAAATATACAAGTCCTTGTTAACACCTCCTCCCCAACAGTAGTTTCCTTCAGACAAACAACTAGAAGTCTAACATTTGTAGGGTAAATCAAATGCAATGTTTTGGAAATGGGGTCTTTGGTTGGCAGTCAGGTTACCTCCATTAAAGCAAGGACCCTCACTCTAGTCAGGGTAAAGGAGAATCACATTCAGTTAACCCCCGCTCACCCCCTTGGTAGCTTGGCACGAGCAGGCAGGCTTAACTTCAGAAACAATGTGTTAAGTATTTGTAACACCACACACAGTAATACAGTGAACCACTACAAAATAACACAACACAGGTTTACAAAAATAGGTATTATTTTATCTAAATAAACTAGACCAAATACAATAAAAATCCACAACACACAATTAAAAATAAGAACTTAGCACTTAAAAACACAAGAATAGTGCCTAGAGGCACAAATGCTGCAAGTTGGAATTAAGCGGCGTTGTGACAGAGTCGTTTCCTACAATGCGGCACCACCAGCGCCATTTTACAGAGTCATTCAACCCCCAAGTACAGTACCTTTGTAAAGAAGTGGAAAACAGGCCGGTGGACGGTCAGAGAGCGAGGCGTTGCTGTATCCGATGCAGTGTCAGTTGCGGTGCTACAGGGCAGAGAAGCAGAGGCGTCACTTAGTGGTGTCAGGTCCTTACTGCACAGCGGTGGAGGTGAGGCAGCATCGGTTGTGAGGTGTCCTATCCTTGGTTCCGGCAGGTACAAAGTCCAGCGAAGTCACGATACAGCTGGGCGACCTCACGGGGTTGCAATGACGTCACAGGGCCGCAGGCACTGCAATGGCATCCAGTGTCATGGACCGCAGACTTACCACACTCCGAAGGCAGCGAGGTCGTGCGGGATCAGTGGCTGCAGCAACACAAAGCCTACAGAGTTGTTGGGGTCATAGCACTTCTGCAAGGTCCACGGCTTTGGGGCAGGCAGTGTCACAGTTTCGGGCTGCAGCGCCCTTTGCGAAGTCGTACGGTGTCGTCCAATATCAATAGACAGGTTTTCTCCAGAAATTCACTTACAGGAGCCCAGGAGCTGGAATGGCACCCTCTGGCATGCTAGAGTGCACAGTATGCAGACTCAGAACTGGATGGTGAAGCCTTTGCTGTACCTGAGGCTTCAAAACAGGAGGCAAGCTCTACTCCAAGCCCTTGGAGATACCAATCAAGCAGGAATGTACAACAAAGTCCAGTCTCTGTTCCCGTTAACAGGCAGAAGCAGCAACTGCAGGATATCCCAACAAAGCACAGTCACAGGCCAGGGCAACACTTCCTCTCAGCTCTTCAGCTCTTCTTCAGGGAGAGGTTCCTCTTGAATCCTTGAAGTAATCTAAAGTCTGGGGTTTTGGGTCCAATACTTATACCCCTTTCTGCCTTTGAAGTTAGTAAACTTCAAAGGGAAGTCTCTCTTGTTTGCAAGATCCTGCCTTGCCCAGACCAGGCCCCAACCACCCACCAGTGGGTTGGAGACTGCATTGTGAGAGGGCAGGCACAGCCCATTCAATGTAAGTAACCACTCCTCTCTCCACTCTAGCACAGATGGCTCATCAGGATATGCAGCCTACACCCGGCACCCTTTGTCTCACTGTCTGAAGGAGAGGTGCAAACAGCCCAACTGTCAAACTGACCCAGACAGGGATCCACAGAGTCACAGAATGGTTTAAGTTTAAGCAAGAAAATGTCTACTTTGTAAAAGTGTCATTTTCAAACTAACAATCTAAAAACCAAATGGACTAACAGATGTATTTTTAAATTGTGAGCTCAGAGACCCCAAACTTCAAATTTCAATCTGCTCTCAAAGTGAATCTGCCCTTTAATAATATTTAAAGGCAGCCCCCATGTTAACCAATGAGACATATAGGTCTTACAACAGTGAAAAACAAATTTGGCAGTATTTCACTGTTAGAACATGTAAACCTCATCAGTACATGTCCCACCTTTAACATATACTGCACCCTACCCATGGGGCTACCTTGGGCCTACCTTAGGGGTGCCTTACATGTATAAAAATGGCACATGGGCACACTAGCAAGATCGAATTGGCAGTGCTAGACTGCACACACAGACACTGCAGTGGCAGGTCTGAGCCATGTTTACAGGACTACTAATGTGGCTGGCACAACCAGTGCTGCAGGCCCACTAGTAGCATTTGATTTGCAGGCCCTGGGCACCTCTAGTGCACTTTACTAGGGACTTACTAGTAAATCAAATAGGCCAATCATGGATAAACTGATCACTAATACAATTTACTCAGGGAGTACATGCACTTTAGCACTGGCTGGCAGTGGTAAAGTGCTCAGAGTCCTAAAGCCAACAAAAACAGGTCAGAAAGGAAGAAGGAGGCAAAAGTATTGGGTATGACCCTGCGAAAAGGGCCAGGTCCAACACAAGCCCCCACCAGCCTACAGCCAGGGGAGACCAATCAATACCTTGATGGACTTCCCTGATTGGGGCGAAAGAACAGGGACCCAGGCCCACAACAGCAGGGGCATGTTCCTGTTCTACGCCTTCCTGACTCCAGTTGGATCCCTCTGTCCATACTCTTAGGCCCAACTAAGCTAACCCATGGGGAACCCCTCTCCACCTTTGTAGATATCATCTGTGCAGCACCTAACCTTACTTTGCTCATAGATGTATCCCAGGGGGCAGACAGTACCACCATGGCCAACACAGTAGTGTGGCCCACTCTCCTCCTGGGGTGTGACTCCTGTCCCCTCCCCCAGGGGAAACTCTGTCCACCAGGACAGCAAGCCACAGTGGACAGTGGCAGCTGTCAGGGATGACGGCCAGGCCCCAGGACTTTCAATGCTCTCCAACCACTATGACTTTTGAGAGTGGGGAGCAGTAGCCCCAGGTGCCTGACATCATTTGACCACTCTCCCTTCCACCACGTCAGGGATGACAGCCTGATACTGGTCCTCCCCTCTGGGGCTCTGTACCTCCCTCTTGGAGTGGCACCCCCACAGTCCAGAATTGTCAGGCTGCTTGTAGAAGCAGTCATGCACAATTCTCCCACCAGTGCAGGGAGGTTAACCTGCAAATGGTCTTCCAACCTGGGGTCTGTACCTTAAGATTGAACCAGGGTCAGGTGTTAGGCTTCCCTCCCCCTAACCCATCTTCTGGGGTCCTGCACCCCCCACTAGGAGTGCCCCCCAGAATCCAACATGGTAGAGGCACTGTTAGCAGTTGCCCCTCCCTCCAGGTCAGGGGACACACCCTGAACCTGGCCCCTCAATCCAGTGTCTGTACCCTTGGATTAAACTGGGGTCAGGGGTGAGTCTCTCCCTGCCCTGCCCCTACTCCCAGGGTTCTGCAGCCCACCATTGAGAGTACCCCTAGAAGTCACACCGGGGGGATAATTGGGAAAACCGCCTCCCCCATCAGGTCAGGGTTTACCCCCTGCACCTGACCCTCCAGCCTGGGTCCTGTATCCTCAGGCTGGAACACCGCCTGGCAATCCAGGACTTCCCAGGGAGCACTCCTACCCCCATCAAGGGAAACACCTTCTCTAAGAGCCACATGAAAGTCTGGCTGGTGCCGGTCCCCTGACCTCTGCCCACCTGCCAGAGCCTGGTTCCCCCCAGCCCAGAAATTATATCACCAAGGTCATTCTTAGGGAGCTCTGGCCTCAGATATGACCCCAGACCCTCCAGGTTCTCCACTGGGGTCCGCAAACCCCTCTCAACCCTGTGTTGGAGTTCTGGACCCCCCCACCCACTAGGAGTGGTACTGCCATACACCAGAACTGGCAGGACGCTGGCTACAGCCACCCCCCCAACTCCCCCAAGTTTTCCTGACACTATGGGGTCTCCCTCAGCAGATGGCCTTATGGTACAGGCTATGCTCCCCTCCTGGTGTTCACTAATGGAATCCTCCAGAACCTGGGACTGGATCTTAGGTACCCCAGGACTCAGCCCACCCCCCTTCCTTCTCTGAGACAGGACATGGGTTCCCTCATCCATCCCACTACACTGGGACCTACCTGGGATATGACAAGTCTTTCCCATCTCACTTGGTTGGGGAATACCTAGACCACTCCCCTCAGGAGCACCCCTAAATCACTCTTCAGGCCCTCTGGCACTCACCCAGAAGTCTGCCTCCAGTGCAAGTTCCCTGGTGTCAGATAACTCACACTCCACCTGGTGTTGGCATAGCTCTGGAAAACAAGGACTGGACATATGGTCTCCAGCAATCACATCCCACAGCCCCTCACATGAGTTAACCAAACTACCCTTCACCCAACCATCCAGTGCTTCAACCTTGAAAAAGTACCCCACATCACCCTCCTGAGACTGGTGAGACAGTACCTGACTGTCTCTGACACTCAACCCACACTCTTCTGGGGTGACTCCACAACAAGGACCTTTACTTGGGAGGAACCCCCCTCCCTGTCACTCTGATCTAGAGCCAGTAGTGTGTCCCTCCCAACACAAGGAATATGACTCCCCACTGAAGTTCCCCATTCCACCTCAAGGATCCTGCGCATCACTGGAGCCACCTCATACTCCTGCACCTCCTGGGGTATGTAAACCCTCTCCTTAAAGTTGGGCACCAAGTCTCTGGGTATGTGCACTTCTTCATCAGTACTGAACATAAAACCTTTGCTGCCACCATCGGAACTGGATTCAGCCCTCATGGCTCCCAGCTTTCTCACACTTAGCTCATAAGCCAAGAGCATCTTTTTCTCCTCTAAGGCCACCCTTCTCTCTTCCATTTCCATGTTTCTTTCCATCCTCAACATCTCTAACTCCAACTGGTGAGCCCTCTTCCTATCTGTCCTGCAACTGTCAGGCCTTTTGATGACACACTGCTACCTGCCCTGGAGACCCTCCCCCCAGGCGTAACAGGTACATCCACCACCACATCATTATGAATACTCTGCACCTCCTCACCCCCATTCTCCTCCTCTGTGTGCCCCCAGCCTCCTGGCTGTCACCCAGGCTCTCGGTGCCTTTTGCAGCTCCTCCTTCCTGGTGGAACTCTTAATGGGACAGGCAAGGTCCTTACAGAACTTTTCTCAGTTGAGCAACTTTGTAACTTTCCAGTTTCCCTAACTCAAAAAGAAATAAACTACAGCCACCCTTACATTTTCGGAATATTGCAAGTCACCTAGGAGTTTCCTGCCTTAAGAGTGCACTTGGCCAGCAACCCTGTGCCTCAATATGGTCACAGAACTCCTCAGTCATTTGCTATATTTTTAGAATGTACTTGTTGGGGTTCTTTATCCAGTATATTAACCCCATCGAAAATGTCAGCATCATGTTACAATTGTAAGGGGCATAAGCTGAAGAATATAAACTACACATTATGTAGTTGAGAAATAACAAATGTAACGGGTGTGTACGTGCAACTTACAATTTGAATAGTGTCTTTGAGGAGTATAAAAGTCGTTAATAAAGCTGAATATGTACGTGAATGCTTACCAAGTTAATTTAAGAAATGTATTTGTGACTTGGTGCAGGTACAGTACAGTCCTGTCTCCCATAGCATGTTCCCAGCTCTGGTTAATTTGGCAGCTCAACTGATTGTGTAGTCTGTTGCTAAGGTGTACTCAGTTCCAGCCCTGAGAGGGCTTCCTACGAGGAGTGTGTTCATGTTGTGTAAGAGGGATCTCTCTATGTATTGCTGCTCAGGCCGTAACCCTCCAAACAGTGCCAGTCTACAATCTGAATGGGAAACACATGATCAGCCTATAGTATAAGAACAGAATTTCACCTTGACTCATACTGCAAGTACATTTACTGTCTTGTGCTTCAGTACTGGTTTGCAATGATCCTCCATTCAAATGTCATTGTGAGGCTACTCCCCAGACACAGGCTCTGTGTAGTGATGCCCCTCACAGTACGGTAGCCTTGAGCATGGAACACTCACAAAGGAGCACAAATGGGTGTGAAGATTCTACACTGAATATGTGATAGAGGAAGACAAAACTCTTGGTCTCAACTAAAGGACCCATGTTAAACTCCATAATTTAATGTGATTTGTAGTTCCACCCCTCACACTTAACTAGTGTCTCAGGAAGTCTAATCAGCTGCCCTCTGTTAACAAAAAATCGTCTTAAACTTTGTAAAGGGAGTCCTGTCACCTTCTTCTTCATAGCAGTGCCTGCAACCCCATCCTCCAGCCACTGGAATGCAGGCAATAAACTTCTTCTATCGGGGAAGTTGTTATCACTCTTTATCTTGTGCCAATGCCATCCAGAGACATCCAAATGGCTCCCAGTTTGCTTTGTAATTAATACTGTGAGCCAAACATGAGAATGCACATCAGAAGACATCTTCTCCAGGATAAGTAGCATCTCCATTTTAATGTGTATGTTGTTTGCCCATGTATTTTCTCATATTGCTATGATCTTGAGGTTAATGCTTCTAATGAGGGTCACCTAAAGCTCTTGCTATTTCCCTACATATGCATCCAGCCACTACTATTCACTTCCAACCCTTGAGCTGATCAACCAACCTGGCTGAAACAGCTGTTTAGCAGTAGTCTCCCACCAGACAGATTGTCAGCTTGATTCTAGTGCTAAAAGTACTTAATGTAGCACAATATGCACATGCAAGTAATGACATTTCTTACTACAGTCTTGCATACTCAATCTATATGTTTTCTCAAAAATATCATATATATCCCTAAAAATCATCATGAAAACTGACCTTTAATGAAAACTTCCAATTGTTGCCACAATTGTTGCCTCTCCTTTTTTTCTTTCAACTGACCCTCTCCTTCACTTCCATCCTCTGCATGCCTCCTTTCTGAGTACAACTGACTCTGTCACATGCATGTTTGCCCTAATCTCTTTTACTGTGTTTCTGATTATTGCCCATAACTAATTTACACAATCACCGCCTCTCCTTGTTCCTCTGAAAGTCAAAGCCCTGTAACCTAACAATATCTAGTTTCTACTTGTTCATCTATTAATCCCACCAACCATGTGTATGACCTCACATAACCTGCACTAATGATCACAACTAACTCCTATTATTTTAATCCACCACAAAGAAACTGGAGAAAATGCATGGGATGGTTTGCTTCTGCACACAAAAATAATCCCTGGAGCCAGCAATCACCAATAATACTGGATTAACCACTTACCTTGGGTTCCACACCTACATGCTGCCCAGAGTAAAGTGCTTCAACATCTCATCAGGGGTAGTAAGTGCTATATAAATGTAATTAAAATTACAATTATACATTTTCAGTCAGAGAAAGCAATAGCTGTTATTTGGTAACAGAGGAAGAAACGCTGGTTAGTGGACGTGATTTATGTCAGAAATAGAAATGCCATTTCAAGGTCAGCCTGATGCCTAAGAGAAGCAACCCCTGAACAAAGACTGTTCCCTGTAGTATGCAAGGGGAAATGCCATAGACATAGAAGATGGATTTCCTGCCCAATCATTGTGCGTCCTTGTCTTCGAAGACGTCAGGATCCAGCAACAGTATCTATTTGGACAAAAGTAGTTTGGTTCGCAAAACACAATGTAAAGGTAAAAAATTCCAATCATATCTGGAAGAAATGGACTTTTGAATGACTGTATCTCTCCCCCATGTTTTGGAGCCATTGTAATCTGACTTTGACAGTTTAGATCCACCCAGATTTTTGGGTTTGATGTCAAATTTGAGCAGTTAGCGTGTTTGGATCCAAAGTGTGATACAGTTTATCTGAAAGAGCACCACTCCGCTGTGTAAATGAATGCTTTGACCAGAGGAAGAAGCACTGTCTGTCTCCTGGGTCGAGGAAGGGAATATACTTCAGGGCTGAGGAGAAGACTTTCATGCTGTAACCGGAAGAAGAGAAAGGGGATGTTCTGTTTGGCGAGCAAGGAATCTACTTGTCTTTATAGCTGAGGAACTCCCAGCGGCCCAGAGCACAGCCAATACGAGTTCAGCTGGACCATAACTACTGAGACTGTGGAACTGCAGTGCTTCCAAACCCGACCTTTGGTCCCTAGTGTGAGCACTAGTGGGCCTGCTCCTCTACGCTGCATCTGTGACCAGCCTTGAGTCGCCCTTAACAAGGGTCTTCTCTGCTTGAGGACCAGGTGCCTCCACGCTTTACAAAATTTATTAGAACATTGGAATGCTGGAGGCTCCATTGAAAACAATGGAGTGCTACGGGCTTTTACTGGCTGGTAAAAGCCCGCAGCGCCAACATTCCAATGTTCGCTTTGTTCACAGCAACAGCTGTGAACAAAGCCTCACAGAGCCCAAGGGGATTTTAATCCCCTCGGGCTCCGTGAACATTTTTTTTTTTAATAGAACATTCTGCCCTGTGTGGCAGAATGTTCTAATAGCCTTAGAACCCGCCGTAGCGGGCTCTACCGGCTATTAAAGTCCCTCTCCCTTGTTAAATGCCCTCGCCTTCGGCTCGGGCATTTAACGCGGGGAGCGGGCCTTTAATAGCCGGTAGAGCCCGCTACGGCGGGTTCTAAGGCTATATTATCACCCCCAGGCTACAGTGATTTCCATCGTGGGGATGCTCCAGTGCATCAGGATTCCTGCCTAAGTGACTTTGACCATGGTATAAGGCCTCCGCTACACCTGGGCCTTGCTTCAACAGTGCCGAGAGCATTGTAAGGGACGTTCCTCCGCCCCCACTGAAGCAAGTTTTCTTTTCCATGGTGTAGTGTCATCTACTGAGTGTGAGGGCCCGAGAACCACAAACAGCCTCTGTCTGAAAACCACTGGAACAGTGACAGATGATCTACTGCAGCCTGAAGATCTGCTGGTGGACACTGACAGTGGCTGAGTGACGAGGTCCTGAAATGTGGCTGAAGAATGAAGGAAACTACTGAACTGTGCCATGGTACTAGCCATTCGGGTACAGTTGTTAATGTACCCTCACCTTGAACAAGTACAGACTACAGAGATAGTGAAAGAACAATGATTTATAGCATTAGACTATCTAAAGTTACTGAGCATGTTCCATAAAGGTAAATATATTTTTTCTAAAAAATTAACACAGCTTGGTTATTATATTTAATGTGATTGACACATGTTCTCCTTGAACTAACTGTTTTTGCCCTCACCACCTTCCAAGAGGCATTCTTAGATGCTCGACCTAGCTACCCCTGAAGAGCAAAGCCAAAACATGAGGTACTGAAGGGCTCATTTACAAAGAAATGACAGAGTGGCACTGCAAGCCAGCTTGCTGCACCGGGCTGCGTCATTTTGAAAGTGCAGGGATGCATCGTATTTACAGAAATACAAGGCATTCCTGTACTTTATTCTGCTCTGGCCCACAAACTGCTACTTAGCACCAATGCAGGCAGCCTTGTGCCACGGTGCAAGGGTGCCTGTGTTGCAGGGATGATTATTTATGTCATTTCTCTCTCTTGTGCCACTTTAACGCCACCCCTGAGGTGGCGTAGGAATCTGACGCATTCTCAGCCTTGTAAATCTGGGAATGCATCAGATGCCATGGGTGTTGTGTGGGAACACGCACAGCAACACTCAAGTAATGCTCCTTTCACGCATACTTATGCGTGAAAGGGGGCATATTTAACAGGCCATGAAAAGAAACACAAGGTGGCTTTTCATGGCCTTGTGATTATGGAGTGGCACAATGCGCCAGAGGAGCATAAAAACAAATGACACTCTGGTGGCGCATTGTGATGCTAGTGCCTTTTATATGAGACCCTGAGTGAGCTTGAGTAATCCATGATCCTGTTATTACAAGGGCCTGATTACAAGTTGCTTGTAATATTCCAACCCATGCATCAACTGATGACGGATGAAACCCTGAAACCGGTCCCAGGATGCTTGTTTCCGGTCCATGGAGGACCTGGCTTGGCAGTTCGGGCTGGACTGTTCCCATGAGGAACAGGGTCAAGACTGATTTGCATATGGCTGGGTTCAAACTGGGGAGGCATGGTGAGCAAAAGAATGATGGATTAAACCCAGATCTGTGACTGGGGGTGAGTGTTTGCATTGTTCAGCACTCCGTCCATCATCCTTTTGTGTTGCTAACGTTGCCCTAAATGGGAAGGGTATGCCCAGGCGTGGGTCCCTTGCTCACTGTGCCACTGGATTCAAGATAGCCTGGCTGATGAAGGGTGAAACCCTGAAACTGGTCCCAGGATGCTTGCTTCCGGTCCAGGGAGGACCTGGCTTAGCAGTTCGGGCTGGACTGTTCCCATGAGGAACAGGGTCAAGAATGATTTGCATATGGCTGGGTCGAAACTGGGACGATAGAATAAACCCAGATCTGTGACTGGGGGTGAGTGTTTGCATTGTTCAGCACTTTGTCCATCATCCTTTTGTGTTGCTAAAGTTGCCCTAAGTGGGAAGGGTATGCCCAGACGTGGGTCCCTTGCTCACTGTGCCACTGGATTCAAGCTAGCCTGGCTGATGAAGAGTGAAACCCTGAAACCGGTCCCAGGATGCTTGTTTCCGGTCCAGGGAGGACCTGGCTTGGCAGTTCGGGCTAGAATGTTCCCATGAGGAACAGGGTCAAGACTGATTTGCATATGGCTGGGTTCAAACCGGGGTGGCATGGTGAGCAAAAGAATGATGGATTAAACCCAGATCTGTGACTGGGGGTGAGTGTTTGCATTGTTCAGCACTTTGTCCATCATCCTTTTGTGTTGCTAAAGTTGCCCTAAGTGCGCCGGGTATGCCCAGGCGTGGGTCCCTTGCTCACTGTGCCACTGGATTCAAGCTAGCCTGGCTGATGAAGAGTGAAACCCTGAAACCGGTCCCAGAATACTTGTTTCTGGTCCAGGGAGGACCTGGCTTGGCAGTTCAGGCTGGACTGTTCCCATGAGGATCAGGGTCAAGACTGATTTGCATATGGCTGGGTCCAAACTGGGGTGGCACGGAGAGCAAAAGAACAATGGATTAAACCCAGACCTGTGACTGGGGGTGAGTGTTCAGCATCCTTTTGTGTTGCATCAACCCCTGTTTACTCATGGATCGGAATTAAGAGTTTGAAGGTATTTAACTCCTTTAATATTTATCAGATGTGTTAAATAACTTAACCTTTGTTAAACTCCGGCAGGTCAGAACTGTTAACAGAGTAAATCATACCTTATTTATTGTATCATGCAGAGTTCGGTGTGTGAAACACCAAAATCCCCTAGTTATTTCCCATAAACTCGTACCGCACCTGATAAACAATGTACCCCATGGTTTCGTTATTTATCGGGGTCAATGTAAAATGCCTCAGCTTGTAATCAGGCCACGAGTGCCAAAAATGTGTTTTTTTTTTTGGCTTGAACCGAGATCCACTGGCCAGGAGGACTGGCCTGACACTAACCACAGCTGCTGTCGCCGGTGTTACCAAACGTTGCAAGTTTCTGTGTACTACGGGATGGGAACCGATAAACCATTGGTGCACCTGAGCCATAGGAATTGTGAAATACATGAACATTCTTTGAATTTCATTCTTGTAACATGGGGCCTATTTATTGTGAGCAACCTGTGAGTTAGCTCATATTAACAACCTTTGCTGTCCCTCTTGTGCCACAATCCGTGGCGGGATGCGTCTAGTTGGAAGTTGCACAAGTGACAAGCACTTTCAGATGTGTCAGTTCTCACGAGGAGCATTTGATATCTGCTGCGTACCGCGGCAAAGAAATAATAAAATCTTGATGCGTTCTCCACATCTGTCGCGGAGGGTAGGGCTCTCAATGTCATTCTTTGCCATCCACTGATGAGCAGCCACTGGGACCGCGAACCTTCCTGGCGGCACGAGGACAGCTGCTCCAGATGTTCTCGCGGCAGACACTGGGCCCCAGGGAGGGGACTACGCACCCTGATTGGACGAATCCCACATTATTAATTGTGAAATAATTCCAGGCTGAGGACCGCAGCTCCAAGAAGCATTTCATATCTGACAAAAGCGAGAGGGTCTGCTTGGGGATTTCCAACTCAAGAGTGGCACGCGCTGGCTATGAAACTATACATATAGTGTGGAAGCGTGGGATTAATTATGCAAAATTACTTCGAATTAAACACAGCAACTCAAGTAAAATATAAAAAAACCTGTAGCAAATTATCCAGTGATCTTATCCTTTTTCGGCCATACACACAATTGCTGAAAAACCTTAGGTGTGACTAGTCCCTTAAAATAATTTACACATTTTCTTCCTCATGAATGCATTTAAACCGTGTTCCTAGGGTCATTGAAACTAGGTCAGGGCAGAATTTTTGTTAGCTTGGAGTAATTTTTCTTTGATGCGGAAATACCAATAATAACGCAATTACTCTTGTTCCCGACATTAAGAGTAATTTGGGGGAAATACCCTATTGCAAGAGCATATTTAGAAAGGGTAAGCGACTGCCCATACTCGCTATTGATGTTCTGCTGCATTTAGGCCCATATTTATACTTTTTTAGGGCCGCATTTGCGTCGTTTTTTGACGCAAAATCGGCGCAAATGTACAAAATACAATGGGCCCATATTTATACTTTTTTAGCGCCGCATTTGCGCCGCTTTTCGACACGAAAACGGCGCAAACTTGCCAAATACAATTGTATTTTGCAAGTTTGCGCCGCTTTTGCGTAAAAAAATAACGCAAATGAGGCGCTATAAAAGTATAAATATGGGCCAATGGTATTTTGTAAGTTTGCGCCGATTTGGCGTCAAAAAACGACGCAAATGCAGCGCTAAAAAAGTATAAACATGGGCCTTAGTGCTAGTTCCTAGAGCAAAATGGCAGGAGTAAATTTGGGGATAATCATTATCCAAGAGCACACTTAGCAAGCGAGCAGCTGCTTGTGCTCCTTGTTCATGTTTTGTTGCGTTTAATGCTATTTCTGAGCACAAAATGCATTCTTGCATGCTTTTTGGGCTGAAGCAAACATTTTTGCGCTAAGAAATGGCACTAAATGCAGACTTACCCTTCTTGCATAGTTATGCAGGATTTTGCCGAATTCTTGCAGAATTTCAAATGTTTCTCCCCAAACCAACTATGCCGTACTGCAGCGTCCTGGGTCACTTGTCTGTGGATGGATCTCCTTTTGCGGGTTGTGCTTCCAGACAGTGAGAGAAAAGAGTCCTGGGTTTGAGAGGAAAATGTCTTCCTGACAGGATGGCTGGGGAGGAGTTTGTGCCTTGCCCTGAAAAAATGTAAAAGGGCTATGCCTACAGCACAAATAAAGGAACCTGACACCAGGTCAGCCCTTGTCTTTGTCACCCTAGACAGTTTGGAGCCAGGACTAATGGAAGGGGAAGTTTTGACCCAAATCAGTTTTGGGGTAGTTCAGTGGATTCCGCCACACAAAGGCTGGCACCAGGTATAAAAGGTGGCATTTAGAACTTCTTATAGACTTGTGGAAGATTCAGAAGAGGGACTTCCCTGCTGAATGAAGAAGGTTTTGTCCTGTTTGCTATCAACCCAGACTATCCAGAGTGACACCAAGTATTGTTTGGCTGACCCATGTGGGCTAATGGCACAAGCCAAGCTTCCAGAGGCCTCTTTGCAGCTGCCCAGCACCAACTGGTGCTTGCTGGAATGCTTCCTGAGCCTCAAGAGGTACCTTTCAGGTCTTGCACCCTTGGCTATCATGAATGTGAACTCCTCATGAAGAATAGGAGAAGATACAGAAGAAATGTGCTCCTTGCAACTGCAAAGTGACCTGTTTGTGCAGAGAATAAACCACCCACAATGACCACCAACATGAAGCTCCAGCAGAATCTGATCTTAGCACTAACAACAACCGTCACAAGGCAACACTTCACTTCTTGCTGACAGCGACAGCCGAACAAGCGCCAAAACAAAGCTGCAGCAACCACTGAATCTTCTCACTACAGCAACAGCCATGCACAACGCATTACCAGCTCTTTGCTTGACATCAGCGACCATTCAGAATGCTTGACCTGCTCCTCACTCCAACAGCATCCTCCTCACGGCCCCCACCAACGCAAACTGAATTATTCATGTCAGACTCAAGAAAATAAATCTTCAGCAGGACTAACCTGGTCTGTGTATCCGACCCACGTTCCATCACAGTCAGCCTGAACGTGTGACTTTAGATAGCCATGCTTTGTGCTTCTTGGCGCCATGTTCACCTAAAGCTTTAAAAAACTTACATCTCTGGTTCTACTGATTGGACTTTGATTGTTTTGGTGCAATTGTATTTATTACAATTTACTCTATTTTTCTAATTTGGTATGGGATTTTTCTTGTGCTGTGCTTTCACTTTATTGCTATTTGAGTGCTGCATAAATACTTTACACATTACCTCTACGTTGAGTCTGACTGTTTTTGTGCCAAGCTACCAGAGGGTTAAGCACAGGTTTTATCTGGTGATTCTTGTGGTTCACCCTGGCAAAGATTGTTTTTATTATCCGAGTGGGGCTTCCACCCCTCTCCACTAATAACCCAATTTCTTACACCATGCCATTCTGGATCCATCTGGACAACAACCCACTTCACATGGAACCTCTAACTTCTAGCCAAATCAGGAGCATTTCAGTCCTAGGGCATGCTTTGTCCATCTAGGTGACACCCACTGAGCTTCAGCAAAATCAGGTTTCCTGTCACTTTCCCAATGAAGAATGTCTCTCCAGGAACATTCCAACAGTTGTATTTATTCTGGACATGCATTCCTGTTTGGATCTCTATCAAGAACAAAGCACTCGTCATTGCTCTGATCTCAGCAAGGCTCTGCTCCACTCAGGTCCGGCTTTAGCGCTGATTGTGCTCTGTGCCCCCTCTTCCCCCACTGACTTCCTCCTCAGATCCCTCACTACCACCTTGCAAAAGCCCCCTCATCTCTACATAGCCCCCTCACACATATATTTCATTTGTTTTAAAATGCAGGTAAAGGCTGACCTTAATAATCCCCAGCTCTTCACATAAAATACAGATCTGTTCTTTGAAGCATGCATAGTAACCCATAGTGCTACTTTATGGCGAGTCAAAACTGCCCCTAGACAAAACTCCGATCTCTCTCTCTCTAGCAGGAACATTAATCACAAGAGTTATCTTGACATTTTAATTGCTCCCTGAAGGCTGGACACACCAGGAACTCTGTAGCATGTGCTTTAAAATCGAAAGTTATTGCTCAACATAGCACCTCACCACCCCACCCTCCCACCTGTCTGAGGTCAGTGCCCCCGCTCCAGGTCCACGCTCAGTGCGGCCGCACCAGCTGCCCTTGGCTCCACTGGTGGATAGGGCACTGGAGGGGGGTACGCAGGCCCAAAGAGATGTCCAGACAGCGCCTGTTTCCCTACTGGTTCTTCTTATGTGGGTCTTTTGAGAAGCTTTGCAGGAGAAGCACACCTGTGGAACCCAAATGCTTTGTGTGGAATCAGAGGCAAGCAATGTTCCTAGCAGTGTAACACGCTCTAAACACACTTGTTAATGTGCGCTGCTCCTTTAGACTATACACTGCTGGTAACACTAAGTAACACACACACAACAAAAAAGCAATGTTACACAGTGGGATACTAATACAAAAAATGGAAACTCGAACTACACACTCCCTTATACAGTGGCATAGCTTTGAGTGGGTGTTAGGGGTGTTACAACCCCAAGTAAATATATTTTCTGCTAAATAGTTGGGTACGAGTGCTTTGAATCCGGTACGGTGAGGTGTCAGTCGGAATTCACCAGAAATTTTACATGAACACAGACAAAAAAGCACACACTCTTTCCCTCTCTCTGTTTTGAAAGTCTTCAAAACTTTTATTTCACTAACTGTACTTTAACACTATATGCCAGCCTGATTGTTGGAAAATCTGAAACTCACACTTCCTCAATTTTATTGACCAAGCTGTGCCCCTGCCATTCTAGCTCAGCTCTCAAATTCACCTCTCATTTTCAGACACATGTCAGAGGGGTCTACTGCTCACAGGACATTTAATCTCAATGATACTCTAGTTCTGTATCTCAGTGGATGCAAAGTGGATGCAAATGCAAAGCTTGTTCCCATTGCTAGCACCCACTGTGCTGTGGAAATCATCACTATCATACATTGCTATTTCCTGCATTGAAAGGAGTCCAGGGCATCCAGGCTCTGAAAGTTTCTCCCCATTTCCAGGCAAGTACCCATCTACAGAGAAAGTATGGTGCAACAAAGGCTTCTGCATAAAAATGTCTAGCATTGTTTTATTTATTTTTCGGTTCCAAGGGACATTTCCCATCTCCTGGCGGGCTACTTTCCAGGCTAAGGCCCTTCAGAAGGGAATATTACACATCCGGCCACTGCATTTGGTTATGCTGTACCAAAGGCATCATGTGGAAACCCCTTGCTCAGTAGCTGCTAACTCCCTGGCAGGCTAAACCAACTCACAAACTGTGTTCTGAAATACTCAGCCACGCCCTGCGGGCATTCGACCAATTCACAGTTTCATAATCTGCAGCCACTGCACACTTTGGACATTTCTACCTGTCATAAAACCACTGCTGCTCCTCTCTCTAGCCCTCTGATAGACAGTGCTTAATTTGTAAAAAAAAAAAAAAAGTGCCAGGGCCCTTCTCAGGGCAGTACAGTCTGCACCACTTATCCCCCCTGCCCTGCCAATAATAGTACCAACACAATTACTACCCATCACACTGCTCCAATCGTGACAATTCAGTCTATTTCAGACAGCCCAAAACTATAAGAATGTTATGGAATAGTCTGGGTTGTGATTTTTAATCTATATTTAATTATTAACCATTGTTGTGTACTCATCTCAAAATTAGACAGACAGCGCCACCATGTGGTGGACTGTTATTAGTGCCGGTGTTGAGAATAAAGTAAAGGTGTCCAGCACCGGAAACTACTGGCTCAAATTAAGCTCTGCTGACAGGGTACACTGACTGTGGTCCCCCCTAAAGGGGTGCAGGAATAGCGCACTGTCAGAGACAGGCACAAATCTGAGACTTCTTCTCTGATCGTACTAACCTTATCACCTCCATGGAGGAGACTTGCAAACATCATTTCTTGGGAAGATAGATTTAGGCCCACTAGTTAAATCATCAAAGATGGGTCAAGCATATTTTTGAAAGAAATACATTTATTTATATGACTTGCAGGGGGAAAACTGACGTTACAATCATATAGGGAAATACTTCACTAGAAACTAAAGTAGAAATTACAATATCACGAGTAATATACAATAAAAACCATAATATACAACAAAAACCAAAATAAAAGTTATAGTACAAAATGTAATACGCTTTCGGAATCTGTTGGTGTATTGTACATAGTTTAGGATGGGTCCCTCCAAAGGCTGTCTTCTGAACTATGCCTCCATCAGCGACTAGCACTCCCATAAGGCAAGGTACAACAGGAGCCTAACCTAAGGGTGGTGCTAACTGCAAGAAAAGACATGAAACATTATTGAGCATGTGTGGGAATTGCTCTAGAAATGCATACCTAGGTCTGATCTGGGAGTCTAAACGGACTCCCCATTTCAGATTTGAATTGGCCTTTGAGTTGCAGTCTTTTGTGCCCTCAGAAGTAGCTATATGATGTACTTATGTACCTTACTGCTTTCAGGTCTGACTTTATGACTCCCATTCCCCATCACCGGAGTGCTCATCTTTAACAGTTTCCCTTTCTGCATTGTTTCTAGGCACACTTCGATTTACCTTGTTTCTTTGCTGCATCGCCTCTATGGCTCCTATGTTGAGGGTTGATCGACACACAATGAAAGCAGCTTTGAGTTGTGTAGAAGGCTGTTTTGTTTTTTGACTGATCTGAATTTGTAAAAACACTGGAAAAACTTTTTGAAAACTACTTTATTACGACATACTAATATTTCAGGGCAAGGTACAACACCACTTGCCACTAACATTTACATCCCACCTGATTAACTAAATCTGCAGTCCCTCGAATGAGCTAAAAGACATCTGCGTGCACCTACCAGACTTGATTTCAGACATAATAACACTCTTTCTGAGACCTAGCAGTGTTTTTCTCTGGCATAATCTCTTTCCAATTGACCTAAAAAAATAGAATTTTACCTAACCATCTAGTATGACTTTTCGGAGTACGTTATTGCTTCTATTACTGCAGTCCTTACCACTCTTGACTCACCTGCCTTTTATGACAGAGTGGATCAATACTGCTCTAGTAGCTTAAAAACCTATCTGAAATCTTCTGAATGGTCCTGGGATGAGATCACTCCTCATCAAACCACAGAAAGCAACACAATGCATGTGGCTTATCTTCATCTTCTGTGTAACACAATCCATGTGGCGTTCCTCTGGGACCTCCTGTGGAGTATTTATAGATAGACCACTGCCCAAATCATCTCCCAGTACAATCCTGCCCATTACAATCAACAGATTAAAAAGTATGCAAAAGACATCCCAATCTGTATTCGACCTGTCGTGCAGAGCGGTCAAGGTCATAGCCTCACTGCCTGCCTGAAACATGTTTACAGCTGTCTGGGAGGATACGAGTTGAGGACCCCTCACATAATAACTTTGCATCTAACTAACTTGAGAAACTAGGGGTCATATTTACTAGTGGCTTGCGCCACTGGATTGTCACTCTTTGTGGCGCAGGCTGCATGCCCATATCTACAAGGCCATGCAAAGCAACTTTGCGTGGCTTTTCATGACCTTGTAGTTATGAAATAAGGCAATACAGTGCAAGCCACTCCGTTTGCCTTACTCTGCATCAAAGAGGCGTTATAAGGGCATTGCAGTGGGTTTTCACATGCACCACCCATGGATTTTGATGCACTGCTGGATTTACAAGGATTTGTAAACCTGGGACTACGCCAAAGGAGTATCCTCCCTAGGGGAGGCATAATGAGAAGTAATAACTTAAGTTCTCCTCATTTTGTTTTCTTTCTATGTGTGCTGCACACATAGAAGGAGGAAAATGCCTCCATTGATGGTTTTTGTGCAGGATGGTCTCCCTTCCTGCACAGAAACATTCATTCCTACAACACGGTACATGGTACAATTGTGCCTGCCATGGGTGGTTTCTCCTTTAAGGCTGAGGGGCTGCACCCCTCTGAAATTCCAACACAATTATAGCACAAGTCGATTTGCTGATATGTGCCATAAACACATGGGTGCATTTAGGTCTGGGCTGTCTGTCCCAGGGTGCCTGCACGCTCTGAAGCAGGAAGCCAGACAGTGAATCAACTTTCTACACTGTGACGCATGGTGCAGTCACAGTGACTGTTCTAAAGCCCTTTATTTTCATTGTGGTCTATGTCAGTATCCACTAGAGGCGAGTGACGCTTTTAACGTTATGGTTTCGGGCGTTGGAGTCTTCATGGCACCATTTGTCATTCATAGGCTTAGATACCAACCTTTCCCCATTCCTCACGCAGTAGGAGTGGATGCAAGCACGTGTAACTTGGTGCTTTGGCTTTATTGACAGGAAGTGTTATAATGCGAATCCTGTGTTATTTATATTGTACTGAGACCCCTTGTCACACAAGCCTCCCCAACTGTGACACCCCAGACCCTGGCTGCAGATCGCTGTCTCCTTTAGAAGTGGAGCTGCTGTATTTGTTCCCTCACAAAATTGATCCAAAAGACAGCAGGGTTCTTGCTCCCTTGCAAAAGTGATCCAAATATTGGAGTCCAGCACAAAGAGAGAAATATATGCTTACAGTAAAGGCAGTTATCTGCTGTATGGTGTTAAACCTTGCCCTATCATCATGCCTGAAGCACTCATGGCACAAACATGGATTGATATGCAACCAATGAATGTTAAAAAGCGATTTAGTTCATCTCTTGATTTAGTTCATCTCTTATTTCACGTTTTACTTAATGTTGCATTCCCCAAGCGAGTTAGCTGTTTCATCATACTGTTTCTCTCTGCATTGTATTACTCTTGCATAGTGCACACTTTGACTCGTGCAAGGTGTTTATGAGGGGCTTTGATTGAGAGCGCTGGTGCTGAGGCTGAAGGTAAAGTAAAGTGCCTGTCAGTGGGTTGGCGTCTCTGGAGAGCACACAGAACAATGGTCACGTATTCCAGTTACAATTTAAATTCAGTTTAAATGTGTGTGAAGGGGTGCACGCAGGTCAAAATATTTAGAAAGCAAAAGGAAATAAAGTGCATAAACGTGAACGAGTGCAGTGTATGTTTGGCGAGGTCAAGTGAGGGGATGCTATAAAATGCATTCAGGGGTGAGTGAATGAGGGTGCTAAAGAGGAGAGAGGAGGTTGAAAATGTGTAGATGGGTGAGATATAAAGAGAAAAAGGGGCAACATATCTAACATAAAGCACACATAGCTGAAGGCTCCACTACTTCCACAGGCCTTGATAATATTTAATTCACAGTCTCACAATTTCAGAATTGAAATGTTTCCAATGTTAATTATTTATAACTAAACCTTGTTGTTACTTATTTATGTTAAACAGCTAACAACCGTTGACAAAGCCAACAGTACTGACAGGTTTTAGGCGTGCCAGTTGTTGTGTTAAATTTATGGATGCAATAACATCTCAGAGAGAAAGTAAAATACAGGCCAGGTGACACACTATAGGAATCACAGAAATTTATTTTGCATGTTCACTTTTAGAGAACCCCCACTTTTTTCATCCCACTTAAGACCTGTCTGCATATATAATTCAGTATGACTGATTGCAGCCAGCAGCTGTGGGTGCTTCCTGATGCCTGGTTAGAGCATTTTCTTCCAAAGTTGATTCCACATGCCGTGCAAGACACTGGGTAAGCACACCCCTTAAAGGACATGAAGTTGTTGCAATGTACAATTTGCACATTAAAGTAAAGGGTAAACATACTAATGCAGTAAGATATGGGGCAGTTTTTAATGTGTTTAATATTTTAAGACTATACGTTCCCACTGCTTTATAAACCTTTCTTTCTCACTAAATGTATTTCCTTACAAATGTTCCATTTGTCAATCTTTTTAAAAAAACATTCATGGGAGGAGGACCCACCTTGGCCCCCACGTTTGTCTATTGCTTTACCCCCTGCATAAATGTTGTATCCAGACTTTTACGCCCCACCAAGTTCAAATGTCACAAGCCGCCACTGGTGCCTGCATTAGTGCCAATTGCAACAGTGTGCGCTAGCGCAGTGGAAGAGGACAGGAATGCACTATACCTAATAGATACAGTGCATTCCTGCCCTTTTCTTTTCACGCCAGGTAGCGCAGTAAGAAACTTAGCAGTGCTGCTCTGCGCCAAAATATTGTAAATATCCCCCTAGGAGTTTTGAGAAACCTGGATGTGTGGTTTGCTTCTGCACTATACATTGCAATATAAATCTTTATGTTATGTTGCTGTGAATGGTCTTCTGCCTGTTGCAGGTCCCACATCTATTCAAAATTGAAAGTTCCATGGTTTCATCTCGATTGAACTATTGTAACGTTATCTATGCTGGAATAGAATTTTAAGAGATTACAAAGTTAAAAAAAAGACATACAGTCTATGCCACAACTTAAACAAATCACTCCAGTCCTCAAAGTCTTGCAGTGACGCTTTGGGGACACAAAGACTAAAGTTCACACTTTAATGTACTTTGTTTTAAGGGTGTGCAGACTGAAATACGTAAATCCCTATTTATAAATTATCCTCCGATGCACAAGTTGGGATTGTGCCACGTCAACATGGTCAAACAGGTAACAACACCCATAAGACCACTGGAGTTAGACCGATTTGGGTCTTGGAGGCATAGCAGTGGCATGCCCTGAGGCTGGGGTCAGAGCTGCGGAGTCACACAAACTTGGCAGAATTCAAGAAAAATATAAGGACAAGTCCATTCAAAGAAACCCTGTCTCCTCTTCAATAGAGCCCTCCCGGAAATAAACCTGCATCAATGACAGCAGCTTGATCCAGCCAATGATCAAATCTGGTAACAAAAGGACATTTTAAACCACGTTTACTGCAAGTAACTACCTCCACAGCTGGGATTGCTGTACCACGTAGAAAGCAAGCAAATGGTTGTGTAGTTTGTATATACTGGGTCCTCTTCTGAATTAGAAGCACCTTGAGACTGCGATTGCAGTTACTTGACAGACTCTCTATAGGTCACTTCAATCTTGTTGGCCAATTAAATTATTCCTTCCATGTAGATCAATGCTTTTCCCCCAGCATGAGATGATAACCTGTTCTGGGAACATAATGGAGAAAGGTAGCAACCTGTTTGGGAAATAATATCCAAAAAGGCAATAAAAACAATCTAGACTGACAGTTCTTTCACCAAAAACACAAAAAGTGAGGGGAAGAATTCTTACAATTTGTCTAACTACTGGCAATAGCTTGGGCTAGCATTCCAACCCATCCCACTTTCACACAGCATGCCACCTCAGACTGGAACCATCCATATGCAAATCAGTCTTGACCTTGTTCCAGTAGGAACAGTGGAACCCCCAGCAGGCAGGCCAGGACCGTCCTGAACGAGAAAGCAAGCCACCCAAGAGCTGTTGTGTCCTGATTTGGGCTTTTTGGTCAGGTGTAACTAAATTCTAGTTGCAGAGTGAGCACAGGATCTACATCTGGGCACACCCTTGACACTTAGGCCCTCATTCTGACCTTGGCGGGCGGCGGAGGCCGCCCGCCAAAGTCCCGCCGTCAGGTTACCGTTCCGCGGTCGAAAGACCGCGGCGGTAATTCTGACTTTCCCGCTGGGCTGGCGGGCGGTCGCCTTCAGACCGCCAGCCAGCCCAGCAGGAAAGAGGCTTCCACGATGAAGCCGGCTCGGAATCGAGCCGGCGGAGTGGAAGCTGTGCGACGGGTGCAGTTGCACCCGTCGCGTATTTCACTGTCTGCGCAGCAGACAGTGAAATACATTTAGGGGCCCTCTTACGGGGGCCCCTGCAATGCCCATGCCAGTGGCATGGGCACTGCAGGGGCCCCCAGGGGCCCCGCGACCCCCCCTACCGCCATCCGGATCTCGGCGGTCCGACCGCCGGGATCTGGATGGCGGTAGGGGGGGTCGGAATCCCCGCGGCGGTGCAGCAAGCTGCGCCGCCGCGGAGGATTCAATGGGGCCGCGGTACACTGGCGGGACCCCGCCAGTGGTGCCGGTCCGACCGCGGCTTTACCGCCGCGGTCGGAATCCCCATTGGAGCACCGCCGGCCTGTCGGCGGTGCTCCCGCGGTCCTCCGCCCTGGCGGTCAAAGACCGCCAGGGTCAGAATGACCACCTTAGTGAGGTTACAGCAAACACACCAGAGATGATGGGAGAAATTCTTGCAATTTGTCTAAGCTCTGGCTATCACCTGGGGTAACATTCAAACCATTGTTCTTTTGCCTACCCCGCCACCTCAGGTTGGACCCAGCCTTATGCAAAACAGTCTTGACTTTCCTCCAGTTGGAACACAATTTCTGGATTTTGACCTTCCTCCAATTGGAACTGAACTGTCAAACTAGGTCCTTCCACAGCAGAACTGCTTCCACCGCAGAAGAATGGATTATGTCTGGTGACAGAATGGACTGGGTGTGGGGCATATGATCCCTATCAGCTCAGTAGAATAAATTAATCAACCTAAAAGGGTCAGAGGTGAAGCCTGCCCATTCATAGCCAAGTAGTGACCTGAAAAAGGAAGCTTTTGCCCCCAAGGTCTACACTAGCCAGGCTGGCTCTGAACCCAGTGGGAGGGAAGATACCCCTAGAACCCGGTTTGTGTGGGCACAGGGGAGGGAACTAATCATCTCCCTAAACACACTACTGACTTGCACATAGGCCCCCTCCAAGAACAGAAGGCTTATGCCTATTTGGATTTTGCTTACAATGTTGTAATGTAAGATACTTTGCAGTAAGGCAAACAGGATGTGCTGCAAAAGTGGGGAGGGCTGCCTCTGAAAACGTTTTCCCCATTGGTTAGCTAGTGTCCAGGAGTCACTCCCACCCACTGGCTAGCGTAAACCATGAATGTGGCACCACAAGGAACCCTCTTCAGAACGCTTTCAGGAAGATCAGAAAAGGTTTTGACCTGAGGACTAAGACCTGAGAGGAACCTTGAATCATCGACAAATAAGTGAACTTCAAACGTCAGGTGGCTGACCTCTTTTGTGGTTACAGGGACACAGCAAGCTGAAAGCGGCCTTCTTCCTGATGTGGCCAGGCATCCAGTACCGACAAGGTGCAAGAGGCCTATTTCCTAAAGTGACCAGGTAACGAGTACTGTATTTGATTGAACCTTCCTGGTGGACTTTGCTGGAGTGACTCCTGGTGCCTAAGTTCTGTCCCTGTTGTCCTGGGGCCCTTCGAGGTTACCAATAGAAACTGCTTCAGAAAGACTGAAAAGGTGGGACTTAGAAAATCTTTTGACTTCAAAAATCTCCAGAACTGCCAGTGGTACTTTGCAACATAGGTGTTCAATTTTGATGCAACTTTGCTGGATACAACTTCAAGCTCAGACTTGCCCCTCTGTAGGATATTGAACTCTATAAAAATGACTAAGGACCTGATTTAGAGTTTGGGGGATGGGTTACTACGTCACAAATGTGATGGATATCCCATCCACTGTATTACGAATTCCAGAGGATGTAATGGAATTGTAATACTGCGGACAGGATATCCATAATTTTCGTGACTGAGTAACCCCATCTGCCAAATTCTAAATCAGACCCTAAGTCTGAAAATAAAGTTTTTGAGTGGAACAGACCTACTTGGTGTATCTGACCAGCTCTCCGTGTGTGGAATATCCCAGGTGGTTAGTGCTTTTTTGTGCTTTTTTCACATAAATCTTTAAAGATTCATATCACTGGTTCCCATTATTGGATTTTTGTTATTTGTGGGCCATTCTTTTTTATTAAAGTTTATTATGTTCCTTTTTAATTTGGTGTGGGATTTTTGTTGCTTGACTTTATTACACTTTAGGTGCTGCATACATTATTTACATGTTGCCCTAAGTTAAGCTTGTCTCCTCTGTGCTCTAGCTACCAAGGATGCTAAGCTCAGGTTAAATTAGTGAATTTGTGGTTCACCCTCACAAGTTAGTGTTATTATCACTTGAGGTGGGCAGCAGTCCGCTCTAAACAACAAACCACTTTCTGAAACTGAGATTTCTATGTCCAATATTTGTTTTCTACATTGCCACCAAAATACTTTCACTTTCCACCGTTCCCACGTAGTATCTGAGTCAAATGGGCATCATGTTTTCAGCTATATCTACATGAAACATGATTTTTGTGCCTTGACATGGACATCCTGTATCGTTCAATGGACATTCATCCTCCAGTCCTGGGGTTTATCTTGCCACATCACTGACTATTGTTGGCATTTGGTCCTTATTCTTTTCCAAAGCGAAGGGGAGCCACATCTGTTGGTACTTGCAGCAAGCAATATTTATGATCTTGGACCCTGAATTTCCTTTTAGAACATTTAAGAGTGGATTATTCCATTTGGTTTAATTGAAGGTGATTTCATCCCCTGGTCTTTCAATGGACAGACCAAGTCTAAAATATGGTGTCCTGCTGCCTTGACACAGCAACCATTTTGAGGAGCTCAGGTGATAGGTAGCCATATGTACCCCATGCCTGTGGCAAGGTGTCTTCTCTGCTAAGCACCTAACTGGCTCAACCTTTCACCCATTAGAACAAATTCTTCAAGGAGAAAGGATGCCATCATTTTTATTGTGGTTTATATAATCAACAGTAGCTAGCCTTGGGTACAAAGAAGTTGTATTGAAGCTTGTAGCCTGAACAGCGATTGCAACAAAGTCATCCCAAAAAGGCAATATAAATATGGAAGCACAAAGTGTACCCCTATGTCTACAGGAGACTGTGCTGCAATGGCAAGACACTACTCCCTGCTTTTGCTGCTCTACCTATATGTCTAACAGTTTTGTGAACATGTACATCTTTGGCCATGTATGTGTTTGAAATGGAGGTACGGATTTTGTAACTCTAGCTCTTTGCCATCTATGCATAGCCTTGGCAGCATGACAAGATTTTCTGGTGGATACTTAACATTCTTAATTTGACAGCCAGAGTTTTTCAGAAAGCGTCAGTTGGTCCACAGGGTCACCCAAAGTGGACATTTTATGATTTCACAATGCATGTTAACCTGCTATATGGATATGCTAGGCAAGCGCATGTTTGCCAGCTTGTGAGATTTTAGGACATCTGGCAGTCTAGTGTCTGGAGTGGTCTAAGTGTACAGTGGGACTGTTGATTAGACCAGTAGTCAATAGAGTTACTCCTGGCATACTGAACAAATCCAGGTCCCTTTAACATTTAAACACAGCTTACCTTCTACATACCCTCTTCATCCACTTCACCCCACAGATTTTACCTCCACAATTTGATCTCATACCACTCAAAGTCCCACCAGTCAACTGGGTATGCACCTGAGTTATAGCTCCCTATGCACCGCTTTTGTGTACAGCACATTCATATGTAGCATGCTTCCAGATAGAATGTGATTCAGCCTCTGCAGCTCCCGCCCAGAAGCCATTGCATCGGAGCTCTGACTGCCTGAGTAAAGGTACTTGTGCTGCAGTGCAAACTGCAGCATCTGGGAAAATATTGTGGTTGTTAAGTTTGCACATAAGTTGAATTGGTTGTATACAAGGTCTGGATTTGAATAGCCCATCTTAAAGCCGAAATGAAATGACGGTATTTACTGTTTGCATTCATTTTTATCTTCAGTGTTAGCAAATGAGATGTTTTCCTTCTCTTCTGTCTGTCCTTCACTTTTCTAGGCTGAGCTTCCTTATAATTGGTTCTTGGTCCTAGCACTATCCTGGGCCTCCCCACCGTGGCTCTCACACCTTACTACACCACTATTACTTTAACCCTCCCATCAAGGAGACTTCCTGTAGTGTCTTCTCTGTTGGGGACCACGAGGGCCAGGTAGGGCTCAGGGACAGAGTTGCCTCCATTCCATTCAGAATAATTGTCATCACATGATAAAGATGTTCCCACCTAACTCAAAAGTTGAGTGTCGAGAACTAAGCTGGATTTTACCACAGTATGTACTAACTATCTTACTCAGCCTTCAATGTACCTCAAGCGTGTTGGGCCTTTCGCTGCTCCTTGGCGAACTTTTTAATATTATTTGCTGGTGGGGTAACAGTGTTCAAGAGGTTGAACTCGGACTGCTTTTGAGTGAATACATACAGCGATTTACAGATGGTTCAACAGCACCTCCAGAGGTCAGACCTCTATCACTCTTTAGTAGGCTCTATTACTGGTGGTGTAACATTGCATTCAGAATTCAGGCTTGCATCACTCCTGGGCAGACTCAATGAAGTGATTTACTGGTAGGGAAAAGGTGCTCCAGAGATGGGTTGCAATTGTTTTTTGGTGAGTACCTATAGTGGTGCTCAGATGATGTAGCAGCATCTTCAGAGATTGGGCTCACAAATGCCCAGGATGGCCTCCATAAAGTGATTTCTTGAAGGTATAACATTGCTTCCAAACGCCTAGCTCCTATGATTTTTGTGGGGTCTCCATGAAGTGATTTGCTGATGGGGTAATAGTGTCTCAAGGGTTGGACTATTTTTGCACCAGGACTTACTCTACCCATAGTGTTGGAAATGGCCTTTCGGTAGGCTCACCACCAACCTTTTTGTCTTCCTCCTTCTCTTTTTCTGACCTCATTTTTGCTGGCTTTAGGACTCTGCACACTTTACCACTGCTAATCAGTGCTAAAGTGCATATGCTCTCGCCTTAAACATGGTGACATTGGCTCATACCTAATTGGCTTATTTAATTTACTTGTAAGTCCCTAGTCAAGTGCACTACATCTGCCCAGGGCCTGTAAATTAAATGTTACTAGTGGGCTGCAGCACTGGTTCTTCCACCCACATAAGTAGCCCCCTAACCATGTCTCAGACCTGCGTCTGCAGTGCCTGTGTGTGCAGTTTCACTGCCACTTCGACTTGGCATTTAAAAGTACTTGCCAAGCCTTAAACTCCCCTTTTTCTACATATAAGTCACCCATAAGGTAGGCCTTAGGTAGACTATAGGGCAGGGTGCTATGTAGGTAAAAGGCAGGACATGAATGTGTGTTCTATATGTCTTGGTAGTGTGAAACTCCTAAATTCGTTTTACACTGCTGAGAGGCCTGCTCCTTTCATAGGATAGCATTTGGGGTACCCTCATATACTGTTTGAGTGGTAGATCCTGATCTGAAAGGAGAAGCCAGGTCATATTTAGTGTTGCCCGATTGGTGATACAAAATCCTGCTTAATGGTGAAGTTGGATTTTATGTTACTATTTTAGAAATGCTACTTTTAGAAAGTGAGCATTTCTCTACACTTAAATACTTCTGTGCCTTCCAATCCACGTCTGGCTTAGTTGACAGCTCCCTTGTGCATTCACTCAGACAACCTCAAACACAGGATGCTCAGTCACACTTGCACACATCTGCATATTGAATGGGTCTTCCTGGGCTGGAAGGGTGGAGGCCCGGACACTTACATGTCAAAGGACAGTGGCATGCCCTCACACAATGGACTGCCACACCCCTTACTGGGACCCTAGCAGAAAGGATGGAACTGAAAGGGGACCTTGTGCACTTCTAAACCACTCTTTGAAGTCTCCCCCACTTCAAAGGCACATTTGGGTATTTAATCAGGGTCTCTGACCCTAACAACTCAGACACTTCTAGGGTAGACACTCTGCCTCACAGACACTTCCTGGAGAAGAGAACCTGAACCAGAATCTGCAACCTGCCAAGAACTGCCTGGCTACCCAAATGACTCACCTGACTACTTTCTGAGAAATACTGCTGCCTTGCTGTTGCCCTCCTGCCTTGCTGCTCTCTGGCTGTGCTTAGAAAGTGCTCTCCAAGGGCTTGGATAGAGCTTGCCTCCTGTTCCCTGAAGTCTCAGGACCAAAAAGACTTCATTCCTGCCAGAAGAACTCCCGGTGCAATGAAAATTGATGCACTGCCTTCCAGAAATGACGCAGCCTGCATCGCTGTGAAAAATTCACTGCACGCCAAACCGGAATGACGCAGCCCGACTTCGCAAGGAGAAGATCGACGCAGCCCAGCATAGCGACTGGAAATTCAACGCACTGCCCACTGGATCGACGCACAGCCGAGCCCTAACAACACAGCTCGACTTCCTGAGAGGAATTGACGTAGCGCCTGCAGTGCGGTAGAAATTTCGACTCAGCACCCACCGGAACGACGCAGCCCCTGTGACTTTGTCCTGTCAGATTTCAACGAATCATCCCCACGCATCCGAAAACCCCGCAACCCAAAGAGGATCCAAGACCGAGTGACAGAAATCGACGCAAAGCCTTCCCTGCGTGAAAAATAAACGCTGCATCACTGTGTGTGGGCCAAAAATATCTACGCACACCTCCCTGTTTTCCACGCATCTCCGCTGTGGTTCTTTGCAGAGATTTTGAACGCAAACCAGGTGCTTGTGCCTGCAAGAGGCATTTATTGCTTTTAAGAGACTAAAGAGACTTTACGTCATTTTTACAGTGATATCTCAAGATATACTTATTGCATCTTAATCGTTTTGACCTGCATTTTACAAGATAAATATTATATCTTTTTCTAAACACTGTGTGGTTTTTTGTGGCATTCTACTGTGTTATTGCATGATTTATTGCACAAATACTTTACACATTGCTTTCTAAGTTAAGCTTGACTGCTCAGTGCCAAGCTACCAGAGGGTGGGCACAGGATAATTTGGATTGTGTGTGACTTACCCTGACTAGAGTGAGGGTCCTTGCTTGGACAGGGGGTAACTTGACTGCCAACCAAAGACCCCATTTATAACACATAGCTATAGGGAGCAGTTTCCTTTGCTCTACTTTGCAAACATTGACTTTACCCACAAAACAATAATGATTGTCTAAGCCGCTGGTATTCAGATCACCAACAAAGACATGGGCTCTCCTGAAATGTAACACAGAGGAGCACAAATTGCCCTTACACTCACCCTTTCTACTGCCTTATGTGCAGGGCCATTACATGCTGTTTTGATGGGCCTGGAACACACTGTGGGCAATCTTGCACAACATGAAAACCATACACCCTTTCTTATTCATTCATTGGAAGATTAGATCCTACCTAACTTCCTACATGGAGAGCACTTTGAGGCCTCAAGAAGAGGTGGAGACAGCTCTACAGAAATGTTACACTACAATACAATCAAGTCAGAATCAATCACAAGTCAAAGAATACTTCCATCAGTTTGTGCATGTGTTTCAGTCAGTCCTAGCCATTCTCAGAGACAACAAGTTATTATAAACTCTTCCTATTTCTAAGTGCAGTTCAAAATAATTCCTTTTTATTATTTTTCCTCAAACTCTACCATGTTCTAATCACTGTTGCTGCTCCGAATACTTTATATGCACCTTGCATTTATTTTAAAATAATCCTTAGATAGAAACTACAAGTCCCATGTCAAATTTTGTTTAATCCTATTGCATTTTACGCAACATTACTGGGCAAGTATTAATTAAAATGCACCACTGACCACACTGATTACAGTAGATACAATTGGCATACATGCACCCCAAATTCCATAAAAAAATAACTCCTAACCCTGTATGTGTGCTTCTTTAAATACTCTTGACTTTTGACCAGTGACACTGCAACAATATGCTTTACAATGAATTATTTACTAAGGATGCTCGAAAACATTTGGGAGAAGAAAAGGATGGGACCTCTCAGGTAGCTTTTCACCAGTTCCCCACCCCACAAAATCTTCTGACAAGCCTTTTGTGTGTGAACATGTGAGTTCAATAAAGATGGACGTTGAAGGGAGTACATCCATCACCCATCCACAACCTGAGCATTAGGTTATTTCATGACACTCCACTTCAACAAAAGAATTAGAATGCAAGTGTCCATTAAAAAGTAGTTTAGAGTCAAGGACAAAAAGTTAAATGTCAATAGCCATGGGCAAAGGTCATATCCACTAAATCCAACATTACATAAGATATTTTCTAGTTTTGCTTCTCCGCCACTATGATACTGGACAGATGTAAGTGGCTAAAGCCACAGATCTCCTATAACCCTTTGATGATTCTAGTATGCTTCTCTCATTTACTTTCATTGCCCACTCATATTTCTTCATAGTTCACCAAGATGCGGAAACATTGGTCCAAGTCTGCTAAGCATGCAAGATTTCAGTCACCTCGCTTTAGCTTTCTTTCCATCCATCTCATTCTCTTTTCCTATCTCTTCTCCCACGTTTTTCTCTCCCCTTCCCTCACTCCCTCTCTCTTGAAGCTGCCTGTCCCTGCTGAAATTAACGTAGGGGTATGGGGGACATAAGAGGGGGGCACCAGTAGGGCTCTGGGCTTTCAGAGCCAGCCTCCAATGATTCCAGCCCTCCAGGAAAGTGCCTGGTCAAATAACAAGCATTTGCAATGCAATGTGTTTCGCCTTTTCTCAAGTTTGAGCTATTAGCGTTGTAAAGTCGTAACTGGACTTTTTTTGCCACATAAATTAAACATGAAAAGTAAAACAGTTGACGTAATTGAGTAGATTCAAAGCACCACTGCCACCATGAGCCTGAGCGCAAAGGAGACACACAAAAGGAAAAAAAAGTTTGCTCGCAGTCAAACGAATCGGCAAATGTGCAATTATCAATGTAACAAGGTCGACGGCCAAGGTGGTGACAAAACTGCCCCAAGGAGGGACAAACGTAAAGCATTTACCAATTATAACAAAGGATTTTTGAAAGGCAAGCCCATGAACGAGTGTTAGTGATGGGCGTGCAGTGGGCGTGGTTAGAAGCCCAGAGATAGATTACAACAAGTCAGAGCGCTTGCGTGCTTGACCTAAAAATTCAGTTTGGCTGTGAGAAAAATGCTGTGTTCTACGGGGCCTGTGTTAGGCAGTGGCAGTGTGGGCAGCTGCTCAGGGCCCAGTACTCAGCCCACCAACATGTGGACCCGCACCAGTATGACACAACCAGGCCACAGCACACCAATCCTTTTGTGCTCATCTAAGTGAGAGATTTTGTTGCAACTGTGCCCATGGAAGGTGGCCCTCTCCCCTAGGCCTTGCTGCTGTGGTGTAGTGAGGCGAGGCCTAGGGGATGTAGACCCCTCCTATTCTCCCCGTTGCAAGGAGACATATTCTGCAGTTTTGTCTTTCAATCAGGCCTCCAGCCCTGCTGCCCATAAAGAAGCACCATTGAACACCCATTGTCGCGCAATTTAGTGTCATAGCAGTTTTAACCCTTCCTAATGATAAGCAAACCTCACACTTTATTGTGTTGTAAAAGAGATGATTGGTACATGATAGGGAGGGGCACAGAAGATATCTGCATGAAGCAGCTTCATCAGTGTCATCTATTGAGATGCAAGCAGCCCTGAATGTGTCATTATGTATGTAAATTGGAGGGGCCTCGCACATTTCTTTTCTGCTCGAGACCCAAAAATCCTAGAATACCCAAATGGTATGCAGCACCTGCTGGCCTAGGAACTAAAGATGGTCTCACTCAGCCCTTTTGCCCTGATAAGATGCGCATGGCACGGTCACAGCATCCTTCACTGAAGTGCTGATGGAGCCTCGCCCACACACGTCATGTGTCGACCTACGTTGCTAGGCGTATGGACTGGTGAGCTGTACATCAACTGTGCTCATCGTCCTGCCAGAAGTACAGTGTTGTTTTATGCGCAGCAGCTGTTGGTCTATGAAAGGAAATGGCGGCACGTACTTCCTAATGTTGCTAAATGGTCCTTTTGAGATTCCTAGGACTGCCTTAACTGGTACTTTCCGGACTTTTATGTCCATTGTGTTTAAGATATGAAGAATCAGACACACAGTGCATGTAAATTAAAGAGAGCCATTTGTGTCTGGGAACATTGACTTATGTGGCATATTCCACAGCCTCAGAAAACATTTGTGTGCAATATCAGGGCCGCGTTACAATCTTTATTTTCGTTCAGGTACGGAGGCTCTGTGAGTTAAATGCTTGCGAGTGTGACTTGCAGGTCAAACGTTTGACCAGTGCTTAATTTGTGCTTGTTGTTTCCGGTGCGGAGCACCGCCACTTATTCCTGAGGGCCGGCGCTTAGTTTTCTGTCTCAAGCATTTATTTCGAGCAAAAGACACGTGGGTAAGACGGAGGAAGAGAAAAACGAAAAAGCGTCACAAAGGGGAAAAGCAGGAAGCTGACAGAGTGGGCTGAAGGGGCAGGGAGTGGTTGTAAATGGATTGAAGAGGCCCGAGGTGGCTTCAGGATTTCTCGGCCTCAGTATTATGTGCTCGGACTTTTAATTGCAGCAGCCGCGTGTTTAAGAGGAGAGCTTTGAGCACTGGCACATTTTTCTTTACAAATTAAGCACCGCGCTTGACTACTGGAAAGGCCTGCTTTGGCCCTGATTCAATGGCCCAGTAAAGTGTGATCCTTGCAATGCAATTCTATGAGCTGCAATGTTTGTATCACCCAGTAATTAAGGGATGTTTTAGAGGTTTAAGAACTTGTTAAATATTGGGGTAGATCTGACCTAAATTTTAAAGTCAAAAATAGCCCACTCTGCATGGTGTGCCACAGTTTGAATGCAAAACATAGACGTTATTTATTGCACCTGATAAATTAAATAGACGTCAAGTCTGGGTTTTATCAGGCGCTATACTTAACGCACCCAACATCAAGCCACTCTTAAAGAGCGCTATAAGCAGGGCCACTGGGCTTATATTATTCTGCCCCAGTGATGGTTTCCTCATAATTGTGGATTTCCTGCAATTGCCACATAATTTATCATCTGCTGCATAATTTCCAGATTTAAACAAACAAAATGTTTCTAGTTCACATGGATCAATATATTAAAGAAGCAGCAACTTGTGTTGTGGCGCAATGGAAAGCCCCTTGCAAAGATTGTCTGGCCACATTTCAGTATCTTATTGCCATGTTTGGGTGCTACAATGGAACCGATAAATTGAAATCTTTGCTAAAACAGTGTTAACATGGGTAAAAATGACAAAATAATGAAGTGATACATCCGCAGAAGGTGCTGTGTGATGTTGCATAATCTGCCTTTTCTTGCTGCATAATTTAGTCAAACTTTCTTTATTAAAGTGTTGTCATATTTCAAAGACCAATTGAACATATCTGAGAAATTGACAACAACCTTAAGATATAGTGCTAACGTAGTTCACAGTTTCCAAGGCACTTTAGTGCCAATTGTAAAAGCTACAGCAAATACTCATGTTGGGTTGATACATTGATACATTGAGGGGAGGGGAAAAGAGAAAGAAAGTTTTTACAAACATAAAGAAGAACTAGAGATAACACAATATGCACCACGAGTATCAGCTGTTGGCATCTTTCATTAAGCACCAAATACAGACTTTGTGTAATTTATGGCCTCCTCGTTTGGAGGCACAGAGCATCAGGGGTCATGGGTATTCTATAGCTGAAAGAACTGGAGTGCTCGGGTATGAGTCGGGCAAGCTGAGGGAGGGAGGCCTCTAGAGAGAAAGGACACCTGTGGTCCTTATTGGTATTCAACATTTTTGAAATTATACCTTTGAATATCCTCCAATCGTTCAATGGTTAGAGCCTGCCAGAGTTTTGCTTGCCATTGAGTGTTCTAGGGTGCTGTTGGCTTCTTTCACGCCGCCACCAGACAGCGCTTAATTTATGCTTGTTGTTTCCGGTGCTGAGCACCGGCACTTATTTTTGCCTCAAGCATTTGCTGAGAGAAAAAAACACGTTTGGGAAAGACGGAGGACGACAAAAACGAAAAAGTGTCACAATGAGAGAAAGCAGAAAGCTGCAGGTGTGAGCTGAAGGGGCAGGGAGTTGCTTTTAAATGGATTTAAGAGGTCCGAGATGGCTTTGGGGTTACGCTGCCTCAGTATTCCGTGTTTGCACATTTAATTGCAGCAGCCGCGTGTTTAAGAGGAGGGCTTTGGGCACCACACCTTTTTATTTACAAATTAAGCACTGCCGCCAGATCCATCTTGGCCATCCCCAGGCACAGCCACACAATCTCCCTGTCACTTGCTGTTTGATATTTAAGGGATTTGTCTCTGAGTCCCAGAAGGGTGAAGCCTGGGGAGACCGGGATCGGATAGCCCAGTATGTCTTTTATCTGAGGTAAAAGTTTGGACCAGTATGGTCGAATCAAGGGGCAATCTGTCTGAAGTCTCCCAATAAGCCACATCTCCTCCAGAGGTGTCAGTGGTGTTGGGGAAGATCTTTTTAAGTTTTGTTGGGTATAAGTAACAATCATATAGAGTTTTGTAGTGAGCTTCCCTCAACCCCATGGAGTGATTGCATCATGGGATGTCGTGCCACATCCAGGCCCACTGGTTTTCTAAGATCTGTTCACCAAGGAGGTCGGATCAGAATTCTACATGACGGGAGGGGTGCGAGGGATCGTGTTCAAAAGTAGCTGGTAGAGAGATGATATTGCCCCCCCCCTAGAATCTGCAAGTGTTTTCACAAATTTTTCTTTGGGAGAGAGGTCTCACATTGCTGCTTCCCTAATATTGGGGCTTAAGACCCAGTGTCGTAGCTGTGTATAGTGGTATCTTTCAGTTAGTGGCAGTTCAAATTATTTTTGGATATTTTTGAAGTTATGTAGGGCCAGTGGAATATGTCAGCTATCACTAGACACCCTTCTATTCTCCATCTCTCAAAGGGGCCCTGCGAAAGTGCTGGCGGGAAAGCCGGATTGAAGTGAATGGGTGTAAATGGATATGGAAACTAGGCCCACGTTCCCGACCTATTGACATTATCCCAAATGTCTAAAGTTGTTTTAGTAGGGGTGTTAAGATACACATTACCAGGTCTGTCAGCCTTAGGTTTCCATAACAGGTCCCAAATATAGCATCCCGTCATTGCACGGTCCATATGAAGCCAGTGTTTATCTGACTCTCGAAGATACCAGTCTGTGATTACTCGTAAATTTGCTGCCTTGCAATACATTTGGAAATCCGGGAGCGCCAATCTCCTGGACGATCTTGATAGCTGAAGTACTCCGTAGGGGTGTCGAGCCCTTCCCTTTTGCCAGATAAATTTAGTCAGGAGGGTCCTCAGGGTGGGAAAAAACCCTTTTCCATTGAGATGAGCAATCCCTGGAAGAGATATAAGAATCTCAGCAGCACTGTTATCTTGTGGGGGTGAATGCGACCTAACCAAGTCATATACAAACGGCCCCATCTCTTGGGGTCTGCCCTAAGTTGTTAAATTAATCAATCAAAAAAATTTGCAGAGCGCGCTACTCACCCGTAAGGGTCTCAAGGCGCTGGGGGGGAGGGAAATTAAGGGGGGGGCCAGGAGGGCCACTGATCGAACAACCATGGCTTGAGGTTCTTTCTGAAGACTAGGAGGTCTTTGGTTTTGCGAAGGTCGGTGTGGAGGGAGTTCCAGGTTTTGGGGGCGAGGTAGGAGAAGGACCTGCCTCCTGTGGTGGTGCGTTGGATGCGGGGGACTGTGGCTAGGGCGAGGTCGGTTGATCGGAGGTTGCGTGTGGGAGTGTAGAAGTTCACTCTTTCGTTGAGGTAGGTTGGGCCGGTGTTGTGAAGGGATTTGTGTGCGTGGATGAGGATCTTGAATGTGATTCTCTTGTCTATGGGGAGCCAGTGAAGGGATTTGAGGTGTGGTGAGATTCGTTTGTGTCGGGAGAGGCCAAGGACGAGGCGTGCGGCTGTGTTCTGGATTCTCTGGAGTTTGTGTTTGAGTTTGAGTGTGGTGCCGGTGTAGAGGGCGTTACCGTAGTGCATTCTGCTGTTGATGAGTGCGTGGGTGACTGTCTTCCTGGTTTCTGGGGGAATCCATTTGAAGGATTTTTTTAGAGTGCGGAGTGTGTGGAAGCAGGAGGAGGTAAGGGCATTGATTTGCTGTGTCATGGAGAGGGAGGGTCTAGGATGATGCCGAGGTTGCGTGTGTGGTTTGCAGGGGTGGGTGCAGGGCCTAGGCCGGTGGGCCACCAGGAGTCATCCCATGTGGTTTTGTTGGGGCCGAAAGTGATGATCTCAGTTTTGTTTGAGTTGAGCTTGAGGTGCTTAGTGGTTATCCAGTTGGCGGTGTCGAGGAGAACAGTGTGTAGGTTGGTTTTGGCGGTGGTGGTGTTGCGGGTGAGGGAGAGGATGAGTTGGGTGTCATCTGCATAGGAGAGGATAGTGATTCCGTGTGCTCTGAGGATGTTGGCTAGGGGGATCATGTAGATGTTGAAGAGTGTGGGGCTGAGGGAGGACCCTTGGGGGACTCCGCAGGTGATCTTGGTAGTGTTGGAGTGGAAGGGTGGAAGGCGGACTCTCTGGGTCCGGTCGGTGAGGAAGGAGGTGAGCCAGTCTAAGGCTTTGTGGCAAATTCCTATGTTGTGGAGGCGTGTGCGGAGTGTGTGGTGGCAGATGGTATCAAAAGCTGTGGAGAGGTCTAGGAGGATGAGTGCGACGGTCTCGCCTTTGTCGGATTTGGTCCTAATGTCGTCAGTGCATGCGATGAGGGCGGTTTCCGTGCTGTGGTTCTTGCCGAACCCGGTTAAATCAGTGGAGGGTAGTTGGCTTTGTAGAGGTCTACGGTGAGGGGGGTGATTCTAGTACTCAAATACGTTAATTCCTTCCTTGCCCATTGGAAGGGGGGACTACATGTCAAGTGCTCCATCTCGGCAGAGGGCAGGGAGAGATGAAAGAGATAGAATTTAGACAAATTAATCCGGTACCCTGCGACTCCCTCCAATTCAGCCAGTCCACCCTGCAGCACTTGGAGTGAGGTCTGTGGTGCCGTCAAGGATAGAAGAAAATCATCTGTAAACAGAGAGATCTTGTGGGTAGTGGATCCAAAGGGTATGCCCTGAATCTCCCCGTTCTGTAGCACTTTTTCTGCCAAGGGTTCTATACTAAGTGTGAACAAGAGGGGAGAGAGCAGGCATCACTGGCAAGTGCCCCTCCCCAACTGAAATGTCTTTGACCCAATTCCATTTACCATCACCTTGGCCACTGGGGCAATGTAATTGGCTTGCACCATTGTGATGAACTTTTCATTAAAGCCAAAATGCCTCATGGGTTGGAACATAAAAGACTAATCAACCCAGTCGAGCAACTTTTCTGCATCTAAAGTAAGCAGTATCGCTGGCGTTCTTTTCTTGGTCACTCTCTCTATCAAGTGTAGCACTCTCCTCAAATTGCCATGAGTTTGTCTCCCCCGTATAACTCCCAACTGATCTGGGTGTATCAGGTCTGGCAATATTCTCTCTAAGGGGGTGGCTAAAATTTGTGAGTACAAGTTAGGGTCAATGTTAAGTAAGGTGATGGGTCTATAGGAGGAGCAGAGGTGTGGGTCTTTCCCTGGTTTTGGTTTGACTGATATCAGTACTTCACTCATCAAGCCTGTGATGCCCGGTTCAGTGGCTATGTAATTAAACAACTTAGACAACTGCGGTATAAGCTCAGAGGCAAAAGCCTTATAGAATTGGGCTGTGAAGCCATGTGGCCCTGGTGACTTGCGCAATTTTAGCGCTAATATTGCTGCTCTGACCTCCTCCTAGTCTATAGGCTCGCTCAAAATCTGATTCTGTTCCCAGGTGGCTTGTGGTGGGGGGGCTTGTCTAGATAGTGGAGCTGTCCAGTCTATTCTGGCCTGTCTGCTGTGTATAGATCTTTATAAAAGTTTCTGAAGGCAGTTTCTTTGTCTCGTTCTGTCTTGGCCTCTCCCCCTTGTTCCAAATGGAGGGTGGGAATATACTCTCTCTTGTTTTACCCTCAGTTGTCATGCCAATCTGGGTCCTATTTTGTTGCCCTGCATACATGCCCCATAGCGAAGGCGAAGCATGGTAAACTCCACACTATTTATGTAAATTGCATGTAGTTTCCCTCCGATTGTTGTGACATTTCATTGTGTTTGTAGAGAGGGGGTTTGCTGCATAATTTAATTAACCCTGCTGTGTAATTTGGTTGTCACATAATTACAATTGCCTTGGCTATAGCTTTCATGCTGTAGAAGCTAGGCATGCAACACCCATTGGGCTATGACAGCTTTAGCAAGGGTGATCAGAGTGTGAATATCAAAAACCAGGACAGGCCAAACATAGAAGTAAGACTAAAAGACTAAAAGTGCAGTCGCCAGCAGCTAGTTACAATTATGAACATGTTTTCATATCTTTTGCACCATTGTACGAATCTTTACAGAATTTTTTTTTAAAAGTGTGCCAGTGATTCTTGTTGCACATGGAAAGTTTGGTGGTGATCCGTCAAGTGGAGGCCGAGAAAAAGAGGGGGATAAAAAAACGTCCGTTTCCAATGTTAATTCCCATCAGAGTTTTGCACACAACTAAAGGCCGAACAGCTGGACGAAATTGCACCAAATCTGGCAGAAAGGTAACTTTCGGTACACAGATTATGCTTTTTGTTATTTGGTGTAAATCCGTTCACTAGTTGATCAGAAATTTAAAGAAATCCAAATTTGTATATCTAGGACCGTGGATCCTCTTCGACAACTTCGCAAATAATAACGAGCTCATGCACGGATATTCAGAGCTCTGATTAGCTGCCAACACTTCAACCAGGAAGTGTTGGCAGCCATCCTGGGATTTTGCTTGAGCCGAGTCCCAGAAAAAGATAAAAAGATGAAAAGAGTGAATACAAAATAAAAGGGGCCAGGGTCAGGACACCCTGACCCCTTAGCTCTGGTGCATGTGTGGGGCCCCAGGAGGACCCTGCCAGAGCAAAAAAGCACTTTTAAAAGTACATTTTTGCAGCAAATTCACAACGATGGTCTCCCCCTGTGAGGGCCAGTTCTCTGGGGCATGTAAAAAAATAAAGGAGTGGGGCTCACAGGGCCCGCTCCTGGGCTTATTTATGCCTTGGGGACGGCCACCTCCCTGGGGCTTTAATTCAATAGTATGCAGGGGCCCTGCGTGTCCCCTGTGCCCTGGGGACTAACCACCTTCCCGAGACAAAAAATGCCTTGCTTCTAATAGGAGGGGTCCTGCTGATCCCCCAATGCCCTGGGGACCGCCACCTCCCTGGGGCTGTTTGGATTATATGCAGGGGAGCCGTGTGGCCCCCGCACTCTGGGGACCCCCCTCTCCATGGGGCAAAATGCCTTACTTATACCCCCTGTGCCCCGGGGACCACCACCTCTCTGGGGCTGTTTGGATTATATGCATGGGGCATCACGGCCCCAGCATCGCCAGGGACCCCCACCTCCCTGTGGCAATTTTTCAAAATAAGGGGAGCCGGGGACCGCCACCTCCCTGATGATGATATAGAATAAGATAGGAGGTCTGTCGTGGGATCCTGGCCCAAGGGCCACCACCTAACCAGGGCTAACTTAAATGTTGGTGGGGGGCCGCACAGCCCCCATGTTGAACCAATAATGGCCCCTAGGACCACCATCCCACCAGGGCTGGCTTCTGCTATGTCAATGTGTTCCCAACCCCAGGACATAGCTGCTTGCTGTGACTTGGCAAGAGCTTTGACAGCTCCTGCCAAGTTAGAGCAAACACAAGTCCACTCCCAGCAAGGGAGAGCTGGTAGCGCAGGTTTCTTCTTCTTCCCTGATCACATAAATGAAGCAAGGAAACAGAGGAAAAGATTTCTATCACAGACAGGGAACTGCATGTTTAGCAGCTCCCTGTTTGTGACAGCGATACCAGCTCCCGCAGGAGGCGGGGAACTGGCTGTGACCGCAGGGGCATTCAGGCTCCCCTACAGTCCCCAACAGTGGTGGCTGGGTGTGCTGGAAGGCACCCAGGTGACCTGGCTGGGCCCCAGGTGATGGGGTCCTGGGGCCAAATACAACCCCGGGGGGCCTTGCGGCGCTGCTCCCAAAAAATAATAATAATTTGTGGCTGGACCTTGGGGTCCCCAGAGCCGAAATGCATCCGCTCACAGACCTCTTCAGACAATCTTGCACCCACTCACAGACAAACTCAGACTCTCATACCCACTCACAGAGACACTCTCCCAACCAGGCATTGTCAGACCCACTCTCACACCCAGAGACACCCTCTTACCCCAATTCTCACACCCAGAGAGACAGGCTCTGCAGCCAACCTCTGCCATGCACAGTCAAAGGATGTGCACGGCGCACCCTGGCTGTGTACTGCGGTGGTTGGATTAGCCAATAGTAATGACAATTACATTACGCTAACAAACCATATAAATTCACTGAAAAAAACAAAGGTTACAGGGACGTTAGAGTTAGGAAATAGATTTTTTTTTAAAACATAGAAATGTACTTAAAAAACTATGGTTACAAGGATGTTATAGTTAGGATCTGAATTTACTCGCACAAAAAAATAGAAATTTAGCAGTTTAATTATCGTTAGCTCAAGTAACCATAACTCCTGCCCTCACCAAGCACTGCTAATTACTCCATATATTACATAACTCATGTTCTCACTCGTGGCATCTTTTTTAAACTCATTAACAATATATCAATGTAACATTTACAGTAAAATCATTGAGAATAAAACTGTGCATGGCGGGGGCACAAGTTATAGTTACCTTAGAGCAGTGCAGAACATCCTACTTAGGGGCACATTTATACCCCGGTTGCGCCAAATGTGCGTCAATAATTTTGAAGCACATTCGGCACAAACCATGCACCATATTTATACTATGACGCCTGACCACGCGGATGTCAAAATTCCTCCGTGTGCGTCATTTTTTGGATGTGGGAAACTGCCATGCAAGGTAGGCGTTCCCGTCCCAAAAATTACTTTAAGGCCTGTGCGCCTTATTTATACTCCTGCGTCATTTTGACGCACACGAGGGGGCGTGCCTTAAAAAACGGTGCACAGCCTGATGTGCGCCGTTTTTTAACGCCTGGGTGATGGCAGGCGTTAAGGAACCTATTGGCTCATTTCCATGGTCTCTGACCATGGAAGCAGTCCAGTGGTGTCCTTCCCACTGCCACCCTTGCCCACCCCTGGAGGACACCCATGGATGGGGGGACCCATCCCAGGTAAGTACAGGTATGTTCAGGTAGATATATATATATATATATATATATATATATTTTTTTTTTAAGTGGCATAGGGGGGCCTAATTTGGGCCCCTCTACATGCCACTGTGCCCAATGACCATGCCCAGGGGACAGGAGTCCCCTGGGCATGGCCATTGATCAAGGGGGCATGACTCCTGTCTTTGCTAAGACAGGAGTCATTTCAATGGGGGTTGTGCATCAAAAAATGGCGCAAGTCCGGTTTGAGCCATGATTTTTTACTCAAACCTGACTTGCACCATTTTTTGACACACAACCCCCATTTTCCCCTACACCGGCGCTGCCTGGTTTGAGTCATTTTTTTTACTCTGACCAGCCTGCAGCGCCTGCTAACGTCAATCCTTAAATATGATGCCTGCATGGTGCGTAGGAATGGCGTTAGCCTGCCATGGTTTGCGTCAAAAAGTGCCTCAAGTCTATATTTTCTTATTTTGTTCCAACCCCCCCTTTCCCTCAAAGGCAGTGTATGATTTAAGGATTTATGGTTCCTTGATCGTGGGCTGCCCTCCGGGGGGATAAAAGGTCCAGCACTGCTTCTGTGTTTGGATCCAGGTGAGTGCGTGACAGACAGATGGTGTCCGCCGAACAACCCAGCTACATAAAGTTGCAGGGGCAACATCACAAATATGGGTTGTGCAAATTAGCTATCTATAAAAGTCAATCGTATTCCACTGCTTCACAGCCAATCATAAAAAACATTACACGAGCAAGGAGCCAATGCTCCCACATCCATCGCAGCAAACGCACCACCAGTCTGTGACAGGGCATTTTGCTCACAACTCAGGGGCTCTCACACAGCCAGCACCTACAGTAAACCATCCACATGCCCCACCCTCCAACATTAACAGTGTGAACAAAACAATGCAAACAACATAACAGCAGGAGTGAAACAATGCTGCACACAACAAATAGAGCATCAATAGCAGAAGAACTATTATAGATTCAGGTAGTATGGAGGAGAAATTAGGGTATCAGTAGTGCTGCAATGCACCCATCATCTCCTGCTGCTTGAGGAACTTCTGCCAGAGGTTAGGGTCACTGAATAACTTGGGCTTCATATCTATGATCAAACGTAAGCGAGCTGAGAAGAGCATAGCATAGTCATAGCAAGAATGAACTTTCACCTCCTGAACCTGTGGTGTATAGTCTTGGAATAAGAAAATGTACGCGCCCTCATAGCAAAGAGTCTGATATTCCTGGGATTGACGGAGCCCTGCTTCCTGGTCACGGTAGTTGAGCAATCTGGCAAATATCGAGCAGGGCCAAGCTCCCGGCACTGATCAGGGTGCAAGCAGGCAGTGGGTATGCCCTACCACAAAAATGTCAGAAAAGGTCTCTTGCCCAACCAACTCAATGAGCAAACGCTCCATGAATGCCTCCATGCTCTAAACATTGGCTGATTCAGCCAAACCTGCAATATATAAATTGTTTCGCCAAGAGCGAGCTTCCAAGTCCTCAGCTTTGTCCTGTAGTGCTGAAAGCATCTTCTCTAGCTGTTTCTTAATCCCTGAAGTGGATACCTGCTCATACTCTACCTCTGATACTCACTGCTCCATTTAGTCCAGTCCCTTTGCATGTTTTTCGAAATGCTCCATCTTCCTGTCCATCGGGTAGGAGAGAAAGCCTATCTTCCCATCAATCTTGGTGCGGCTAAACTGCGTGGCCATCAGTATTTGACGTAGTTCTTCCCCCATCTCTGGTGCGGAAGCATTGAGGCCACCTCAGGAGCTTGGGTATCCTCATCTCTCAGTCGGTTCGTTTTCTGTGACTCAGACTGCAGCTTTTGCTATGTTTAGGTTTGCAGCTGATGTTCGAAGCAATGCCCAGTGGGTCCACTTGGGGCAGTGCAAGGGAGCGGCAAGTGGCTGTATGGTGCATCCAATATCAAGGCACTGGCAACAAGAAGTGTGCAGAAGGTGCAGCAGCTTCCTTTAGGGTCGAACGGTATATCCTAAACTTAGGACTCCCACTGAGGTGACACCTGCAGAACGATCACAAACCCTCAGCTAGTATGGGCTACTCTACTATAGACATCAGGGGCTAATGTTTTAGATATATAATATACATACACACAAACAGTGTGGCACTGCTTTTAAAACACTTACTGGCAAAGGACCTCCTCCCTGCCCCAGTAGCTCCCTCCCCTCTGCTAGGACCAGGAACTGAAAGTTCAGCTGATCTCCTGCTGTGCTGCTTGAATGAGGCTGATGCAGTACAGTGACAGGGTTAATTAACTATTTCACACTGCAGACATTCTATAACTCACTCCGCTTTCTTTGAAAACTAGGACATGTATTTAACATTGTTAAAAGTGTTGGGACACTCAGACAGACCTCTCAAAACTGGGAATGTCCACGGAAATCCGGGACGTCTGGTCACCCTAGCTTTACCTCCCCCGTCATTTTACGTTGGTAGGGCTAGCTATGCTGGTGCTGTCAGCCAAAAGGTCAGCTTCTATTCTGCTTGTCCTGCTAATATCTTTTACAGGCTTAATCAAGCCTTCAGTCATTTTCTTTTGAATGCTCAACGTGAAGATGGTGATGTGTTGCGACTGTCAGTGGTTAATTGTTTTTTCTCAGATAATGAGCAGTAACTTAGGTTATTTAAAATGTTCATGGTACAAGTGTAAAATCACAGCAGGGTTGAAACCTGATGTTGAGAAACACGTCCTCATTTGCATAAAAACAACAGAGGTACCCTGCATCACTCCTTTGGAACAAAAGACAGATAAAAGCTCCTATTAAAATTGCAAATGCAGTCATTGCTATCTAAAGCTGGTTAATGTTTGCATTTGTAAACATAACGTACAGCAGCAGTGATTTGTTTTATTTCTTTATATTGTTAAGCTGTAATTCAAATGCACACTGCAGATTGGAAGCAAAAGTTCATTCTCATGTAAAGTAAAAAATAAAATGAAATACTCACCTGATAGCTCTATTTAGAACACAATTCACAACTTGATTCAGGTAACTATATATGCCAGCACATGCTTTCTGCAAACATGTTTAATATGGTAGATGTTAGATGTGACAGCCTTAGGGTGGTCATCCCCTCCACTGTTTTTGCTGGTTTTAGGCCTCTTCGCACTTTACCACTGCTAACGAGTGATAAAGTGCATATGCTGTCTCCCTTAAACATGGTAACACTGGATCATTCCCAATTGGCATATTTGATTTACTTATAAGTCCCTAGTAAAGTGCACTACATGTGCCCAGGCCCTGTAAATTAAATGATACTAGTGGGCCCGCAGCACTGATTGTCCCACCCAACTAACTAGCCCCTTAACCATGTCTCAAGCCTGCCATTGCAAACCCAGTGTGTGCAGGTTCACTGCCACTTTGACTTGCCATTTAAAAGTCCTGTCCAAGCCTTAAACTTCCCTTTCTCTATATATAAGTAACCCCTAAGGTAGACCCTAGGTAACCCGTAGGGCAGGGTGCTATGTAGGTAAAAGGCAGGACATGTACACATGTTCTTTCTATGTCCTGGTAGTGAAAAACTCTTAAATCTGTTTTCCACTACTGTGAGGCGTGCTCCTTTCATAGACTAGCATTAGATCTGCTCTCATATACGTTTTGAGTGGTAGATTCTGACCTGAAAGGTGTAACCAGGTCATATTTAGTATGGCCAGAATGGTAATATAAAATCCTACATATTGGTGAGTTTGGATTTTATATTACTATTTTAGAAATGCCACTTTTAGAAAGTGAGCCTTTCCCTGCACTTAAAACCATCTGTGCCTTACAGCCTGTCTCCAATTAACGTCTGGGCTGGGCTGGTTGACAGCTCCTTTGTGCATTTCACCCAGACAATCACAAACACGGGACACTCAGTCTCATCTGCACTCATCTGCATATTGAATGGGTCTTTCTGGGCTGGAAGGGTGGAGGGCCTGACACTTACATTTCAAAGGCCAGTGGCCTGCCCTCATACAATGGATTGCCAAACCCCCTACTGGGACCCTGGCAGACAGAACTGAACTGAAAGGGAAACACGTGCACTTCAAAACCAGTCTTTGATGTCTCCCTCACTTCAAAGGCATATTTTCATATATAAACTGGGTCTCTGACCCCACCAACTTAGACACTTCTGGACCTACACCTCCTGCACCCTGCCAAGAGGAACTGCTTAGCTGCACAAAGGACTCATCTGGACTGCTGTGCTGAGAAGGACGGCTGCTCTGCTGTTGCCCTGCTGGCCTCTGATTTTGCTGAGAAGGACTCTGCCTTCCCCAAAAGTGCTCTCCCAGGGCTTAGATTGAGCTTGCCTCCTGTTTTCTGAAGTTTCAGGGCCAAAAAGACCTCATCTTTTCAAGAAACTCCTGTGCATCGAAGGTTGTTGCACCACCTGCCAAAATCGATGTGAAGCCTGCGTTGTGACGGGGACATTGCCGCACAGCCGACAGGAATGAAGCAGCCCGACTTCCCGAGTGTAAATTCGACACAGCACCTGCCTTGCGATGGAAATTTCAATGCATCGCCTACCAGGTTGATGCAGCGCCCGTGCCTTCTTCCAGCATGTCAAGAAATCTTCTCCCCGTATTTTCCCTGGGCATCAAAATATCCCCTCATCGCAGTGAGGAACTAAGACTGCATGCCGAAAAACGACGCAAGCCCATTGCAGCGTGGAAAGAAACAACACATCATCTGTGTCGCGCCGGAAAACCCGAAGCTCACCTTATTTTTCCACGCATCTTCTCCTCTGCAATTTCCGTGTGTCGTTATTTTGAAAAGGGTGAGCACAGGATAAGTTGAATTGTGTGTGACTTACCCTTACTAAGATTGTGGTCCCTGCTTGGACAAGGATGTATACCTCTGCCAACCGGAGACACCATTCTCTAACAGTAGATATCACTGAGTTGACAACACTTACCATTTACAGAATTGTAAAACTGCAAATTGTGCTATGGCAAGTGGTCTGTAGAAACCAAAGTATATATTTCATAATTGAATAATTAAAGGTACACAGGTATTGCAAGGGTATATGGCTATAGAATATAGAAAATAGCACCAAATAAAGATAAAAGTCTCAAAGGCACAAAACCACACCAGTTAAGGTAATTGCATTACAAAAATTAAATCAAAGCATAATAAATCTTCCTAAATAATGTGGAGGAGCACCGTGTGCTGTCAAATACTACAGGTGTTCAGTCAGAATTAAAGGTTTTATATTGCAATAGGATGTGGATTATGAAAAGCATCTTGGGTGATTTATTGCAATAATTATCTACATCCAATAGGCTCCTAACTCCAGTTCTATCGTGGGTCAAGCATCTGCAGCATCAGCGCCTATGATATTTGCTTCTCACCTGTCCCAGCGGCAACTACTTCCACATGCCTACCAAAAATCAAGGTAATGTCATAGCAGACTGCATTTATGATCAATTGCGGGTTACCAACCTGATTTCTGGATATTACTTTCTATTGTCAGACACTGTTTGGGGTGCAAGAGAACAGATGAGAGCAAGTTCTGGAGCAGATTACATTTGCCAGAGGTTCAAATATGCAATCTGTTAGCTTTGTTCTTACCCTTATGATAGTTGCAGGGAGAAAAAGTCTTAAGACCTTGCTCTCTCATCAGCATGTTGTGGTTCCTCTGTCCTGATTGCAGGCAGAGGCCATTGCACTTGCTTCTTCAGAGTGTGAGCCTTCCTGGAACAGATAAATGGAACTCAATGGTGTGATTTGCAGTGGCCCCGCTTCTTCAGCAGTTGCAGCCCACTTCTTGGCTGGTGCAGTGTGCTCTGGTGACAAGGGAGATGCAACCTACCTACAGGCTGATGCAGATGGAACCCAGGGCGAGGTAGTTATAGCCACCACTGTTCCTGTGTAGTTAGAACCCAGGGGAAAGGCGATTGTAGCTCACCTCCCAACCAGTTCAGGTGGGTCTCACAACAAGGTACTTGCAGCCCATCTCCAGGTAAGTGCAGACCAATTTATGTTCCTGCCATCTGCAGCTTTCCTAGGCCTGTCAGCTCTCTAGCAGCAGCATAGCAGCTTCTCACACTATCATTTATAGTACTGAATTGTGACCAACAGCAGTGGTAGAAGAGGAAATGTCTGTAGTCTTTTGATGCAGTTCTCATTGGGAAAAAAAGAGACAGACCAGGAGACCAACTGCAGAAAGGGTCACTCCTGGGTTTTTTCTCTCAGGCAGTCTACTTTCTGTGAGTCTTCCTTAGGCAAAGAACATGCTGGACACTCCCTCCTCCTTCAAGACCAGGGATATTGCTTCCCCGTCTCAGGAGGTGGGCAGGCTTCTAGGCACTAGGCAGACTCTCAGCATCCCTGGCAAGAAATGCAGACTTCAGGTCATATCATGCACGTTTGGGAGACTGACTGTCAAGCAGATACCAGCCCTGGTGACAAAACAGTCCATGGGGTACTCTGAACTGCATTCCATTCCTTTATCCGGCAGAACTTGGAACTGGAACAAGGTGGATTGGTTTGGATCCCACTTGTATACACATCTTTGATGTGGGAGAATTGGATCTATTAACTCAAGCTGCAGAACAGGTTTGGCTTGGTCCTCTTTCAACGTGCCATTCTCTTGCTGCTCTCTAGACACAGAATTTGTGTAAAGTGATTCTTCACAAAGCAGGTGGCTGTAGAGCTGTTTCCAAGCGGAAGCATACACAACAGGAACACAATGACTTCTGAGTTTTCTCATTTGTCTGTCACCAGATGGACAGACAAAAAGGCAGGTCTGACCTAAAAACTCCTCCATCTTGTACAACGGAAAATGCCGTCCCACTCTTCCATTCTACCATCAATCAAATGGCAGTGCTCAAGGAGAACTAATCAGCAGTACTTTACTTACAAAGTGTTCAATGAATTTCTATAGATAGTTCTATCTCCATTCTCCTCGCGGAAGTGTCTAGGTGTTTATCCTGCAGCCTTAGGAATGTAGGCAATTCACTTTCACTGTCAGGAGAAGCTGTCAACACCTTCCATCTTGTGTCATGCCAAATGAGAAGCATTCCAAATGGATCCCACAGGCTTTTGTGCTCAAACACACACACATGCACACACACACTATTGTGTATGCATCATATGCTCACTGAACACAAATACTTGACATGCTTAATGGATGTCAGGGCAAGCTTTTGAATCTCACATAAAAGTGAAACTTAACTTTAGAATGGTCAGTAGATTACATTCTTCTGACATAGATACAAAGGTTTAGTCACACTATGAATTACAAAACACAGTCTACTGCCATGGAGGGGCCATCATTCCACTCTCTCCATGAGAACATGCTTTGTGCACAACATGCAGGTCACACATCAGTTCCAGAATCTCTCATTGTTGGGGTCAGGACTAGGCCTCTCCCTTTATGGTATATTAGCATGACAGCAGGGCCAAAATAGAAGAATATCAGAATCACAAGCAGTCAGACATTCAGGTCAGTGGAACACACCTAAATAGCATGCAGAAGACATTCCCATTTCAACACCCATCATCTCATTTTCACTGTCCTCCTGCCAGCACTCATGTCCAGTATCTTTGGGCTTGTGCCCAGGACATAGCTGAATCTTTTTCTGGAGTTTGTCGAGGTGCAAAGACCTTCAATGGCTGCATGGTGCTCATTATATGGATTTCACCTGAGTTTGCCTCTTGTGCATGGGGAACTGCAATGATTTCTCTGGTTTTTAGATAGTCTGGCATCTAGGTTAATTCCTCTCACAGTTTGAGGAACTTGGGGTGAATGAAGAGTATTTATCATCTTTTACTACTTGGGGTTTTCTACTTCTTTTTTATTTCTGCCTCTGACTCTTTCTATCTTTGAGCCTTGTCTGCCTTTTCCATTTAGAAAGTGTACTGTGTAATCTGCTAACATTTGTCCCATGTTTTCAGCTGTCAGGATTTGACCCGTCACCTCACCTTTCATATGATAAAAAGAAAAGGAGACCTCACTTATTGCGAACTTCGGCCCATATTTATACTTTTTTAGAGCCGCATTTGCGTCATTATTTGACGCAAAAGCGGCGCAAACTTTGAAAATACAATTGTATTTTGTAAGTTTGTGCCGTTTTTGCGTCAAAAAGCGGCGCAAATGAGGCGCTAAAAAAGTATAAATACGGGCCTTAGTTTTTTGTGAGGGAGTAATTCCTATTTACGTTTAAATAGTTCAGCACACTCAGTTCCTGTTTCTCTGTGGATTTGTGCACCATTTAATTTGTCTTTGCATTCTTTTTTACTTAATTCTGACGTTCGCTATCAATTCTACGGTAAATACTTATATACAGCATTCATGTAATTTCGGAAGTGGTGTGGATAATAGTACTGTAGCAAACACACTAAGTTGATAAATAAATATGTGCATGTGTAGTTTGCTTAGTTTTGTTGAAATGTTTTTTGAACGATTGTGCTTAAATGAGTTCTATAAAGACATCCATATTAAAGTAGTGTTCAACAAACGAATGTAAAGAACAATTTTAAATTATGAAATCCTTCATCAATGTTCACTAAACTTCACGTCTATAAACAAGACCGTTTTATCTTTTAATGATGATCAAAGTGAATATGCCACAATAATAATTACTTGCTTGTATAGCTGTGTCTTACTGTCCTCTAATGCCAGTAGGTGATCTAGAGTTCAAAACATCATCCATGATATTTGTAATGTTACCAGAACACGAGATAGGAAGATAGAACTGATAGCCCAAGTAGATGCATTTAGCTGTGTGCCGAGTGCTATAGACGGAGGGTCGGAAGGGGAGCTGGGATAATGGCGGGAAAGAGGTCCTAAGTGTTACAAATGTTAGGGCTTTATCAACGGTTTATGGTGGTGGGAATGAGGGGGCTAGGTTAGCTGGAGGAGTATTTACTGTCTTAGACTAATAGATTCTTCCTCAAAAGAGACAATACGTGACCTTTGAAAATCAAAAAAGGTTGGTGTTAGGTTTGAAACTTATCTATCAAACCCAAGTTTAAGCCTGCTGCAATAACATTAGAAAGTAGTATGTCTACAACGCAGTCCTTTATCACACCAGTCTTTGTTTATCAAAAGCTTTTTTCAAGGGTTCTGATTTAGCCCATCAATTAGACCGTTTCTATGCATTTATCAATGTTTTTGGAAGATCTTTGGTATGCTTATACCCAATATTTCACCAATAAATTTTATTTAATGATCCCTTTTCCTCAAAATTCCACTCAAACATACTCAAAAAGCCATCTATGAAAATATACATGAACATTTCAGACATATGTTGTAGTAGTTATTCTTCATGCACAGTTGCTAAATATTTTCACAACGGGTATTCCTTTTGAACACTATTCTGCTGTTATTAATCAATGGTATTGTGGAAGTTGGAGTATGGGTTCTGTTCTATCATGGAAGTCAATACACTAAAATGGCAGGGGCAGTGGAAATTACATCAAACACACTTTTACCGCCAATAATTTTATACAGTTGATCCCTTGATTTACCCCTAGCTTCTAAACTCCTTCCTCATAACTACTCAGTCTATAGCTGGAGGCAAATGATGCTTAGAGTTAAATTTCTTTTCTTTTCATGCCCCTGCCTCCATGACCTCGGAGCCAAGGGGATGCAAGGGTAATGGCAGGGATACCAAATGATAAGCCTGACCTAGCAGCTGCTAACAGTGGTTACCTTTAATTATGGTCTGTCTGTATTGTGGGGACACCATGGATAATCAATCTCGGTGCCCAATTTCTTTGCTTCATGTGTTATTAGTGCTTCTGCCTGTTCAAACGTGCGTGGTACTTCAGGCTGCAGGAGTTCCCAATCATATTAAAATTGTGGATATTTATTGGTAGCCGGAACTCTGCGTCACCTTGAAATACCCTGGAGGGTGCTTCAACATTCTATGTGCTATAGAGCCTGGAAATGATGCACTCTTCCCCCAGACAGAGAGAGAGCTGTCCTGCCTGCATTAACGTAAACATATTGTGTATTCAAAATGCAGTAGCAACAAAATACAAACTAAAGAAATGTTCCTGATCTGCACTATTTTCTATCAATATTCCTAAACATACTTTGGGAGGAGGATAGCCAAATATAATTGAAATACTTTGAAGGTGTAATAGGTTTAGACCGACCTAATTTGCAAACGATGTTTATGAGTGTACCCTAAGACTTAGTTTAGTGGCCCAGTGTACTTAAAACTGTACCACTGGCCATTGTCCAAAAAAGTCTCCAAGGAGTATGTAGTTTACAACTACAACTGCCCCAGGAATTTTGACATTTTGACTCAGATTTTCAAGATGCTTGCTGCCAATGGTGCCCGCCTGATGTTTGAGTCTAGTTGCACCCTTGACTGAACCTGACAAACTGAGTACGATTACAATGGGAAATACTGCCATTTGCCATTTAAAGAGCCTAGAAATCATGAAACTAAAGTTAGAGCTGCCACACAGGAAGCAAATTGTTATTCTTGTACTACATGGCACGCTTTCAAAAACCGTATAAAGAAAGAAAGACTCTATTACACTGAATCCTACCATGATTTCTGTTTTTGTTTGTTTAAGGAGCTATGAACATGTATTACGACTGTTCCATAAAAAAAAAATCAATGCAGTAATGAGCAACATAAAATAAAAGAAGATCGTCAAATGAAACCGCTATTGTAACTAAATACAAACAAGACTCAAATCCCTTAACCTGCAAGAAGAGGAGGCTGTTGAGGAAGGGCTGTCAATGTGGGGGCAAAATGTGCGTGATGGTGAAACAACATGCAAATATAGCTTATTTTTTTATTGCGTTTAGACATTCTTAGGGTCGAGCCTGCGAGTGCATGCTCTGGCACATGGGTCTCACTTGCAAGACTGTTGTGTACAGTAAAGAGCTTGGAGCCCGCCTGTCACTTACCATTTGTTTGCTTCAGTGGCATTCTTCTGTACAACCTCGTAATTCGTCACTGCAGGCCAAGCATAATTTCCGTTCCTCTGTGTGGAGCACGGACAAAGCACTGGTTGATTCAACTTCACCAGCGCCCGTCCATGCTTCTGACATGAAAGAGGTACTATTTTGTTCTTTTTAATTTCTAGTGACCTGCAAACAGAAGGCATATGACTGGCAAAAACGTGCCCAACAGGACAAAGAAATTTGCAAAGGTATGTTTTTTGAGCTAACTTTCTTTTATTTTGCCAAGTCGTCCTTTCTCACTTTGCACTTAAGTTTTCTTTTGTTCTTGCTCATGGGCACAGTTCTCAAAAGATGACGATTATCTTGTTCAAATATTTCAAAGCAAAATTGTTTCTTTATTATGTGTCATTTCTGAAATAATGCTTTAACACATAATCGTGCAGTAAACCTCAATCCACTCAACTCGAACCCTCATTACAGTACACCCCAATACACCATACCTCACTCCACACCAATCCACTCCACCCCACCCCACTCCATTCCAAATCACTCACCCAATCCAATCCACTCCATCCCACCTCACTCCAATACTCCTAACCCACTCCATTCTAATCTGTCCCACACCAGTTTGTCCCACTCCAAACAAAAACAATCTGCTCCACTCGAGAACAACTGCTCCACTCCAATTTGCCCCACTCCAATCCAAACCAATATGCCCCACTCCAATACAAAACAATATGCCCCACTCCCATCTATCTCACTCCAACCTGCCTCACTCCAATCAAAAACAATCTGCCCCACTCCAATCTAAAACAATCTGTTCCACTCCAATCCAAAAAACTGCCCCATTCCAATCCACCTCATTCCACCCACTTTAATCCAAAACAATCTGCCCCACTCCAATTCGCCCCACTCCAATCTGCTCCAATCCAAAACAATCTGCTGACTCCAATCTGCCCCATTCCAATCCAAAACAATCTACCCCTCTCCAATCTGCCCCACTCCAGTCTGTCTCACTCCAATCCGAAACAATCTGCCCCACTACAATCCGCCCCACTACAATACAAAACAAAACACCCCACTCCAATCTAATCTACCTCACCCTCACCCTAATCCAATCCAGCCTACTTCATCCCATTTCATCCCACTCCAATTGATACCACTCCCATCCAATCGACTCCACTCCAGTACAATCCACCTCACTCCAATTCACTCTAATACAATCTGCCCCACTCCAGTTTACCCACCTTCAATCCAAAACAATATGTTCCACTTCCATCTGCCCCACTCCAATCTGCCCCACTTCAATCCAAAACAATCTGCCCCACTCCAATCCATTTCAATCTGCCTCACTCCAATCTTTCCCACTATATTCCAAAACAACTGGCCCCACTCTAAACCTACCCCACTCCGCCCTGCACCACTCCAATCCCAAACAATCCACTCCAGTCCAAAACAATCCACCCCACTCAAATTCACCCCACTCCAATCCAATCCACCTCACCCCAGTCTAATCCACCTCACTCCATCCCAGTTCACCCCACTCCAATCCACCACAATCCACCAATCCAGCCCAGTCCAAACTACCCCACTCCAATACAATATACCTCACCCCACGCCAATCCATCCCACCCCTGTCTAATCCACTCACTCTAGTCAATCCACCCTACTCTAGTTCAATCCACCCCATCCTACACCAATCCAACCCATGCAACTCCAATCCAACCCAACCTTATCCACCCACTCCAATCCACCCCACTCCAATCAAGTCCACTGCTACCCAATCCACCCCACTCCAATCCAATCCACCCACACCCCCTCAATCCATACCACTCCAATACAATTTACTTTTACTCCACCCCAGTGCCGTTCAATCCAGTCTGCATTAATCCACCTTACTCCAGTCCGATCCACCCCACTCCAAACCACCTTAACCCATCCCACTTCAATCCAGCCCTCCCCTCTCTAATGAATCTATTGTACAGCAGTCCAATCCACCCCACACCAATCTAATCCATCCTACTCCAATTTATTTTGCCATTTTATATAGCGCAAACTTGACCCAAAGGTATGGGAGCACCTTAAAGGAGCATCCTTTACATTACACAAGGACACATTTGTTTTTTAGTAGGCACAGGGAGATTAAATGATTTGCCCTTAATCACGGGATCTTGAGCCGACACTGAGACTCAAACCTGGTTTTCCAACTCCAGATTAGCAGGTCTGGCCCTTATGCCACATCCTCTCTCCAATCCGCCTCACTCCAATCCAATCCAACCCCCTTCAATCCAATCCATTCCACCCCACTCCTCTCCAATCCACCACAATCCACACCTCTCCAATCCACTCACCCCACCCCATTCCAATCCACCCCACCCCACCCTAATCCAACACACTGAATCAATCAACCCCGCTCAATCCAATGCACCCCACTTAATCCAGTCCACCTCACTCCAATTCATCCCACCCCAAACTGATTCACCCCAATCCAATTCACCTCACTCCAGTCCACCCGACTCCAATTCACCCCAGTCCAACCCACCTCACCCTACTCCAATCCACCCCACCCCTTCCAATCCAACCTACCCCTCCAGCCCACCACACCCCAATCCAACCCACCCTATTTAAATGCACTCAAATCAAAGCCACCCCACTCCAATCCTCCCCACGCTATTCCGAACCACTCCACTCCACTCCACTCCAATCCAATCCACCCTAACCCCATTCCAGTTCCTCCAGTCCAATCCATCCAGCCTACTCCACTCCAATCCACCCAACACCAACTCAGTCCACCCCATTCCAATCCACCCTATGTTTGTCCAATCTACTCCACTACAATCCAATCCCCTAAAATCCACCCTACCCCCAATCCAATTCACCCCATCCCCGTTCAGTCCACCCCATTCCAATCCAATCCACCTCAACACACTACAATCCACCCCACTCCAATCCACCCTACTCCAATCCACCCCAATTCAACACACCCCGCTCCAATCCACCGCACTCCAATGCAACCCATCCAAATTAAGCCCACCACACCCCAATAAATCCACCCCACTCCAGTCTAATCCACCCCATTTCAGTCCACCCCGCTCCAATCTATCCAACTCTACCCCACTCACTCCAATCAATGACACTGTATCCCAATCCAATGCACCCCATCCCAGTTCAGTTCACCCCAATTCAATCCATCCGACCTACCCCACTCCAATCCAATCCAATCTACCTTACTCCAATCCAATCTACCCCACTCCAATCCAATCCACCCCAGTTCAATCCAATCCACCCCACTCCAATCCAGTGAATCCAATCCAATCCCCTCCATTCCAATGCAATCCAGCCCACTTCAATCCAATCTAATCCACCCCACTCCAACCCATTCCAGTCCAGTCCACCCCACTCAAATCCAATCCACCCCATTCCAGTCCAATCTAATCCACCCCACTCCAATATAAGCCACCCTACCCCAATCCAATCTACCCAAGCCCTATCACTCCAATCCAAGCCACCCACCCCAATCTAGTTCACCCCACTCAAATCCACCCTAATCCAATCCACCTCACTCCATTTCAATCCACCCCACTCCAGTCCAATCCACCCCACGCCAATCCACCCCACTCTACCCCAATCCCATCCACTCCACTCTACATCAATCCAATCCACCCCACTACCACATTCTACTCTGACCCAGTGCACCCTATTTCACACCACTCCACACTACAACATTCTCTGCAACCGAACCACTGAACTCCACTCCCCTTTTCTCAACTCTAAGACACTCTACTCCCCCTACTCCACTCTGCGACACTCCAACAAATTCACTCTACCACACTCTACTCCCCCACTCTGACACTCCACGCCTCTAACTTTTAGCCATGCTGAACATCAACCACCCTGGTGAATAACATGGAAAAAGACACTGCCAAAGCCAATAGCTCTTGTGTAGGCGAGACCTATTAGCTTTTGCAAAGCTTGTTCTCCTGCGCTCCGCTTCTTGTTTTTCTAAGTGTCTCTTTTCCTTTCTGTACCCCATTTTTTCTTGTTTTGTGTTTGCTCCTTCCATGCTCAGGGTCTTTGCATTGCCTTTCCTCTGCGATCTCGATCTTTGTTGCTTTATACATCTCATCAAGGACAAAGTTCGGTGTCAAGAGCTGCCTCCTAAAATTCTGGATGCTTTTCAGTTTTCCAAATTTTCGTTTCTTTGCTTTAGCGTTCGGTTTTATTCGTACTCTGTCTTGGATCAATATGCTTCCGAAATTGAACAGCATAATACAAAAATACCTTCCCCCATTCAATAAACCATTGCCTTTCAGCAATAGCGGGTTTTTTATTGGCATTTCTTGATGATGGTAATAGGCAATAAAGTACTTTAGTCAATTAATTCGCATTAAAGAATGGAGGTTCACCTGTAGGGTTGAGTTGCTTGGCTACAAAGCCTTCAGGGCTGAGCTTTATTTAGACGTCCAGCCCTGTACAGCTGCAGCAGTGAGCCCATTACTAATGAAAGGAGGATGGAGGGATGGAAGAAACATGTAATAATATAGGTGGGATTTATTGAGGAGTGGGGGCTGGGGGATTCTGAGTGAACTGGATTGAATGCTTCGAGCACCCTTTCAGAAGAGTATACGAGAGAAATTGTGAGAAAAATATAACAAAACTCACTTTATCATACAGTGTTCCACTGGAACCTCCGCGCGAGCGACTGGAAAGAACCATACAGGACACACTGAAAGATGTTCCCTTGAACCTTGTGTCCTTGCAGGACGGATGCCTGAGAACTGATGGTCATGTTGGGATGACCCGTGCCTCCTCGTAGTCTCCAATGTACCAAGAGGACCCAGCAGGCCTTCACAACACACAGACTTCCCTGATGTGGAAGACGCTTTCCAAAGCACTGTGCATGTATCACTGGGGTGACGCCATCGCCAGCATCCTGAAATTGGTCATAAAAGCAACTGCGTTGGTCTACTTGTTAATTATTATTATTATTTTTTTGCCCGCAGAGTAATCCTTATTCAGGTGAACAAAATGGACGACGAGCTTTGCCTGATTAAAAAAATTCTACCAAAAATGTTCTCCAGATTTAGGGCCAGATGTAGGAAGCGTTTTGCCTGGCGCAAACTGCGAAAATCGTAGTTTGCACCATGCAAAACGTGCATCGCGATGCACATTCCCATTTTGCGAGTCGGTACCGACTCGCAAAATGGGAATGAGACTCGCAAATAGGAAGGGGTGTTCTCTTCCTATTTGCGACTCGCACCACAATGCAGAATTGCTTTGTGACCGTGAACCCGGTCGCAAAGCAATTCGCAGTTACCACCAGTGTCACACTGGTGGTAACCCATTCGCAAAAGGGAAGGGGTCCCATGGGACCCCTTCCCCTTTGTGAATGTCGCCATTAATGTTTTTTCAGAGCAGGCAGTGGTCCAATGGACCACTGCCTAGTCTGAAAAACCGAAACCAAATGGTTTCGTTATTTTTTTCTATTGCAACTCGTTGTCCTTTAAGGTAAACGGTCTGCAATACAAAAATAACTGCTTTATTTAAAAAGCAGTCACAGACATGGAGGTCTGCTGTCTCCAGCAGGCCACCATCCCTGTGAGTGCAGGGAATCTCAATGGGGGGTCGCAAAATGCGACCCACCTCATTAATATTAATGAGGCGGGTCTTTGCGACCCCATTGAGATTCGCAGACGGTGTCTGAGACACCGTTCTGCATCCGATTTTGCGAATCGGAAATTGCGAGTTGCACCGACTCGCAATTTCTGATTCGCAAAATCGGATTTTACTACATCTGGCTCTTAATACTTATAACATTTAAAGAAGAGATGTGCCTCTCGTCTTTGAAATTGCAGCCTGCGAGTTGGATACGCAGGTGCCGGGCAGCCAAATCAGAATAGTTTGAACACAGAGACCAGCTGTAATTGGTTGCAAAGAAGCCAGAGTACCTGAAACAGCCTGGTGTTTCAGCCAAACTGGGGCTTCCACCTTCAAAAATTAAGATGAATCCTCTTAAGTCAAAGTGAGTAAAAAAGTGAAAAACAAATACTGAGAAAGGCAAAACGTGAGAAAACACTTAGGATTTCATTAAGAGTTGCCTACAATTCCTGATAGTCCCAGTAACAGGGTCCCTAGCTCCATTAAAATTACACGTCCTGTGGAAACCCCAGAGGAATGTTATTTTTCTCCAGAGAACAAAAACGTCAAGAGGAAGCCATTGTGGGTGCAAGGGGCAATGAGAAATTACCAGAGGAATGTTAACATGGATGCACCTCCAACACAAAGGCACTTGTAATGAGGCCGTTCGTGAGAAGATGATAAATTTGACCTAAAGATAAAGAGAAAAAGATAGGATGATATTAGTTCATAGTGACATATATATATATATATATATATATGTATATATATATATATATATATATATATATATATATATAAATATATATATATATATATATATATATAGAGAGAGAGAGAGAGATCAAAACAAATTTCTTTCATGGTTAGAGTGACACATAAATTATGCAAAAAAGAATAGAGAACTCTGGATAGTACCCAAGTTTAGGTGGAGTGCAGTTCCAGTAAGGAGCACCCTGCAACACCAGTGACACTCTAGATTTGCTCACCTCAAATGTTTGTATTTCTAGAAAAGTTTTTAAGCTTAGGATCAGCACAGTGCTACCCACACCGAGCTAGATAGGGACAAAGTCTTTTGCCATTTTTACAGCAAAAAAATCTTTAAGCATAGGATTGACATAGGGGGTCATTCCGACCCCGGCGGTCCTTGACCGCCGGGGCCGGGGTCGGCGGGAGCACCGCCAACAGGCTGGCGGTGCTCGTGAGGGCATTCTGACCGCGGCGGTATGGCCGCGGTCAGAACCGGAAAACCGGCGGTCTCCCGCCGGTTTTCCGCTGCCCTGAGGAATCCTCCATGGCGGCGCAGCTTGCTGCGCCGCCATGGGGGATTCCGACCCCCTCACCGCCATCCTGTTCCTGGCGGTTTCGACCGCCAGGAACAGGATAGCGGTGAGGGGTGTCGTGGGGCCACTGCAGTGCCCATGCCAATGGCATGGGCACTGCAGGGGCCCCCGTAAGAGGGCCCCACTTTGAATTTCAGTGTCTGCTTAGCAGACACTGAAATTCGCGACGGGTGCTACTGCACCCGTCGCACACCTTCCACTCCGCCGGCTCCATTCGGAGCCGGCTTCCTCGTGGAAGGGTGTTTCCCACTGGGCTGGCGGGCGGCCTTTTGGCGGTCGCCCGCCAGCCCAGTGGGAAACCCAGAATGACCGCCGCGGTCTTTTGACCGCGGGACGGTCTTCTGGCGGTCCCAGCCAGGCCGGCGGCTACCGCCGCCGGCCGGGGTCAGAATGACCCCCATAGTGTCATCCTCACCAAGCTGTAAAATAAACATAAAATAAAAAAACAATCACCACTGCAGGCACAGTATTATAGCTTTGGACTGGTAAAATACCATCCAAGCCAACCTGGAATGAGTAAACGCAACCCCTGACAATTGTTTCACTATCATTATAGCTCTTCAGAGGGGTTTAACTTTGTTCAGACACAAGGGAGCACCCAGTACAAATCAAAACGAATCCCTTTCCGGGTTAGAGTGATGCATAAATTATGCAAAAAAGATGAAAGAACGCTGGGTAGTTCCCAAGTTTAGGTGGGGGGCAGCTCCAATAAGGAGCACCCTGAAACACCAGCGATTTGCTCACCTCAAATGTCTATTTATCTAGCAAAGTCATTTTACAGCTCGGGAGGATGGTACTGGGGTGATCCATCTTCGGGGGGTCCCAAAACACTTTTCCCCATTCATTTTTCCATAGAGATTTTGAACAGCGATAGCACCGAAATTAAAGGACGTACTTAGACCAAATTTGGCAGAGAAGCAGGTCTTGGTCCAGAAAGAAATCCTTTTTTGTTTTGGTGTAAATCCGTTCAGTAGTTTTTGAGAAAGTAAGGGGAAAAAATTTGTATATATAGGGATGCGAAGGATTCACAACCCCTCCCTATCTCGTTCACCGATCTGATTGGCTGCCAACACTTCAACAAGGCAGTGTTGGCAGCCATCTTGGGACTTGTCAGCCGAATCCCAGAAAAAAAGGTTAAAAAAAAAAAAAAAAAAAAGCAAAAGGGCCAGGGTACAGACACCCTGACCCCGTAGCTCTGGTGGTAGGGTCCCTTAGGGACCACCCCTGGGCTAAAAAGCATTGTTTTTCCAAAATGTTCACCCAGATTCAAGGAAGATCTGCACACCCCATGAAAATGTTTTAAAAAAATATGCACAGGCTCCCGAGCTTCATCTCTTATAAGCCCCCGGGTGGGCAAAGTCCCAGGAGCATTCTTTATAGGAGTGTCGGAGGGGGGCGCCTGGCCCCCATAGCCCTGAGGACCACCTCCTTCCCATGGCTTTATGAAAGTCTAGGGAGGCCGGCCCCACCCCCCCAAGTCCGAGGGACAGCTACCTCCATGGGACTTTGCTAATATTAAGTGCGGGGGGCACCTGGGCCCCCCACTGTCCTGCCAACCACTACCTTCCCGGGGCAAAGCGTGAAAAAAAGTTTCAGACCCCCTGGAGCCCTGGGCACCACCACCTCCCAAGAGCTATAAATGTAGGATGGGCCACGGGACCCCACCTTAAGGAGCCACTGATGGCCCTAGCGACCACACCCCGAGGGCCGTCTCCTGCTATGTCCCGTGGTGCCCACCCCTGGGACATAGCTGTTTGCTGTGGCTTGGCTGCAGCCAAGTCAAAGCAAACGCTTCACTTTTTGACAGCGGGACCTGTCAAACAGGTCCAGCTGTCAAAAAGCAGAGCTTTCATCTCTGTTACCTGCACGCAGATGAAAGGTTTGCTTCAGCAAGCATGGAGCTGCTGTTAAAGCAGCTCCTTGCTTGCTGAAGCAATGGCACCATGGGGGAAGCCTTGAGGCTTCCCTCACGGTGCTAGATAGCCTGTAAATGAAATATATATATATTTTTTAAATGTAGGGACCGTGGGGAAGCCCTTGTGGCTCTCCTGCGGTCCCAGATAGCCCATAAACTAGACTAAAAAATATTTTTTTTAAAAAGGAAAGAATAGCTTAGTGTGAAGGTCACAGGCCATCGCACTAAGCTGTTCTTGTCCCCCTGTCAGGGCACGCATTGGCTCACCAGAGAGGCCCGGGATGTGGTGGATCAGCAGCTTGACAAAGATGAGGAGCCCACAAGGGCAGACATGTTGGAGGCAATATAGGTCTGGAGTACCAGATTGTAGGCGTCTCCATAGAAGTGAATTTACTCTGAGTGGATTTCCGTAAAGTCACAGATAAGGTCTCAATGGCTGAGATGACTATAGCCTCCCTACAAAATGATGTGCGACAGCTGAAGCAGCAGATTACACACATGAATGCACTCACTGATGTGCTTGGAGGACAGAGGAAAGGACTCTGAAGGACATTTGAGGCGAAACAACATTTGCCTCTTTGGTTTCCCCAAGAGGTCAGAGGAGCAGTCCCCTAAACAGTTCCTTGAAACATTGGTGCGAGACACATTGACCCGGTGGGACTCTCTGAACACTTCCTAATAGTGAGAGCAGATAGAGCACTGGCTGCTGGACCTCCCCCTGGGGGCTCCTCCACGGGCCTTCATAGCCCGACTCCTAAATTATAGAGATAGAAATGCCATCCTCACAGCTTCAAGAGATAATCCCACCAAACAATATAAAGGAAGGAACTTCACCATTTACTCGAATTACACGCATAAAGTCCAAGAACATCGTAAAGCCTTCCTTGAAGTGAAGAAATGTCTCAGAGCACTGCATATATGCTATATGCTGCTATATCCCAATAAATTGAAGATTATATATGAAGGGAACTTGCACTTCTTTGAGCAGTCAGACAAGGTTTGGTCATGGCTTGACATGATGGATCCAACACGGGACGTTAGCGGACAAGGCAAGATATATGTGGCAGGGATGGGGGGGGTGGAACTCCTGGTGGTGCTGATTGGCACGCCAAGCAGGACGCACTGGAGGAGGCACTGGCTTCGTGGTAATTAGAGAGGATGGCATGATGGACACAACAAACAGTGATTGCCAAGAGACTGTGGAATCCGAGAAGGAAGCCCCCTCTGCGAAGCAGAGAGCACCTCTACTCCTCCTAGCCAAGATGACATTGTTCCGGAGACAGAGATTGGGGCCAGATAAGCCCTCTGCGACTGAACATAAAGATACAGGAATTTAATGCTGGTTCGAATGTAGGCACTGTTGTACTACGAAATGTGATGTTTTCCTTATATTGTGTCCTTTGTACCTTGCATGGGAATAATGTGTGCAAGGGGTACATGCAGGTACACATGACAGTAGTAAATATAGGAGGCAAGGGCAGTGATATGCTGAGGAGGCTATATGGGGGCTGAGGAACAGTTGAGTGAATGATGAAGGAATGCAACTGTGAGACAATGCACTAAAGATTAATAGTTCCCTGCCCGTGCTAAGGAGAACTGTTAAATGTGATCACATGCTTAGTGACCCTTGAAAAATGATGCAGTTCCCTGCAGGGTGACGTAAGGCAGATTGATCATTGTAGAGTTTTCTTTCAATGATGGGGTCAGAGTAGAGGAGTTACCTTAGGGAGGCTCGTTAGACGGAGGGGACCTTCTGGTGACAACTGGTGAAAGAGTTGGAAGTGCACGTACTGGTGATCCAGATATGTGGGCAAGAATGCAAAGTTGTTTAGCACTTTCTTGTCCGGTGGTGGGGTGGGAGGGAATGTTTTGTTTACATGTTATAGAAGTTTGTATTACAGGGATCGCAGCTACACTCCTATGATGATAGCATTGCATATAAGCAACACATCTTATGTTAAATATGCATACCCTGAATGAATGGAAACTTCTCATCTGGAATGTCAGGGGTTTGGAATCCTACCAAAAACGTTATAGAGTACTATCCATGCATAAAAGACATAGAAGAGTTATTGCATGTTTGCAGGAGACACACCTCACTGACCTGGAAGCAAACAAACTTGCCAAAAAATGAGGGGACAAGTATCTTACCCAAATTACTCGTTCTATTCCCGGGGAGTATTAATGTGGTCTGCACCTTGGGTCCCATTTTTACTAACCTGTATGGAAGCGGACATTGAGGGACGATACCAATCGCTACAGTGCAGGCTGGATGGAATTGAGGTGGTCATTGCAAATGTCTATGGGCCAAATGTTGATGATGGTTCTTTTTTTGGCACAATTAGAGAGTTGGTTTCTCTTGCAGTGGATGCCAAATTATTCTTGGTGGGGGGTTTTAATTGTGTTATTGATGGGAACCTGGATCTCCATCCACCTCTGCAAAATACCAAGCTAAGAATGATGGAGTAACAGAGGAGGTGATGCAGCAGCAGCGGCTACGATGTGTCTGGAGGGAGGCGCACCCTGGGTTGAAGGAATACACCTGTCACTCACCAACACACTGCACATACAGTAGACTGGATAGGATATTACTGTTGGTACACATTATCCTGGGTCCCCTAGAGATGACTCATCTCTCACATTATTTGTCTGACCATGCACCAGTGGTATGCTCATTTGAATGGTCAATTAAGACCAGGCTGTCCAGTACATGAAGACTTCCTACTGACACAATACAAGATACACATGTGAGGGATGCACTGGCGGAAGCACTTCAACATTTGTTCACAGTCAATTGGTCAAGTACACAAAGTCGAGCCACAGAATGGGAGGCAATGAAGGCTATCCTAGGGGGTTGTAGCGTGGGCCTGATGTGAGGGGTGCAAAGTGCCCTACAGGCTAAATTCCTCCGAGAGGAAGAGAAACTGGCGGCATGTCAACAACTATCACCCACGGATAAACGGGAGAGAAATTAAGAAGCAACAATGCAGCAAAAAGTGTTGTCAGTGAGGGAGAGACTTGAGCAGGACACGATAAAGTCATTACGCCAGTTATTGCATGGGGAAGGTGACAGTTCATATTGATTGCTTGCATGGATATTATGGAGGGAGACACCCCATGCTCCCATCATGCACCTCATGACCCCTGCAGGGACCGATGCCCACAAGCAAACTGCTATAGTAGACACATTTAACGGTCACCAGGAGAAGGTTTACTCCAGACCCAGTGGATGGACTCTGTATAGGGTGGAAGACTTTTTGGCATCTCTCACATTGCCGCAGGTCAGAGAACTAGAGGCACCCAATCAGAAGAGCCCATTACACATGAGGAAATCAGATTAGCTGTGAAGGAGCTTCCCGGGGGGAAAATGCAGTGTAGTGACAGCTTTCTGACCAAATTCTATCACACCAATGCGGCGGCCCTTAGCCAGCAGTTGTTAGAAGTCTATTTTAAGTGAAATCAACAGGGGTTCTGCCTCCCACTATGAGGGAAGGATGTATTACCATGATATCAAAGCCCGGTTCGGACCCCTACATCCCCTCCTCCTATTGCCCCCTCACAATGATTAACATGGATATAAAGATCCTATGTAAATTGCTGACACACCGACTCCAGACTGATCATGCGGTTGGTAGACATGGACTAATACGGATTCACGCCTGCGACGGTTGATGCATGTGATGCAAGAAACCGTGGAGTTCCAGGAGGAGATGGTGGTGGTGTCACTGGGTGAACTGTCAAGGGTTGGTCCGATGGTACTACCTCCCCTCCCACTGCACTGGGAGACGGATAGATTCCAATACCTGGGGGTGACATTAACATCAACACTGCAGAAACGCATGCAGTATAATATCGACAGAGTCACAGAGGGCCTTAAAGCATCTGTAGAATTCTGAAACACACTCATTTACACTCTTCCTAGGACAACTATTCATCGATAGCACTCATTAATCACCACACTCATATGGAAGAGGAGGGCGATGCATGAATACTGATACCTTCCAACAGAAATATATTACCTGGTATCCCAATTGCAGAATGCAGCACACTGGCTCACAGTCACTGAGAAATGGGAGGAGGCACTACTGGCTGATGGGAACAGGGTAGCCATGCTGTCCCAGCTGGTGCACTCTGGAGGTAGGGCCATGGAAAGGGTACCTTACCTTATCACACATACGGCAACACTGTGGGAACGCACAGTAAAGGCGATGATATGGAGAACACCATTTGCTGGGGACTTCCGCTTTTGGGACTTGCCTACCTTCCGCATGCTGACAGAAGCTGTTGATACTACGGCCTGGAGAGAGGGCGGATGCAATACTATGGGGGACCTTTACCCTAATGAGAGCTTTATCTGATTTGAGGCAGCACAAGACACCCTCACCCTGGGGAAGGGTTAGTATCTTCTACACACTAGTATAGCAAATATTGCCAATGAGATCTGGCCTGATTATCCTGCTGCTCCGCCAACCTCATTGCTACTTAGGGCTTTACTGGAGTTGGGAGGCACACAACACTTAATGGCACATACGTACAGGGCTCTGCTTGGTGACAGGCTGCAGATTCAATACCGGTCCACAGCTGCATGGGAAGAAGACTTGGGACAACTGTTTGATGATTCTATTTGTCGGAAAATGTGCTCTCTGATACACACAGTATCTTATAATGCAAGATTTAAATTGGTACATTTTAATTATTTACATCGTACATATATCACACCAGTCTTACTACATAAAATGGACCCCTTGAAATCAGAAGGGTGCCCCAGATGTCTGGAACGTATAGCGACCTTTATCCATTTAGCTTGGCACTGCCCAGTGGTTAGCACATACTGGGTGGCAGTAGTGACACACTTAGAGAACGCCTATGGAATACATTTAAACCATACCCCACTAGCTGGACTATTGGGAGTTATTCCATTCGATAAAACAAGAAAGATGCAGTATAGATTTTCCTAATTAACACTGCTTTTAGCCAAACGTAGGATGGCCATCACATGGTTGGGACAACGGGTACCAGAGGTAGAATTATGGAAGAGGAACGTCCTGCAATGGGCTGTGGCAGAAGAGGTTCCCCTAAGACGAGCTAGGATGGACGATAATGCCAAAGCAGACATGCAAACATGGGTACATTGATAACTAAGTATGAAGCCAAAGCAAGTTCATAAACGAACGACTCAACGGTTGAGGAAACATAAACGAAAACAAGGGCTCATTAATATACATATGGAAAAGAACAAAAGTTATAATGTTGGATATTTAATAAGATCCTTGAATAATACAGTGGCTTCAATGTGCAACTAATTGTATATTGTATACCATCTAAATGATTGTAGCAATGATCTCATGGGTTCATTACTGTTGATATGTTGTTAAGAGCTGAAATCGGCCATATGTAAGTTCAAAATCTATCAATAAGAACAGATTCTACAAAAAAAAGGATAGTTCATAGCTCAAAATTAATGCTAAAGTTACGGTTAGAGACAGTGTTAGGGTTAGTAGGTCCACCTACGTGCTACATTTATCAGTTAGGGTATTGTAATATAGGCCACCTGGTAAAAAAGTGTCCAACAGCATCATGTTTAGGCAAAACGTTTCCCTAACTAAGGTGATCACAGGTTCATCTTTTCTAAAATATTGCTATCCAATGCTTGCGTGTGACGTGGGTGCTCAACAGACCTAATTGGGCAGCTGCAATCACCTGGTAAGCACATCTTCTGGTAGTGCTATGTTGGAAAGAGTTAAACTTCTAAGTTAATGTATGGTAGACAAATGCTGTGCGTTACTGGTGTTTGCATGTATGGTGGTCCTGTACCCATCAACTTCGGACAAACGTAAACACCCGGCAAACACATCATCCAACAGCTTCATATATAGGTGAAAATGTGCCTATATAGAGGTGCAGTGATTACATGTTCATCTTTTCTAACTTAATGCTACCCGTCGTGCACATGTGCGCCATTTTATGTTTGACTGGTCTGTTCATTTATGGTGCCCTGGCAATAGTAATAGTAATTAAAAAGGTAAGGCAGAGTCATCATCCCTACCGTTTTACACATGTGTATTATATGCAAGATATTGAATTCATTTTCCTCCTGTAGGTAACATGCAGGAAGTGATTGTTGAAGAAGTTTCACTTTGGCTGACGCTCAGTTCTGAGGCAAAAGTCAAAGAGTAATGTATGTCCTGTTCACACAATAATTAGGCAAATACATAATGGTTGAGAATCTCACCACTAAATTCTAAAGGTCTCAGGAATTTGAGTTGGAAACTTTATTATGATGCTATCCAGGTTACTTCCTCATTTAGTCCCTTTTGGAAAGTTCCAAGGGAGAATATCCAGAAGGTTACCCTCTCACTCCTCATTTCCATCAGAGGATGACATTGGGGGAATTTTACCTTTTCTAATATGAGCCATTTCAGATCACACGTCATGGGTTGGCCTCCATGCAATGTTGGACTAAAAGTGCTTGGGCATTTTTTGTCCTTTTAAAAATGTATGCTCTCCATAATGGGTGCTTTATTCTTTCCCAGTTTCTCCAACACAGCCTAAGCCACATGGACACAGAATTCAATATACAATGTTGTTGCTCATGCAATTGATTATATCCTTCAGAGATATTGTATATCCTTTGTGTTCCCACTTCTCAGCTACTATAGTGGTATTGCATTCATGACCTGTGCCACGGTGATGGTTACCTTTAATAAGTGCACTCCCTCCTATAGTTCCCTCCCTGATGCCAGGTGGAGTTCTGTTTGAAGCGGCTATGTACTAGCTTATCCCTCTGATTAGCATTCCTTCTGTAGGCATATAATGGTTTCTCGATCATCGGGTCATCTTCATTCATATTATAATTGTAATTACATTTCTATAGTGCTTACTACCCCTGACGAGATGTCGAAGTGCTTCTCAGTGAGTAGAACGCTAATCTGGAACCCAAGTAGGATTAGTGGTGAATTAGTATAGGTAAATTTGAGGGGTGGACATGTGCGTCTGTTAGTTGACCTGAAAAAGGAATAGTGGAGAGGTAGAAAAGGTTTGCATTTATATAGCACTTACTACCACTGACGAGGCATCAAAGCTTTTTTTGGCGAGTAGCACGCTACTCTGGAACTCCCAAAATTCAATAAGGATTAGTGGTGATTTAGTACACAGAAATATGAAATTCATTTGAGTGGTGGGCATGTGAGTCTGTTAGTTGGATTGAAAAGAACAGTAGAGGAATAGAAGAGGGAAGGGTTTAGAAAGTTTTTAATTGGAGATCATAGCAGTAGGCAAAGGTTTGGGATGAGTAAAGGAGAAGTGGGGGGAGCCAGAGTGAAGGGTTTAGAAAGCCTTTTTTGGGGATCTGAATAGTAAAAGAAGTTTGAGATGATGCAAGGAGGGGTAGCGGGAGGAAAAGTCTAGAAAGGGTTATTTTCTGGATCATAGTAGTAGAAAAGAGTTTGGGATTAGTCAGAGAGTGGAGGTAGAGGATATATTGAAAGCGGTATAGGGTGAGAAATAGGGTAGTGCATTGGAGAGAGTGGTGGAGAGAGGTTTAGGAGGAGTCAGAGAGTGGACGTAGAGGATATATTGAGAGAGGTGTAAGGTGAGATATAGGGTAGTGTATTGGAGATGCTGAATTTGGAGTAAAGATATAAATATAAAGATACATACGTGCATGGAAGATATATATATATGTATAAGGAAGGTAATATATCTAGATTTTAGTTGTATTTCATAAACTATGACTTTCAAGTGTTGCTGTACTTTAAGCTAATATATATATATATATGTATATATATATGTATATATAGATATATATCTATGTATATATTTGTGTTTTTTTAGATTAATAGTGAAGCTACTGTAGATAGTTATATTAAAATTTTACTTATTTATGTAGTGACCCATATACATGTTAAACATAGTAATAACATAACCATAGGTAATATGTACATTTGTTAAACAGAACTAATAAATATCTATATATTTATAAACATAATTATTTTACACATTTATATAAAGGACTACACATATCTAGATACACATATATAATTCAAATAAATGCTTATATACACAGGGATATGCTGTACATGTATGTTTGTGTATGGTGGTTATGTGGGGAAGAACCATCTCCTGAGTAGTCTTCTGAAGATCAGCTAGTTATCCATGGATCCTATTTTTGGGCTTAAAGAGTTCCATAGTTTGGCTGCTTGAACACAGAAGGATGCAACACCTATTGTTTATTTCTTGTATGGTGGTATTTTGAGGCGAGGTGCCAATCTAGAATGGAGGTTACTTTGTTGAATGTATTTGTTGACTCTATTCCTGATGAAGAGCGGCCCTGTTACATGTATAGCTTTGTGGTAATACAAAGCAGCTTGAATATGGATCTTCTGGAAACCGGTAGCCAATGTAGGACCTTCAAGGCAGGGAAGATGTGGGCTTCTTGCTTTAGATGTAAGAGTAGTCTTGCAGCAGAGTTCAGAATCCTCTGTAGTCTTTTCATAGTTGTTAAAGATGATCCATGGTAGAGGCTATTAGCGCGATCGAGCTCAGACAGAACAAGAGAGATAGTAGCCTGGACCGTGTGTGGAAATCCCAGGTGGGATAAGATGTGTCACAGAGTTTTTATAGCAATGAAGCTTAATCTTGCTGGTTTGTACACTTGGGCATTCTTTGATAGCTTGAAGTCCATGGTAATTCTGAGGTTTCTTACTTCTTTAGATACTTTAGGCGGTTTTCCATTATTATCAGGCCAGGCAGCGAGTAGGTCATAATTTTTTCAGTTGACAGATGTGATCATTTCCGTTTTGGAAGTATTCATTTTGAGATAACTCCATGTCATCCACTGATCAATGGCTCTGAGGAAACTGAAATTTTCTGAGTTTCCAATACCTTTTGGGCTTTCCAGTTTAAGGAGTATTTGTGTGTCATCTGCATAGTTGTAGCATGTGAGGTGAAATTAATTAATCAGTGCCGATAATTACTTCATATAGATGTTGAAAAACATGGGTGAGATGATAGAGCCTTGAGGGACCCTTGCTTTTGCGATGTACAGTTTGGATGAGAAAGGGTTCCAAATTATTGTCAAAAAATGTTTTCACTTTGTAATTAATATTTCAGTGGTTGGTGATACACAATAATATTGCCTCCCTATTTTGGTTTTGCCCTGAAGAAGTGAAGTTTACAGGTGACGTACATTGCACAAACCTTCTTGGCACCTGTCCTCATTGCAGAAAAGTTTCCACAACCAGGATTCATTTGGTGGCTGAGGTGGCTGAACTTGTGCAGAAGTCCCTGGCTGTTCATCTGCATCAGATGAAGACATCTTTCTCTTCAAAGCCAAACAGAAAAGGAGAGCAAGCCAAATATGTCTATTTTCACCAAAGTCCAATAGTGAAATAAACCGAAAAGGAGGGAATCTATTTCTTTTAAATAAAGACATCAATGCCAGGCAATCAGAATCCTTACCTAGGATGGTCTTCCTCTCCCGTACCTCTCGCAGGTGTCTTGCGAAACCACAAAACAATGCTTCCTTTCTATCTTTTGTAGAACAATACAAAATTCATTTTTCTACCTGAAACAACATATCTAATGTTCCAATTTGTTCAAAATCACAGTAAAACATGGTAATTGATCTACTTTGAAGGTGCAATTTTGCAGGTGGTTCGCGAGATCCGAACAGAAAGTACAGCTCCCTTGGAGTCCACACATGGGATTGTGTGTCCAGATCCCATGAGAGTCTCAGGAGGACCATCACTTTAAAAATAAATAAACATCCAACCATCTTTTATTCACTACTCCTTCATAGATTAGCATTAACTAATAACTGAAGCCATAATAAACAACCATCTACAATAGTTGACAATGAAATTTAGAACCTTACGATCTCTGAACTGTCCTGCGAGCGTCTTGCGATCCTTTTGCAAGAATATTGACACCTGAATAAATGGATTGCTGGTGACATGTCCTGCTCTCAGAGCTAGGATAACTGAGCAAATAAACAATTTCTATTAAATATTCATCTGTTTAATATTCACACACATTTTACAAAGATTTTGCAAACTGTCAATCGTGTCTTGTTTTGTTACAGTAAAGAAATTTCTTTTACTAAAATAGTGTCTTAACACAACATACATCATAATGTCATTCTATCATACATACACTCACATAAATAATTCACTTATTTAAAAAAAAAACTAGAATTTCACTAATGACACAAAAGGTTAAAGTAATGTTATAGTATGATGTAATTGTAATATCTGTTTCATTTTTTTTAAATCTTGTAAATTCACTGAAAAATCCAAGTGTTAAAGTAAGGTTATAGTTAGGTGAATTATTCAATGACAACGTTAACATTTGGAACAAAAAAAAAACAGAAATTCAGCAGTTATAGTTAGCAGCACTAACTATAACTTGCGCCCCTGCAATGGCCTGCTTATGATGTCCATATTGCAGCACTCATAACATGTTCTATTACATCATTTATGACATCACTGATGACATCTAAAATTACATCATTGATGACATCACAACTCAAAAATAAGTTTTTTACTACTGTGAGGCCTGCATCTCCCATAGGATAACAGGTTCCCTTAATACATTTAATAAGTGGTAACTTTAGAAAACCCCAAAGTCGACACATCCCTGAGGTCTTATGATCACAAGTTCCTTGACAACAGCATCCTCAACGAAGATGCAGTCCCGGCAACTTCTTCAGAACTTTCTGATGCTTGACACTTCTTCGACATGAAACTTCGCATCACAAGACCCTCATCGACTGCATCCTCAACGACAATGCAGGACTTCGCTCCCAATAGTGAAATAAACCGAAAAGGAGGCAATCTATTTCTTTTAAATAAAGACATCAATGCCAGCCAATCAGAATCCTTCCCTATGATGCTCTTCCTCTCGTGTACCTCTCGGGGGTGTCTTGCGAAATCACATAACAATGCTTTCTTTCTATCTTGTGTAGAACAATACAAAATTCATTTTTCTACCTAAAACAACATATCTAATGTTCCATTTTGTTCAAAATCACAGTAAAACACTGTAATTGATTTGCTTTGAAAGGTACAATTTTGCAGGTGGTTCTCAAGAGCTGAACAGAAAGTACAGCCCTCTTGGAGTCCACACACAGGATTGTGTGTCCAGATCCCATGAGCGTCTCAGGAGGACCATCACTTAAAAAATAAAATAAACATCCAACCATCTTTTATTCACTACTCTTTCATAGATTAGCATTAAATAATAACTGAAGCCATAATAAACAACAATCTACAATAGTTGACAATAAAATTTAGAACCTTACGATCTCTGAACTGTCCAGCGAGGGTCTTGCAATCCTTTTGCAAGAGTATTGACACCTGAAAAAATGGATCGCTGGTGACGTGTCCTGCTCTCAGAGTCAGAAAAACTGAGCAAATAAACAATTTCTATTAAATATTTATCTGTTTAATATTCACACACATTTTACAAAGATTTTACAAACTGTCAATTGTATCTTGTTTTGTTACAGTAAAGAAATTTATTTTACTAAAATAGTGTCTGAACACAACATATATTATAATGTCATTCTACCATACATACACTCACATAAATAATTAACTTATTTAAAAAAAAATATAATTTCACTAATGAAACAAAAGGTTACAGTAATGTTATAGTAAGGTGTAATAAAAATATCTGTTTCATTAAAAAAAAAAAACTTAGAAATTCACTGAAAAACCCAAACGTTAAAGTAAGGTTATAGTTAGGTGAATTATTCAATGACAACGTGAACATTTTAAACCAAAAAAAACAGAAGTTCAGCAGTTATAGTTAGCAGCACTAACTAACTAACTATAACTTGCGCCCCTGCAATGGCCTGCTTATGATGTCGCATATGACAGCACTCATGACATGTTCTATTACATCATTTAGGACATCACTGATGACATCTAAAATTACATCATTGATGACATCACAACTCAAAAATTAGTTTTCCACTACTATGAGGCCTATATCTCCCATAGGATAACAGGTTCCCTTATTACATTTAATAAGTGGTAACTTTAGAAAACCCCAAAGTCGACGCATCCCTGAGGTCTTCTCATCACAAGTCCCTTAACAACAGCATCCTCGATGAAAATGCAGGCCCTGCAACTTCTTCAGAACTTTCTCATGATTGACACTTCTTTAACATGCAGGACTTCGCATCACAACCTCTCAGCTCCTCAGAAATGCCCCTGCCTGAAGCATCTTCACCAGGCGATCACTCAGCGACAGGATTTAAGGTACATTGTTCAGTAGCCTAATTTTTTGTCTGTCAGTGCATTCACATCAGCCTTCTTCTCCTCTTCCGCCACTGTCCCTCTTCTCTATTCTTTATCAGCTTTTAGTTCCTCTCTCTGTCTTTCTCACCAAGAATTCGTCCTCTCGCCCCACTCGTGATCCAGGACTTAAACTTTTTTCTCCAAATCACAGCCAGGTGGCCACCGCTGTCAAAAGTGATATGACAGCTGGGGCAGTTTATAATAAAAAAGAGACTCATGCAACCCTCTCTCAACTTGCAATGTGTGCACTATTTGTCATGCACCAAATTATTTGAAATAAAATAAAGTTAACATTTGTCAGACGAATTGCATTGTATATAATCACTCTCATTACCTTATCATCTGTGCTTTAAATTATTGTTTTGTGGACATATCTTAAATTGTCTCTTCACAACAGCAACATATTTAATATACTTTATGAACAATGCTGGTGTGGGACACTGAGCACTGCCACTCTGTTTCGTAGAGAGGGGACATTTAAATTGTGATGGCTGATTCACCTGTCCTTCTATACATCTAAAAAACATCAAGCACAGTTGCCATAGAACAAGCACAGATCAGTGGTGCTGAGAGACTCTTGGGAGGCACAGAAGCGTGGGACGTGCCTTTTTCTTGATTCCAGTTTACATTCCACATCTGCTATACATTGATGGCTGACATGCTCCAGTGCTCTTTCCATCACTGGTGAAGTACCCCTGACACTGATGAATGCAGGCAGGTATCTTTGGGTGCCTGGGATCAAGAATGGGTATTGTTGCTCGACAGTGCCTATAGGTAATGGACTGGCTGTGTGGTGTGTTTGATTTAAACTGGTATTAGGAACCCATAGAGGGCTCAGTGTACTCATTAATACTGGCAGTCCAGCACTAGGCCAGCCGCACCTTGACTGGATAAAGGGCTTTGTCTTGATGAGCTCTAGGCAATACTTCATGCCAGTCCCTCCAGCACTGATAGCACATCATACTGGTGGTGAGCATTATGCTGTAGCTAAGCAGCAGCAGATTGCAAAGCCCATTGTCAGAGGTTAATGTTTCACTTCCAGGATTTTTCCTGGTAATCATGCCTGTGGACACCAGCTAGGAGCTGCAGGAACCAATCACAGATGCATTAGGCTCTTGGGAAACACTTTGAGGGCCACAGACACTGCACATTTACCAGCCTGCAGCTTGGTTGCCTATTCATGAGTAGCAAACACCAGTGTTGGTTGGTAGCAAATTAAATTGGAGGGGTGGAAAACACACACACAAAAAACTACACACATATCATACACACATAACTTACACATCAACATAAATGTTAAAAAACACATACCTTACTCAATGTTCTGCTGCACGTCCCCGTTCTTCTGCAGCACGTCCTCTGAGCTCGAAGCCCACAGCCTTACCTGGGGCCTTTTGAAAGGTTCTAGCGCAGCTGCTTTGGCGAGAAGCACAGGGGCGGTCCTTAGCTTCATGACTGGGTCGGGCAGCAAACCTGTTAAAGAATTATTGACAATCTATAAGTCAAAGTATTGCCCAATCGCCACCTATGGGGCTAGTATTTGGGGCATTAGTGAGAACCCAGGGCTGGAGAGGGTCGAGAACAGGTTTATAAAAATACTATTAGCCATTCTGAAATCCACCAGTACCTATATTTGCCACACTGAAGTTGGGTTAGGGGATGTATATTACCTGGTGAAGCTACAACCGCTCTTGTTATGGTTGAAGATATGGACCAAGGATGAATCCTCATTTAATGGGGGAGTAATAGCTGATTGTCTGAAGTTGGAACAAGGCTTACAAAAATACCCTGGATTTCATATATACACAAGATCTGTACCAGATTGGAATTAATCATTTTTGAGAACCTGGGCAATTACTTGTCCAGACTCTCCAAATGATTGAAAGAAACGCATCTAGCTAAAAGTGCTGATGAGAAAATGTGTAATAATGCTGGCAAGACCACCGTTTTGGCACATGCTCATATTTGTGCTAGTCCTGGTACTGAATCGTATTTTACCTGGGTCAGCAATGCACATCATAGATTCTTGTTGACCATATTAAGACTGAACACTGTACATTTCCTTGTGGCTTACCCCACAGAGGCTATGTTGCCAGTTTACCTGTTTGCCCATGCGATAGACATTCTGCACAAAGCACATTGCACTTTATGCTCTTTTGCAAGTTGTATTCTTGACTAAGAAAGCTGCTATTTTTAAAGCAACCCAACCTTAGACAATGCAGGGCTCCTGTGGAATTTTTGCAGCCATTGCTAACGCAAGGATATATTTTTTAACTGCAACTTTCATACAGTGTGCTATACCCAAATGGACAGCAAATGTATTATGAATAATCAACTCTTTTTATGAATATGCCTGTTTTACATGTTTTTATGTTTTAAACGTGTGTTGTAAATTATGCATATTTTCAGTCATGGTTAGCAGCGAGGATATGTTCTTTAATTACAATTTTCATATGGCGTGCTATACGAAGAAGGACAGCAAATGTCATGAATTATTAACTCTTTCTATCAATATGCTTGTCTTATGATTCTATTCATGTTTTTAAAACTGTACTGTACATTATGCAAATGTTATGTAAACCATCATGGACAGGCTGGCGGATGGGGACTCGTAATCCCCAAGACAAGCAGCGCTGCCCTGGCGGATTACAGCCGCCGGGACCGCCAGGCTGCAGGCTGGCAGTAGCCTAGCGGTGTCGGCGGTTGGACTGTGGCGGCTCCGTCACAGTTATAATGTCGCGGTCGGACGCCACTTTGACGGCGGTCTGACCACAACCGTGACCCTGGCGGTCTCGTAACCGCCAAAGTCATAATGAGGCCCTAAGTACTTGTATCCCACTCGGTGGCTAAAGGAAAGTGCATTGTGCCTGCAAGGCTTGATGTAGGCACTAAATACATGTATCCCACCGGGTGGTGAAGGGACAGTGCATTGTGGGTAGCCATCCCAATGCTAGTGCCTGGTGCCTGGAATGCTTGATGTAGGTCAGTGGTCTCCAAACTTTTTAATGCCGTGCCCCCACCCAGTTGAAAAAGAAAAATCATTGGGCCCCCCTTCAGAATTTTTCACAATTATTTTATAAAGATGCCAATGTCTAAATATGTCTAGACCTATTTAAACATGGCAGTTAAGTACTGTTACCTTTTGAAAAATGTAATGACATACATTTGCATAAAACAAAGGCCTGTTATCTGTATAATTCTTCTTTTGGCCAGTCTGTGGCCCCTACCTATGACCACTTGAGTCCCCCTAGGGGTTCCCACCCCCCAGTTTGAAGACCTCTGATGTAGGCACTAAATACTTGTATCTCTCCTTGTGGCAAAAGGACAGTGCATTGTGGGCAACCAACCCAAGGCTAGGGCCTGAAGATATGGCCCAAGTGTTGCATGAAGCCGTTCCTCCGGGGTGTCAAACCATCACACAAAACGTGTAGGCATGAGAGGAGGTGGACTAGCTATTATATTCAAGCAAGCAATAAATCTCATTAAAACAGATAACATTTCCATACAAGGTTGTGAAGCCCTCCTCACCAGATGCCACCCTACACCAACTTCCTCCAGTAACTTTCTCCTCCTTTACAGACCTCCACATAATAACTCAACATTTCCAGACACTTTTCTAGATACAGCCCCAAACCTTATTACGTTATACTCAAACCTATGCATTCTTGGGAACCTAAATATTTGGTTTGACAAACCCAATATGCCCCATCTAAAAGCTATCACCACTGGCCTAGTTGCATTGAATCTACATCAGATTGTACACAATCCCACACACATCGCTGGAAACATTCTAGATGTCATTTTTGCTAAGCCTGAACGAGTTACTGTTCATAGCATCACACCAATCACATGGTCAGACCACCATTTGGTAAATTTTCAACATAAAACACCACAATTAAGAACACCCCACAACTACTTACATACATGCACCTATCGATGCCCAGGAAGAGGCACTAAATCGGCACTCATAGCAATCTGGGATGATCTTAAAAAACCCAGTCGACTGCAATGGAGTTGCTGCACCACTTCTCTTGGACCTCTATGCTGCCTTTAACACAGTTGACCATGACACCCTAATTCAAAGACTCCACGAAGCCAGCATAGAAGGGACTGCTCTTGACTGGATTACATCCTACATTCAAAACAGAACTAATATTATCTTTTCTCCCCCTTCTCGTCCAATCCCTACCTCACAAAAGCAGGGGTCCCCCAAGGATCAATCGTCTCACCTTTGCTTTCCAACATCTTCATGATGTCATTACCAGAATAGATGAATGATTTTCAAGTCACATGCTACAACTATGCAGATGACACAAAAATACTACTTAACGTGGAATGCCCCGAAGGCATTGAAAACTCACAAATCTTCATTTGCCTTAGAGCCGTTGATCAGTGGATGACTTGGAGGCATCTCAAACTAAGGCCCTCATTACAACCCTGGCGGTTGGTGTTAAAGCGGTGGTAAGACCGCCAACAGGCCGGCGGTAAAAAAAATGGAATCATGACCATGGCGGAAACCACCAACATAGACAGACACTTTAACACTCTGACCGTCACGGCGGTAGAAACAAACACCGTGGTGGTAACTGCCAACAGACAGGCGGAACACAATGTACTGCCCACCGTATTACAAAGCATCAATCCGCCAGCTTTTCTGGGTCGGTACCAACGCCATCAAAAGCACGGCGGAAACAGTCTGTGGAACGGAAACCACTCACCTCTCAACACCCAACGAGGAACCAGGATGCCATGGAGCCCGAGTTACAGATCCTGCCCATGTTGGTTTACCTCCTCTTCTATCAGGAGCAGCAGAGACGCCGGCGACGACCACAGTGAGTACTGCACCTAGCACAAGGGGGGGAGGAAAGAGAGAGTGACACACACACATGCAACACTCAACACTCCCATCCCCACCCTCACCCACAACACTATACACACAAATACATGCATCAATATTACACTTACACCCCGTCACCCCCTGGAGTAACACAAGGACAAAAAGAAATGATTGTAACGAGTGTAATTATCGAACAATCCGATAGGCCAAAATTAAAATCATCTGTATATACGGATAGTAATGAAATCATTGTCCGTGGACCAGTGGTCCAGTGGTCCCAAAATGTATGGGCACACATGATACCTGACTCGAAATGGAGAGAACACTGTTGGGGCATCAGATCGAAAATAAACAGGCACCTCAGGGAGAGGTGGAGGGGGGCACCTCAGCCGGATGAACGGATGATGCCACTGCTCCACGAGGGGGCTCCATGCCCACAGTTTGGTCCTGGGGAGTGCAAAGCCACAGTCTCTCAAGTCTCTCCAGTGGGTGGTTTGCCCACTGCTTCATCCTGGGGAGTGCAAAGCCACAGTCTCTCAAGTCTCTCCAGTGGGTGGTTTGCCCACTGCTTTATCCTAGGGAGTGCAAAGCCACAGTCTCTCAAGTCTCTCAAGTTGGTGGTTTGCCCACTGCTTTATCCTGGGGAGTGCAAAACCACAGTCTCTCAAGTCTCTCCAGTGGGTGGTTTGCCCACCTCTTTATCCTGGGGAGTGCAAAGCCACAGTCTCTCAAGTGGATCTCAGTCTCCACTGGTTCTGGAGGGGGCATTGTGCCCGGAGTGCTTCATCCTACCAAGGACTGGAGTAGTGGATGCTTTTCTCCACTGATTCTGGAGGGGGCATTGTGCCCAGAGTGCTTCATCCTGCCAACGGCTGAGGTAGTGGATGCTTTTCTCCACTGGTTCTGGAGGGGGCATTGTGCCCAGGGTGCTTCATCCTGCCAAGGACTGGGGTAGTGGATGCTTTTCTCCACTGGTTCTGGAGGGGGCATTGTGCCCAGAGTGCTTCACATGCAGTGTGGCAGGTCCCATTGCCTCACCTGGGTGTGTGTGCCACGAGATTGCCTGGGAACAGGTAGCATGATACTCCATGGAGGCAGAGACACACTCTACCCTGCTGCAACTTCGCCTGCCACCTGCAGGTACAAACAGTGCTGGGTGTCGTGCCTCATGTACGCTGTGCAGGGTCCAGGACGTCTCCTGCAGCCTCGGATGGCTGGCCCTGGGGATGATAGCCATGTCAGCTGTGGTGGCCCTGTCTGAGCACGTCGCGGGGCTGGTGGCGGTGGTTGCAGCGGTGTCTGTGGCGGAGATTCTGGCGGTGGTGAATGTGTCAGTACCTGTGGAGGGACACAGCAGGCCCACTGGGGATGACCCTGGGGACTGTTGCTGAGGCAGCAGACGTGCAGGTGGCGGTGCCAGTGGCGGTGAAGGTGGTGGTGAAGGTGGCGGTGTCCACTGCCGAACAGGTTACTGTTCTGGTTGCCAGAAGGGGTGACTCTGGTCCCTCAGCCGGAGGCTCCGTGCCCTGTCCTGACTTGCCCTTCGCCTTGTGTCCCTCACCCACCTTTGATGTCGCTGCTAATCCCTTTGGCACTGTCCCCTTTTGGCTTGGAGGAGCCCTTGCTGGGTGGGTGGTGCGGCTTCTTCCTACGGCATGTGGGCACCTTCTTCACCTTGGCAGGTGGCGGAATGGGCTGATCCTTGGCCTTGGTAGATGGCACACTGGCAGCCCTGATGGGTGCCGCTCGCGATGTGACAGGACTTGCTGAAACCACAGTGCTGGAGGATTTGGTGGATGAGGTGCTGGGCTGGGACCTGGACATCCTGGCCCTAGGGGAAGGAGGGGGGGGTTGTAGGGAAGAGGTCAATGTTAGCCAGGAAGAGTTTCTTAGACACACTGGGACGGTAAGATGGAGGGGGTTTGGGGGTGGAGGAAGAGGTAGTGATCGTAGGAGGTGTACGTCAGCTGAATTTGGGTGAAGGTGCATGGGCCGGAGGCTGTTGTGAGGTGGATGGCTGTTGGGTGGGTGTGTGCCTGCGTTTGTGTACTTTTGGAGGAGGGCTCACAGACACACTGGGAGAGGACACAGGGGATGTGTGAATGGTAGTGGGGGTGGTGATTGCACATGAGCGGTGTGTGGTGATGGGCGTGCTGGTGATGGAGGTAGTGGATGAAGTAGTGCATGCAGGTGTGAGTGGAGACGAGACATGGAGGGAGGAGGAGGACGTGGAGGAGGGGGACACAGTGGAGGCAGTGGATGTTGGTGTGTCTGCATGGGGATGGTGCTTGTGTGAGTGCCTGTGGGATGTGTGGTGCTTATGTTTGCCATGTCCACTCTTGTGTGTTGATGAGTGTGCATGCTGGTCTGATGATGTGCTTGGGATAGGCTGAGGTATAGGGGATTGGGTCTGGGTAGAGGAAGTTGGAGGGAGATGGTTGGACACAGGGACAATGGCTGCCATCAGTGCTGAGGCCAGAGCCTGAAATGCTCTCTGTTGGGCCGCCAAGCCAGAATGAATGCCCTCCAGGTATGCATTTGTTTGCTGCAAATGCCTCTCAACACCCTGGATGGTATTCAAAATGGTTGATTGCCCAACAATGAGGGATCTCAGGAGATCAGTAGCCTCCTCACTGAGGGCAGCAGGGCTGACTGGGGCAGGGCCTGAGGTGCCTGGGGCGAAGGAGATGCCCACCCTCCTGGGTGAGCGGGCACGGGAAACTCGATGAGGGGCTGCTGGGAGGGCGGTGCTGGTAGGGGGGGTGGCGGCTGTACCTGTTGGTGCAGTGGGCACAGAGGTGCCCTCCACCCCAAGGGAGCTCCCATCAGAGGAGGAGTCGCTGTCGCTGGTGTCTGCTCCTGTCCCTGTCGTGGAGCTCCCCTTGCCCTCTGTCCCACTGGTGCCTTCTGACTCCGTAAATTCACCCTCCAGGGCCATTTGGGTTGCAGCTCCCTCCTGCTCCAATGCCAATGGCCATCCGCCAGATGATGCTAATGCACAAAAGGACAGGGTGACAAAACAAAAAAGGGGGGAAGACAGAGGAGACACATGGTCAATGTTAGAAATGGGGTCTTTGGTTGGCAGTCAGGTTACCCCCTGTCCAAGCAAGGACGCGCACTCTAGTCAGGGTAAGTCACACACAATCCAAATTATCCTGTGCCCACCCTCTGGTAGCTTGGCACTGAGCAGTCAGGCTTAACTTAGAAGGCAATGTGTAAAGTATTTGTGCAATAAATCATACAATAACACAATATAGCACCACAAAAATACACCACACAGTGTTTAGAAAAATATATAATATTTATCTGGATATTTGCAGGTCAAAACGATAAAAGATGCAATAAGAAATTGTAAAGATATCACTGGAAAGTGATATAAAGGTGGTCATTCCAACCCTGGCGGTCCATGACCGCCGGGTTGGAGGACCGCGGGAGCACCGCCGACAGGCCGGCGGTGCTCCAATGGGCATTCCGACCGCGGCGGTAAAGCCGCGGTCGGACCGGCAACACTGCCGGTCACCCGCCAGTGTACCGCCGCCCATTGGAATCCTCCAAGGCGAGGGGATTCCGACCCCCCCTACCGCCATCCAGTTCCCGGCGGTCCGCCCGCCGGGAACCGGATGGCGGTAGGGGGGGTCGCGGGGCCCCTGGGGGCCCCTGCAGTGCCCATGCCACTGGCATGGGCACTGCAGGGGCCCCCGTAAGAGGGCCCCTAAATGTATTTCACTGTCTGCTGCGCCCGTCGCACAGCTTTCACTCCGCCGGCTCGATTCCGAGCCGGCTTCATCGTGGAAGCCTCTTTCCCGCTGGGCTGGCGGGCGGCCTGAAGGCGGCCGCCCGCCAGCCCAGCGGGAATGTCAGAATTACCGCCGCGGTCTTTCGACCGCGGAACGGTAACCTGACGGCGGGACTTTGGCGGGCGGCCTCCGCCGCCCGCCAAGGTCAGAATGAGGGCCAAAGTGTCTTAAGTCTTTAAAAAGCAAACAAAGGGGGTCATTCTGACCCTGGCGGCCGGTGACCGCCAGGGTCACCGACCACGGGAGCACCGCCAACAGGCTGGCGGTGCTCCCAAGGGCATTCTGACCGCGGCGGTTCAGCCGTGGTCAGAAAGGGTAAACCGGCGGTCTCCCGCCGGTTTACCGCTGCCCCATTGAATCCTCCATGGCGGCGGAGCGCGCTCCGCCGCCATGGGGATTCAGACACCCCCTACCGCCATCCTGTTCATGGCGGGAAACCCACCATGAACAGGATGGCGGTAGGGGGTGCCGCGGGCCCCTGGGGGCCCCTGCAGTGCCCATGCCAATGGCATGGGCACTGCAGGGGCCCCCGTAAGAGGGCCCCACAAAGTATTTCATTGTCTGCTTTGCAGACACTGAAATACGCGACGGGTGCAACTGCACCCGTCGCACCCCTGCAACTACGCCGGCTCAATTCTGAGCCGGCGTCCTCGTTGCAGGGGCATTTCCGCTGGGCCGGCGGGCGCTCTTTTGGAGAGCGCCCGCCGGCCCAGCGGAAATGTTTGAATGGCCGCCGCGGTCTTTTGACCGCGGTGCGGTCATTTGTCGGCGGTACCTTGGCGGACGGCCTCCGCCGTCCGCCAAGGTCTGAATGACCCCCAAAGTCTCTTTCAAGCACAAAGTACCTGGTAGGAGTGAAAAATCTCTGCAAAGGGCCGCAGAGGTGGAGATGCGTGGAAAAATGGTGTGTGCCTCGGTTTCGCCCCTTCACACACGGACTTGCGTAGTTATTTTCCACCCGGGGAAGACGCTGCTTCGATTTCCGGTGCACGGACAGGTCTCCTCTTCGGGTTGCGGGGTTTTCAGACGCCCCAGGGTCTACGTTTGGAATCCTGGGCTTGTTGACCGGCTGCGCGTCGTTCCGGTGTGCGATGCGTGGAATTTTCTCCCTCGCGGCAGGCGCTGCGTCGATTTCCCTTCTGGAAGTCGGGCGGCGTTGTCCAGACGGGCCGTGCGTCGAGGTTCAGGTCACACCGCAGGCGTCGCGTCGATCTATTCCTCAGGAAGTCGAGCGGCGTCTTTCCGGTTCGGCATGCAGTGAATTTTTCACCACGGAACAAGCTGTGCGTCTAATTTTTCGCCGCACAAGGAGTCCAGTTGTGAGAGAGAAGACTTTTTGGTCCTGAGACTTCAGGGGACAGGAGGCAAGCTCTATCCAAGCCCTTGGAGAGCATTTCTGCAGCAAAGCAAGAGAGCAGCTAGACAGCAGGGCAACAGCAAGGCAGCAGTCCTTTGTAGAAAGCAGTCAGGTGAGTCCTTTAGGCAGCCAGGCAGTTCTTCTTGTCAGGGTGCAGGTTCTGGTTCAGGTTTCTTCTCCAGGAAGTGTCTGAGGTGGTAGGGCAGAGGCCCTGTTTTATACCCAAATGTGCCATTGAAGTGGGGGAGACTTCAAAGAGTGGCTTAGAAGTGCACCAGGTCCCCTTTCAGTTCAATCCTGTCTCCCAGGGTCCCAGTAGGGGGTGTGGCAGTCCTTTGTGTGAGAGCAGGCCCTCCACCCTCCAAGCCCAGGAAGACCCATTCAAAGTGCAGATGTATGCAAGTGAGGCTGAGTACCCTGGTTTGGGGTGTGTATGAGTGAATGCATAAGGAGCTGTCAACTAAACCCAGCCAGATGTGGATTGTAAGGCACAGAAAGATTTAAGTGCAGAGAAATGCTCACTTTCTAAAAGTGGCATTTCTAAAATAGTAATATTAAATCCAACTTCACCAGTCATCAGGATTTTGTATTACCATTCTGGCCATACTAAATATGACCTACCTACTCCTTTCAGATCAGCAGCTACCACTTCAACAATGTATGAGGGCAGCCCCAATGTTAGCCTATGAAGGGAGCAGGCCTCACAGTAGTGTAAAAACACATTTTTGAGTTTTACACTACCAGGACATGTAAACTACCCAGGTACATGTCCTGCCTTTTACCCACACAGAGCACCCTGCTCTAGGGGTTACCTAGGGCACACAATACAGGTGACTTATATGTAGAGAAAGTGGAGGTTTAGGCTTGGCAAGTACTTTTAAATGCCAAGTCGAGGTGACAGTGAAACTGCACACACAGGCCTTGCAATGGCAGGCCTGAGACAAGGTAAAGGGGCTACTAAAGTGGGTGGCACAACCAGTGCTGCAGGCCCACTAGTAGCATTTAATCTACAGGCCCTGGGCACATATAGTGCACTCTACTAGGGTCTTACAAGTAAATCAAATAGTCCAATTTGGTGTGATCCAAGGTTACCATGTTTAAAGGGAGAGAGCATATGCACTTTAGCACTGGTTAGCAGTGGTAAAGTGCGCAGAGTCTAACAACCAGCAGAAACAGTGTCCAAAAAGTGGAGGGAGGCAGGCAAAAAGTTAGGGGTGACCACCCTAAGGCTGTCAGGTTTAACAGTCAATGCCTGCAACACCACTACCGTTGGCGGACACAACACACAGGGAGCAGCCCTATGCACTAAGCCATGCACTAACAGTGCAGGGGAAATGCACATGCCCACGGGGGACTCTGTCAAGACCCATTTCATGCACAGCTGGAACCCATAGGAGCCTGACTAGGTGTAGAGGGCAACTACCACCTTTGGGGTTGGAGTGGGACTGAGTTTGCAAATCAATGGATCTACCTTTGTGCGTCTGCCCTGGCTTATGGGAACCCACAGCCCACCTCCCCTACCCAGACACCTCGTCAAACGTGCAGAGTCAGCGAATGAGAGTATATTCACCCCCTTGTGGCTGCTGTGATGCCCTCAAGCATCCATCCAACTCAGGATATGCCACTGCCAGGATCCGGTACATCAGCGGGGACATGGTGCGACGGGCACCCCTTCCACATTGGGAGGCCATCCCCCGCTGGGCCTACTCCGTCTTCTTGCTCCAGTGGCGCAGGTCCTCCCATCTTTTCCGCAGTGGATGCTCCGTCTATGGTAGACCCCCAGGGTCTGCACTTCCTTGGTGATGGCACGCCAAATACCCTTCTTCTGGTGGGCGCTGATCTAGAGGAATAGTGAAGTAAAAATTGATTTTACTCCCCCGTACAGTTCTTCTCACACATTGGCCACAAACCTCCCACCCTGTCCCAGAGAAACATACACTCACCATCTTCACATGCTGGCCTGTCCCCCCTCCCCTCTCTTCCATCCACGACACTCCATACAATCATGTGCCATCCACCATGCACACAGTTTACTCACCTGTTTGTCTGGAGGACCGTAGAGTAGCGTGTACTGGGGGAGGACCCCATCCACCAGTTTCTCCAACTCCTCCGCAGTGAAGGCAGGGACCCTTTCCCTAGACACTGTAGCCATTGTCGCTTCAAGGCGCAGGTCACAGCAGCACTTGCAGTGTAGGTCCTCTCCTGTTGAAGGTCAGGTATCAAGTGAGGGAACAGATAAAAAATGGTGGTCACGTCCGCGGCGGTGTGTACCGTCACCGCCAGCGTACATCGTCATTGGCTCCTGGAACCCACAGGGCCCAATGATAACCAATGCTACTGCCTACTGTGACGCTGCACAACGCCAGCACAGTTACCTCATTTCCCCTTGTCCCTCCTTACAGGTCAGGCAGTTGCCATTTCAGGGGGCCACACGGCAGGCAAACTGACTGCGTCACAGCTATTTTGGCCAGGAATACGAACAGACAAAGGCACACAAAGATTATCTCACGATTGTGCTAAACAGCTTTGTGAAACCTATGTGGTGTATGACCCTCTGCTCACCCTTCTCCTCCATAGGGCACGTCCGCTGGGGCAGGTGATGAGATGGCGGCATCCTCCGGTGTACAGACCCCTGGTGGACCTGTCCACAATGGATGACAGAGACATCATTATCACTTACAGACTTGATCGTGCCACAATCCAGGAACTGTGTGCCCAGTTGGAGCCAGACCTGATGTCAGCTATCCGCCATCCCACAGGAATCCCCCCTCTAGTGCAGATCCTGTCAGTGCTCCATTTCCTGGCACGTGGGTCCTTTCAAACAACAGTGGCCATGGCATCAGGGATGTCACAGCCAATGTTCTCTAACGTATTGTCCAGAGTGTTATCTGCCCTGCTGAAACACATGCGCAGCTACATCATTTTCCCTCAGGTGGAGGATCTGCCCGAAGTGAAAAGTGACTTTTATGCCCTGGGACATATCCCCAACATCATTGGTGCCATTGATGGTACACATGTGGCATTTGACCCCTCCCCCCCAGGAATGAACAGGTGTACAGAAACCGGAAAAGCTACAATTCAATGAATGTGCAGATGGTGTGTTTGGCAGACCAGTACATCTCCCATGTGAATGCCACGTATCCTGGCTCAGTGCATGAGCTCACATTTTGAGGAATAGCAGCATCCCTAATGTGATGGGGCAACTCTAGAGGTACCGTGTGTGGCTAATAGGTGAGCCCAAGGTCCCCACACAGTTTAAATAGGTGTCTGGGTATGGGAGATTCCATATTGCTTGGAGGATGTCTAACAGTTGCCCCTCGATATTTCCAGGTTACTCTGGTTACTCCAACCTGTCATGGCTACTGACCCCAGTGAGGAATCCCAGGACAAGGGCAGAGGAACGCTACAATGAGGCACATGGGCAAACTAGGAGGATAATAGAGCGCACCTTCGGCCTCCTGAAGGCCAGATACTGGTGCCTCCATCTGACAGGTGGCTCCCTATACAACTCACCGAAGAAGGTGTGCCAGATAATCGATCGTGGCATGCTGTATGTTGCACAACCTGGCTTTGCAACTCCAGGTGCCTTTTCTGCAGGAGGATGGGCCTGATGCTGGTCTTGTGGCAGCTGTGGAGGCTGTGGACAGGGAAGAAGAGGAGGCAGAAGAAGAAGATATAGACAACCGAAACAACATCATCATGCGATACTTCCAGTGAGACACAGGTAAGAGGATGGCACTGCTTCGTACATCTCACACTACTGTAGGACATAGCATAAATCTGCCTTTTTACCTCTGTGTATGGACCCTGACATGTCACTTTGCCTTTCCATTTCACAGATCTGGGTCCCACTTTGTGCCCTCTGCTATGTTTACTGCTGACCAACAACTGTGTAACATTGGTATGTGAACATGAACATTGACATTGCTATATTTCAGAGAGGTTGCAATTACACATTTGTGAAAGTACAGACTGACTCCAGATTGATTTGTGATTCAGGGGTGTTTATTTCTGTGCTAATAAGTGGAGAGGGGTGTGCAATGGGCTGGGGTGATGGTGGAGGAATGTCCATGGTAGAGTTCAGTTTCTTGGTCTCACAGGTGCATTGTCCACGTGGGCATAGGAAGTGGAGCAAAGGCAGTTTAAGGTGGACAGGGTGACAAAGTGGGACAGAAGGGTGACAATCAGGATGGTCTTATTTCCTGGCGGGGGTCTTGGCAATGTTCTCTGTCTTGTTCCTGGATCTCAGGGACCGTTTGCGGGGTGGTTCTCCTTCTGTAGGGGGTGGGGTGCTGGTGGCCTGTTGTTCCCGCGGTGGTGTCTCCTGTCCACTAGCACCGGCGGAGGTGGAGGGCTGTTCATCGTCCAGGCTAGTGTCAGGGGCCCGTTTGTGTCCCACTGTGTCCCTCACGGTGTTGCCCAGGTCTGCCAGCACCCCTGCAATGGTGACCAGGGTGGTGTTAATGGACTTTAAGTCCTCCCTGATCCGAAGGTAGTGTTCCTCCTGCAACCACTGGGGCTCCTGAAACTTGGCCAGTACCATGCCCATGGTCTCCTGGGAGTGGTGTTATGCTCCCATGATGTTGGAGAGTGCCTCGTGGAGAGTGGGTTCCCTGGGCCTGTCCTCTCCCTGTCGCACAGCAGTCCTCCCAGCTTCCCTGTTGTCCTGTGCCTCTGTCCCCTGAACCGTGTGCCCACTGCCACTGACCCCGGGTCGCTGATTGTCTTGGGTTGGTGGGTTTGCCTGGGGTCCCTGTAGTGGTGGACACACTGCTGATTGATGTGTCCTGGGGACAGTGGCATGGGCCCACTGGGTGGGTAATGTGGTGGTGTTTCCTGAGGGGGGAGGGTCTGTGGTGGCTTGTGACTGTGGCAGGGAAACCGACTGTCCAGAGATCCCTGATGGGCCGGGTTGGTCATCTTGATCCAGGCGTTGTCACGACTCACGTACTGCTTACGCCTGGAATCCGCAGATCGAGTGGCGTGGGTCTTGAATGTTCAGCTTTGGCCCAGAAAGGGGCGACTCTTTCTGGTAGCCACGGTGCTGTAGGCAATGGAAACGCCAAGAACAGACCGTGCCCTTCAGAAATAGCGCCAGAGGGAAAAAAAACCTGAAAAGGGGAAAAAACCTCCAAACAGATAGATTCCTGAAACAGGAACAAAAGAACAGGAATCAACAGAGGCAAAATATAGGTAATACACTGAATTGACGAGAACCAGCACAGAAAGGCAAAGAAACAGGAGCGAAGACACCATCCAAACAGAAAGAGTTGCAGCGCAAGGAAAGAAAGAAACACAGCCCTTAAATACCACTAAACAGGAAACGACCAACAGGAAGTAAAAGGACACCATCTTAGATAGGGAAAAGTACATAGAACAGAATAGACTAGGAACCATAGAGAATAGGGAGCAAGGAATGCTGGGAAGAAAAAGGTAACATGGGAAGGGGGAAAAAACATAAAGGAAGGAACAACCAGATGTCCCAGAAAAAGAAGAAAAGAAAAGAACAGGTAAGAGGGGTCAGGATGCCCGAACAAAACGCAGTGCACAGAAACAGAGCGAGGCCCCATGCCCAATTTGGGGTCTCGCAAAGCCCACAGCAGACTGGGGGTGCGCCGCGTCCTGCAGACGCGTGGTGTGGCCCGAGCCGAATGTTCGGCTCGCGCCGCAGCACGCGGTGCGACAGGCGTGCAGAGCTGCTGTCATCACTGTGGGCCTCTTCTGTGGGGGGACTGGATATGTCTGGCACCTCCTGTCCGGTGACGTTGGGTATGGGTCCTGTTGGGGTGTAAATGCAGAGTTTTAGTGTCTGTGTGTGCCATCTTGTGCATTGGGCGAGTTACCCTCTACTCCTGTGCTTGCATTATCGTGTTTGCCCTTGTGTGATTAGTGTTTTGGGGTCTGTGTGGGTATCTGTACTGGACATGCTTTGCCAATGTGTGTGCATGCTTTGGTGTTGCATGCAGGGCTTGGTATTGGGATGTGTGGGTTGTGATAGTGGGGCATATGTGAGGTGTTGGAGTGATGGGGTGAGGGGGTGGGTGTGGGTATGTGATGGCATGCAGGTAGGGTGTGGGGGATATAGTAGTAAAGATTTGACTTACCAGAGTCCAGTCCTCCTGCTACTCCTGCAAGGCCCTCAGGATGCAGTATTGCCAAGACTTGCTCCTCCCATGTTGTTAGTTGTGGGGGAGGAGGTGGGGGTCCACCGCCAGTCCTCGGTACAGCAATATGGTGTCTGGATACCACTTAACGCACCTTCCCCCGTAGGTTGTTCCACCTCTTCCTGATGTCATCCCGTGTTCTTGGATGCTGTCCCACTGCGTTGACCCTGTTGACGATTCTCTTCTATAGCTCCATCTTCATGGCTATGGGGGTGTGCTGCACCTGTGACCCGAATAGCTGTGGCTCTTCCCAGACGATTTCCTCCACCATGACCCTGAGCTCCTCCTCTGAAAACCTGGGGTGTCTTTGAGGTGCCATAGTGTGGTGTGGGTGATGTGTGAGGTGATGTTTGTTGTGCTGTGTGATGTGTTCTGTTGGGGTGTGTTGTTTGAGGTGCGTGGATGTTGTATGAGTGATGTTGTGGTGTGCCTGTGGATGCTGGTGTTGTGTTTGCTATTCTTCCTCTCTCTACTTTTTCAAAAAAATGTTGTTGTAAGGGTTTGTGGGTAATGTGGGTGTGTGTTTTATAGTGGTGTGAGTGTTTGGGTGTGGTGTGTGTATGTGTATCAGGTGTGTGTATTTCGAATTGTCCAATGTTGTTGTGTTTTGTAAGTGTGTGTGTATTTTGAGCGTGGCGGTGTGTACTGCCAATGGATTACCGCGGTTGAAAGACCGCTGTGTTGATTCGTGGGTCGTGATAGTGTGGGCGTATTCTTGTTGGTGTGACGGTGTAGGTTTTGCTATCACCAGTTTATCACTGACCTTTGGTATGGCAGACTTGTGTCGGTGTCTGTATTGTGGCGGATTCCGAGATGTGGTCGTAATACCTGTAGCGGATTTCCGCCGCCGCCACAGTATGTAGGCGGCCTTCAGCACGGCGGTAAGCAGGATTTACCACCAGGGTTGTAATGAGGGCCTAAATGCCTCCAAAATGGAAATATTCATATGTGGTGACTGGAAAAATTGTGACCCACTGTGCGTCTGGCCTGACGATCTCAGACCAGCTCCTCAATTATCCCAGGAAGTTAAAAACCTTGGAATTACCATTGACTCCAAGTTAACAATGAATGTCCAAGTGGACAAATTAGCACGTACAAGCTTCATCACCTTGAAGACTCTGAGACGCATCTTCCCCCACCTTGGATTTTCACGCAAGGTGCAGGCTACTATCTCTCTCGTACTATCCAAACTGGATTATGCTAATGCCCTCAACCATGGATCATCTCTATCTATTATGAAAAAACTACAACGCATTCAGAACTTCACTGCCAGGCTACTATTACATGTAAAGCCACAAACTCACATCTCCCCTGCCTTGAGAGCACTCCATTGCCCACAGATCCACCTTCAACCTGCTTTGTATCACCCACAAAGCTATATATGGAACAGGACCACTTTTTATCATAAACAAAATATCCAAATACATTCAACAAAGAAACCTCCGCTCAAGATTGGAACCCCGCCTTAGAATACCACCATACAAGAAAAAGACTATAGGTGGTACAGCCTTCTCCGTTCAAGCAGCCAAACTATGGAATTCATTACACCCTAATATAAGATCCACGGATAACTATCTTGTCTTCAGTAGACTACTCAAGAGTTGGCTCTTTCCTTCATAACCACCATATCCAAACAGCAATGGACTGCATATGCCTGTGTTAATAAATATTTTTTAATCTGATTATGTGTATATTCTTGAGATGTATAGTTCTTTAGGAAATATGTATCTCTACTATGTCATAACAACAAATTACACCAATACTCTTTAAACCTGATTCACAAATGTACATTTACTCATGGTTAAAAAAATATATATATATCTATATCTCTCTCTCTCTCTCTCTCTCTATATATATATATATATATATATATATATATATATATATATATAAACACACACACACATAGATACGTATATATGTACATGTATATATATGTATATGTGTGTGTGTATGTGTGTGTATCCATGTGTGTATATATGTGTGTGTGTATATACATATATATGTGTATGTTATTCTATGCTTAACATGTTCATAGGTCATGCATAGCTCCTAGATAAGTTGTTATATTAGATACTTTTGAATGCCTACTCTCGTTTTATATCACACTGATCAAATGTTTGATAATCATAAGCATTTCACTATTCAAAAATTGAGGAAAGAAATATATGTTTGAAAAGTACACTCATAAATTAACTTCAAATATTACAAATCTTGAAAGTCTGTGTTTATTCAATACTACTTTTGTTCTCATAATATTATACCCATTAATATATTCCTTGAACATGTATTCCCTTACTATGTATTTACATATCTATTTATTTATTACTCTAGTCCTACTGCACTAGAGAAAAAGTAAATAAAAATAAATAAAATACAATCTATAAATAACATTCAAATTATAAATAAGAAAATTAAAGTAAAAAAATAATAATAACAATAATAATGAATAAATATATAAAAAAATAAACATAATGATTAAAAAGAGTGTATGTATAAATACAATTATAAATAAATAAATACTCTGTCTACCCATCACCATTTGTCATGTCCCTATCAATCCTCCATCCCCACACTGACTCATCCCAAACCCATTCTACTACTTTCATTTCCAAAAAAAACCCTGCCTAAGCTCTTCCCTCCTCTTCCACATCTAGCTTACACAGGCCTCCGTTTGCTACTGTGATCTCCCAGACAACCCTACTAGATTCTCTCTCATTTATCTCACCTTTGACTCATCCTAAACCCCTCCTGCTACTGTGATTCTCCATAACCCTTTCCACAGACTCTTCCCTCCTCCATCTCTCCTTTACTCATCCCAAGCCTCACCCTATCACTATAAACTCCCAATTCACACATCTGTATTCTTCCCTCCTCTATCCCTCCATTACTCTAGTCAATCCAACTAACAAACTCACATATCCTCTGCTCAAATTAACTCATAATAATACTAAAACTGTACTCATATTTCCCTATACTAATCCACCACTAATTCCTCTTGTGTTCCGGAGTAGCGAAGTGCTTCGATGCCTCTTCAGCTGTAGGAAGCATTATGTAAATACTATTACAATACAATACAATACAGCCACATCCTTCATCCAATCAAGGCGCTGTTTTCATGCTGTTATGCATCATGGAAAAAGAGTCTTGATTGACTGGAGTGGTGCAACTTCACCCACCAAAAGGCATTGTAAGCCTGTGCCTGCTCTCCATCCCAACAGTCCATGACAGCCGGGTTGGAGGCGTTTGAATTGCGCATGTTGGTTTGACGGTAGCAAGGCAGCCAGCCAAATCTACATGCGCACTTCAAACTGAAGTGGGCACTCCTCAATGGTGCCAGTCATTCGGAAGCAGTAATGCACTGGCCCTGCCCTGCCCTTGCACTCTGTTTGCTGGCAGAAAGCACCAAAAATAAAATAGTAATAAAATAATTTTATTACTATTTTATTTTTTATTCTTTCTGCGCAGCTGTGTGGGGGGGACGCTCCCAGGGCGGAACCGCCGCTGCAACACACACACCGTCTAGCAAACTCAGCCACTCTTACTGCAGGAAGTCAATGTGCAGACAAAAGCTGCAAACACAAGGCTGTCATCAAATTAGGAACAAACTACAAAGCTGTGCAGTGAATGGCTTTACTTCCAACATTGTGAAGCATTAACTTGCATACAATACTATCACTGAGCCATACTTTCAGATACGTGTGCTGTGGATTACGCTCTGAAGGGGGCAATCTTTTGGCGTTGGTAACAGAAGCAATGGTGACTTACACTAGAGTCCTTGCATGTACAACATGTGTGTCCTAGTGGAAGTAACAGACCACTAGGCCAAGGAGGAATCACTCTAAGGCTTATCAAACGATGCATGGAGAAACTACGATTCTCCTCAAGGGGGCATTCTTCTTCCCTGAAGCGACCGGAAGTGGGCCCAGTGAGGAGGAAGCCCCTCCCCTCCCTGTGCCCTCTTTCAGCATATGGCCAAGTCTACCGCCGCAAGGGAGGAAGGGCAGACACTCCACATGAGAGGAAGAGACACGAAGAGGGAACTCAACCAGCAGAATTCAATTTTTCTATTAGAGAGCGCCATCTTTCTGCAGCCTCCCATTAACCTGCATGATGGGCCATCCATTTTAATTCTGGCCTCCGTTATTTAATCAGGCTATGAACCAGTAATGTGATTAAACTATCAAACCTCTGCGTTCCTTCCCCGGGCGAACGCCAGAGTGCCGCCAATCACTCACGAGCCCGAAGAGGAAAACAACCCCATTTCTAGACTACGACTTTGGCAATATTTTCCATGAAGGGTCTTGCGGCGCTTTCCTATTGCATCTCTTGTAATCAGATGATCTACGCACGAATATCCTCAGGATTTACTCAGAGGCGGAGGCACATTTCCTCCTGCCTTCCTGTTCATAACTCTATTTCACATTTCGTACTCATCTTGCAAATCGCTCATTAATGTATAATATCTATAAATGAATGTTTTATTGGATGAGTAATTATACCCTTCACCTGCAGAGCTATATCTAAATAGATGTAAAAGTGTAATAAAGCACGCCAGCGAGATGGGTAACAGCAACATCTAGCCAACAGAATCCCTGTTGTCGTCGTATCTCTATATATTTGTACACTCAGGAGCAAACTGTGGACTTTAAGGGCACCATTCCTGTTCTTTGCTCTGTTAACTTTAATTTTAAACAAATTAACTTATTGGTATGAAAAAAACAGGTCTCAACTCCTGGACTGCTCATTGTATTAATAGCGGCAGCCCTTATATGCTAGCATCAATATTCCGGTCATTGGTTCATTGATTCACAAACAAAACCGGCATTTCACATTTCTGTTAGTACTTAAATATTGTGTACCTTTGTCAAAGGTTCCTTCTTTGCCGGATCAATTGTTTTATGTTCCATGACCAAATGTGAAAGACAGGCGGTACTCAAAAAAATGGACTATGAAAGACTGAATAAAACTGGCTTCTAGGTTTCAGCTGTTTTACTTGTTTGCACTGTAATGTTACAAGCCGTTGTGCAGCATACAACAGGTGTAGCTAATACTTTGAATCAAACTGGCCCACTAGTAATAACTTTGGGCCCAGATTTGCAAACACTTTGCGCTGGGTTTGTGTTAATTTTTTATGCCAAGTCCAATGCAAACTGTTGTGGTGGGTTTTTCAATCCAACGTGAATCGTGATTTGAGTTGGATTGTAAACCAAAGTAAAGCGAAGCGTGCGTGCGATGCGCAACCTTGTGTTACTTTGCGCCCAGAGGGCGTTCCATGGGTAGCTTCATAGGCGTCCCTATGCAACCATCCCTTTGGTTTTGATGCGAACCCCTATCTACAAAGACACATTTTGTCGTCTGGAGGGAGGCTTAACATTTCTCATCGTTTTTCCCTCTTTGCATGTCTGCTACATTGCACAGCACACATACAGAGTGAGAAACGCCTTAAAACATAGTTTAGGTACTGCAAGGGACCCCTTGAAGCACAAATCGTACCCTTCCCACAGCACAAGCTCACTATGGCACAAGGGTCTCAGTTGGCAGCTAAAACTGCGCCAGCACTAGGTGAGAGCAGAAAAGCCAATCAAAAGAAGTGCACAGTTCCTAAGCAGAGACAAAAATGAAAAAATAAAGGCACAGGAGTTCAAGACACTTCTATCTTCAGAAGCAAGAGCCCTCACACATCCATTGGATGTCATGCTTCATCACAGGGCTAGCTCCTCGTCAGACTGGCGCTGCAATGTCTGACGGGCTGCACAACGGGGCTCTTGCCGGAGACCTTTTTGTAAAAAGTATGTGCTGGGATGAAATCCAGCAGGGATAGAGTAAGTCTGATGGGAAAAAGAGCAGGACAAAAAGTGGGATAAAATTGGCTCAAGAACCCCAACACAAATTCAGTTTTAATTAGAACTACAGGGATCTTGGTCAAGATTAAAAAACACACAAGAGTGGACAGGGGACAATGTACCACCACTCTAAAAAAACACACAAAACTAGACTGGGAAACTATCTCTGTAGCTATAATAGGTCAAACCTGGAAGAAGGTGCAAAAGTGTATTCTCCTGTCGGAAGAAAAGTACAGAAATGCACCAAAGAAGATAGCTGCAGGTTCCTCCTGGTGCAAGAGATGTACCACGGCGAGTTGCTGGATGTGGGCTGTTGGCGTCACTGGATTCCGCCAACAAGCCTTGGTTCACGCAAGTACGTGGTTTGCGTCAAAGAGGAGTTGCTGGACCTAGGAGGGACTTGGGGGTCTCAACTTGGACTGAGGAGACAGAGGGGGCTCTCAGCATTCAGAGAGCCCTCAGAAAACCAGGAAGCACCCAGAACACGGGGACAAAGGAGATGCAAAGTGCGGTCATTGCAGCACTACACTGGAGGATCCCACGCTGTCGGAGAACAACTCAAAGAGCTGTGCGTTACAGAATGGAGTGCTGGGGACCTGGGCTACACTGTGCACGAAAAACGTTTGGAACAGATGCTGCAGAAGACGCGGTGCACAGGAGTACTGTCGCAGCACGGGGAGGCAAGTTCTTACCTCACCAAATTTGGACAGCTAGAACTTTGGACGGTCTGGGTCACTTCGGTCCACGGCCAGTGTTCCAGGGATCATGCTCGTCAACAGGAGAGGAGTCCCAGAGTACAGGTTGTCGTCGCAGAGAGGTGCCTGCTAAAGCAGGGAAATGACTCTGTCACTCCACAGGAGATTCCTTTGGTTCTTCTGGTGCAGGGTGAAGACAAGCAGTCTTCAGATTGTGCACACCTTGGAAACTTTTGCAATTACTGGCTGGAGCTGAAGTTGTAGGTTACAGGAGTCTTCCTGGATACTTTGTTGCAGTTACAGCGGTTCCTGGAGCAGTCTGCGGTTGATCTGACGATCAGAAGCTGAAGCAGAGGATGCAGACGAGTCCTGGGGGAATCTTGTAAACTGAATCTGAGGAACCTCCCAGATGAGAGACCCTAAATAGCCCTGAGAGGGGGATTGGTAACCTACCCAGGTACGCACCTATCAGGAGGAGTCTCTGACGTCACCTGCTGGAACTGGCCACTCAGAGGTCTCCAGAGTGTCCCCACACCCTGGAATCCAAGATGGCTAACACCATGGACACACTGGAGGAGCTCTGCGCACCACCCCTGGGGTGTGATGGACAGTGGAGTGGTCACTCCCCTTTCCTTTGTCCAGTTTCGCACCAGAGCAGGGATTGGGTGTCCCTGAACCGGTGTAAACTAAATTATGCAAGGAGGGCACCGTTTGTGCCCTTCAAAGCATTTCCAGAGGGTCTTGGAGGATACCCCTCCCATGCCTGTAACACCTATTTCCAATGGGAGAGGGTGTAACACCCCTTTCCTAAAGGAAATGCATTGTTCTGCCTTCCCGAGATTGAGCTGCTCAATCCTCAGGAGGTCAGAAACTTGTCTGTGAGGTGGCAGCAGCTGGGGTTTCAGTGAAAACCTCACAGAGCTGGTTTGGCGGTACTGGGTGTCCATGGCGGAGCCCCCAGGGTGCATGGGATTGGCCCCCCAATACTAGATTTGGATTCGGGGGGTCAATTCCATGATCTTAGACACCTCACATGAGCATATTCGGAGTTACCATTGTGAAGCTACATAAATGTATTGACATATATGTAGTGCACGCTTATTATGGTGTCCTCGCACCTTGCACGAAGTCCGGGGAATTGGCCCTGGACAGCGTGGGGGCACCTTTGCTAGTGCAAGGGTGCCCTCACACACAGTAACTTTGCACCTAGCCTTCAGTAAATGAAGGTTAAACATACAGGTAACTTATAAGTTACCTAGTGCAGTGAAAAATGGCTGTGAAATAGTGTGTGCACTATTTCATTCAGGCTGCAGTGGCAGTCCTGAAGAAAGGTTTGTATGAGCTCCTTATGGGTGGCAAAAGAAATGCTACAGCCCATAAGGATCTCCTGGAACCACAATGCCCTGGGTACCTACGTAACATTTACTAGGGACGTATAAGGGGGGTGCAGTGTGCCAATCAGAATTGGAATATGGAGTCTCTAAACTATAGAAACACATTTAGTACACAGAGAGAGCATAAGACCTGGAATTCTGGTTAGCAAAACTCCAGTGACACAGTCAAGCACACTGACAACACATATAGGCCACAAACTATGAGCTCTGGAGTCCTGGCTACCAGGATCCCAGTGAGACAGGCAAAACACACTGACAAGAAGGCAGAATTTGGGGGTAACATGCCAAGAAAGATGGTACCTTTCTACACTATGGCGCTGTTCTCTCTCCTGTTCACGCAGCACAACACACCATCTTTACTTACTGCCCTTTGTTTTGTGATTTCTGTGTATATCTGAGAATGGGTTCTTTCCAGCCCAATGTTTCTTAGCACTTCTGTCCATGCCACTACAGGAAGAAAGCAAACCAAAATGCAGATCAGTTTTGCCCAACCACCAAAAGGAAAAATGCCGCCTCACTTGCTGGGCCACATCCCTGTTATCAGGAACGCAAGCATCTCCCAATACATTTTAGTCTTATTGGACCGTCTCCAAGTCATGCATACTAGGATCCCACAGCACAGCATGGTGGCAACCCACATTTTGTCTATCCGTGGTGGGGAAGGGTGAAACAAAGTTGCATACGTTTAGTCTCCATCTGTAATGTCACAGAAAAAGTATAAAACAATAGAACCGGATGCAGCCTGAAGAACTTCTGTTGTTTCACTTACAGTCACGGATGCCCATGCACCTCTTTTGTGGTGGCTCACTTTTTAATAGTTATCTATTTTTTGTGTTATACACACTCTTTTGAAATTGGCTTTCTCCACAGCCAAGTATTGCTTGGCAAGCACAAGCTGTAGTGATAAATGGAGAAAACTGGCTCAGAACTGGAGGAGACCCCAAAAATGCATCAATCATGCCTGTGCTCCTTGTAAATGAAATAAGCTATGGTGGCACCAAACATAGGTTTCTCCATGAATCAATTCTTGATTTTAGATTATTCGATTTACCACTAAGAGATTTGTGTGTCAATATGGGAGTTTTTACAGCTTCCATGGTGAAAGGCCTCCAAAGACCTTAGAGCTCATTTCCCGTAAATCAGATTTCCACTGACACGTGTTTCCATACTTCTCAAACTCAATTCTAAGTGATTATCCAATCCCTCTATGATGTTCAATATTGTGGAATCAGATTGAGGCGGTCATTCTGACCGCAGCGGGCGGCGGTAGCCGCCCGCCATGCGGTTACCGGCATATGGCCGCTCCGCGGTCAAAAGACCGCGGCGGCAATTCTGGCTTTCCCGCTGGGCCGGCGGGCGACCGCCAAAAGAGCGCCCGCCGGCCCAGCGGGAAAGGCCCTGCAACGAGGAAGCCGGCTCCGAATGGAGCCGGCGGAGTTGCAGGGGTGCGACAGGTGCAGTTGCACCCGTCGCGATTTTCACTGTCTGCTAAGCAGACAGTGAAAATCTTTATGGGGCCCTGTTAGGGGGCCCCTGCACTGCCCATGCCAGTGGCATGGGCAGTGCAGGGGGCCCCAGGGGCCCCACGACACCCGTTCCCGTCATCCTGTTCCTGGCGGTAAAAACCGCCAGAAACAGGATGGCGGGAAGGGGGTCGTAATCTCAGCGCCGCCATGGAGATTCAGCCCATGCAGGGGAAATCCGGCGGGAAACTGCCGGATCCCCTTTTCTGACAGAATGGGCACTGAAGCACCGCCAGCATGTTGGCGGTGCTTCCGTTGCCCGCGGCCCTGGCGTTTAGGACCGCCAGGGTCAGAATGAGGCCCTGAGTGTTTAAGTTTAAATGTTTGAAAACGTCTTCAGTAATTGCCTTTTGTATTCAATTTCTGAGATCTATTCTCAGCTCCTTTTCTGTGACATAAACTCCTTCATTCTTTTATTTTACTATCATAAAGTGCACCTGCTCTTTATAGTTTAATAAAGCTCATGATATGGTGCTCAGTGTCCTGGCATCAACACCCATCGATTGGTTAAATACTTAATTACCAAGCACTTTTCTTTTCTTACTTCATCGACATCTAGCTCACAAAAAGTGGCACATAGTATAAAGTGCCTTTCAGATCTTGGTCCTTCCTATACTTGGTAAGGGGCAGAAGGTGTGCGAGAAATATCAAAGTAACAATAAAAAATGGACATATATTACCTAAGGCTTTGCGGCTCTATCGCTCCTTCCAGGAATATGAAAAACCACAAAATCAATGACTAACTTTGATGGTCTTGAGAATGGTGCCTTCAAAAATGCAAGCTGCAAAGATCACAGGAAGGAGCTCGGCTGGAAACCTTGATACCGCCTTCAGGTGTGCTGCAGGCTTGCAGAGCATGAGTGGGGGTGGGGTGGGTGTCTGAGTGTGTGCCCACGTGCGTGCACACTTTCCTATGGAGGCATTATCTGAGTTATTTGTTTCTGCTTAGCTGTACAGTTGAATCCACTTTGTGTCTAATATTGCAAAACAACTGTGTGGATCAAACTCACCCGTGTGGCTGCAGCTGTTTAACTTTCAGTATGAGACCACAAGGGTCATTTTCTTTAATGTCCAAGCAACATCCCCCCTCGGTACCTTATTTTGTATAGCATCCACACACATCCACACACATCCACACACATCTGGATAGATATCCACAGAGGGTTTTTGCTTAAATGAAGCCTATTTTACTCATGTTTTTGGACATCCTGAGAGCAACTGAGATGAATCGCGCTCATTTAATGCTCAATACACTTTAAATTTATTCTAGAGTTTCATAAGGTAAAAGGAAGGACTGATTTGCCATCAGACAGCTGTACATTGTGAGCCCAACAAATATAAGTGGAAAGAAGTGCACAGCTAATGACAACAAAATAAAATATCAAAGTGTCAGAGTAGTTGATGGCCAACAGGATTAAACAAGCATTTGCAACGCAACGGGTCTCGCGTTAGAGTTAGAGATATTAGCGTTGTATACTCCTAACTGGACTTTTCTTGCCACATTAAATGAAAAAAAACACGATCGCGCTGTGTAAAACACAGCATGATCGCGCAGCAAAATAAACAGAAAAAGTAGTCCAGAAACCCTAGGGAAAACATAGAGCTTTGTATGTTTCCAGTAGTTTAGCGGTGCTCTCGAGGAAGGCGAAACACCGGAAAAGGCATGACGTATGCATGCCTTTCACAAATGAAAATGAGCGGATTTTAAAAGGCAAGCCCACAAACCAATGAAAGTGACTGACGTAACATAAGCCTGGTTAAAATCCCCCTAAAGAGAGATTAGAAGAGGGACGGAGCGCTTTGCGCTCGCCCCTAAAAAAAATATATAGTTTCATAGTTTGAAATGGGGATATTATGTAGTTGAATGGATATCACAGTGGATAAGGAGAGTTATTTAAGTATGGAAAACAATATAAACATGTTGCAAAAATATTGTTTGAGAGATGTGCCTGGTTGAGTTTTCGAGGCTTCAAAGTCCTGGGAGCTAATCGCCTAGCAGCTGGTAGGGTAGATGGTATGTGTGAAAAAGTGCCTCATGTCAACATTAGCTAAATCGTTAATTGGCATAATTAACTTACATATAAACAGGGCCACTGGAATAAAGTGACAGGAGACAGCCAAATTATGCGGCTGAGTTGAGTAAATTATGCAATAAGAAACGTCAATGTATGCGGCATAATGCAACACATTTTGCAATAGCATTACTTAATTTTTTTGTCATTTTTAAGCTTGGTATAGCTGTCTGGGCATTGGTTGCACCTAATTAGTACCATTTTAATACCCAAATATAGCAATAAGCAACACAAAGGTGACAGGTCTAGCTTTGCAAAGGGCCTTTCACTGCACAGCAACACATTGCTGCATTTTTACTAACTTTTAAACTGTTTGAGCTAGAAACCATTTTTTTTGTTAAAATCTGCAGATTATGCGGCAGGTAATGGATTATGTGGCAAATGCGGTAAATCCTTAATTATGCAAAAATCACAGCAGCCGCACAATCGCATAATTTCAGTGGCCCTGCCTATAAATAATATTATGGTATATAGTGCCCAAAGTACACACATGGCATGCACAGTTAAATGTCATATATGTAGTACAGCACTATTGTGCCATCCACTAGTGTGACAAGACAAACATGACCCCAGGCCTACCAGTGTATCCTGGCTGCTGCAGTTTTACAACTGCAACCCTACCTGTCAAAATCCTTTTGACAAGTAAAAAATCCTTTTTAAATGTTAATTTGTCACCCTTACAAGCCCACAAGGCAGGGTGCATGACATTTAAAAGCAGGACATGCAGGGGGCATGGTATGGCCACTCACAGAGATAACAGCATGAAAGAATGGCTCTTTGAGCTGGAGTGGCACAGATGCAGGTAGCAGGGCTCTGAACATCGTGGGGGCTACAGCGACCTTCGCCCCTAATGCCCCAACCAGTCGGGATAGGGTCCTGGCCCACAACGCAGTGCCATGCAACCAGGATGCCGAAGACCCGACTGTTCTGCCACCATCGTACGTCGATGCCTACTGGACATTTTGGAGTGGCGGCCCAGAGTGGTGCTGCAGCCACCCAATCTCCTATCTGGTGCCTCATGGGCCCCTGGAAGATGTTCACAGCAGTGCAGCAGGGCCTCAAGCTATGGGGCCACAGGGGATGGAAGGCAAAGGAACCACCCCCTGCCTCGGAACTGGACCATACTGGGAAGTGACCAGTCGCTCGCTCTGGAAACACGCAGGTCGGACCTCTGACCCCCTGTGAAACGGCCTCCCTGGACAACAGAATGGCGCAGACACCAGCTGCACTTTGTTCCACGGTCCACTGCACCGAGCTTCCTGCCCAGCGCCAAGACATGGACTCCACTACCAACCACTGCAGCTACCTGACCTGCCTCCTGCTGACATGCACTACAAGACAGGCTATGCACCCCAGGTGCGGGGCACATCCCCCTCCTGTACACGCAACATGTCTGTATTAGAGTGTGCATTAGCACTGAGGTGCTGATCTGCCGCTACTGGCCTCATGCTTACACCCTACCTCAACCCAGGAGCTGCAACCATCTATGATCCTGCTCTACCCTCACCACTGGGCCTGTGCTGAACTATACTGACCCCTGCTGGACTCTGGGGATGGAACACGGGAGTAACCCCTCATTGACTGGCCCCCTTACTCCCTCTCCACATCTGTGGCAGTTGTGACTGATAGGGGCCTTCTCAGGGGACGACTAGCCTTGTGTCTGCCCACTCCCTGCTTCGACCCTCTGCCTAACACCCACCTCAGGGTGTGTACAGCATACCATCTGTGACCCGGCTTTCGGTCGACCCATAGGACACCCAGGACTCCTTAGCTGGTGTCCTCCTACAGCGACATACCCGAACACGGGCCCATCCCCAGCAGACAGTGGTCTCTCCATTCTGGATGGTGTGCTCCCCCAGCCCAATGGCCCTCCCCATTGCCCACAGTGCCCTCAAGGACATAAGGAATTACTGACCATCAGCCCACCTCCCTGGCAGTGCTACCCTACCCCCGGCCTCTGGGCCCATCCTCCACACAGTGCCGCTATACCCACTGCAATATCATAAGTTAAAGGTGCAACTTCCTACTAATGGCTGCCCTCTGCTTTTCTGGATGGCACAGGGACAGTTCGGTGGCATGCCCAACTGGATTGATTGGACCCTACTGGGGGCATAACTATCCTTCTGCCTCCCTATTTCCTGTTAGCTGGAAACCTGACAAGGGAGCCACTGATCCCTCTTTGACACTGCGGGGTGCCTGCTCCTCCCCACGCATTGTACTTTACCCCCACATATTTAGACCCCTGTCCTGGAGATGCCCTCTGGCAAGTCCACCAGCAAACCCTCACTTCAGCTGTTCTTCACGGAGGATGTTTCCCAACACCGTTCTCTGTCTACCTTGCAGGGCTCATCTGCTGTTGAGTCCAGCATGGTTCCTCCATGCCAGCAACAGGTAACTACTATGGAAAACATCCTACGGGAGATAATGGTCGGCCATTGCCTGGAGGTTGAGGACTCTAAAATCTCTGACCTAACTGCTGAAACCAAATCCATCCATGTCGATTTTGGCAGCTCCCAGGTTTGGGTGGAGGGTATGGATCAGCGGTTCGCAACAGTGGAGGCCTGCCTCAACGCCCTAACAGATAAGGACTGGGAGCTCTTATAGCTACAGGACAAGCTTACTGACCTGGAGGACAGAGGCCATAGGGACAATGTCCAGTTCTTTGGCTTCCCGGAATGTGTCGAGGGCACATACGTCTGAACTTTCCTCAGGGTCTTCTCCCTACTCTTGCGGGCCTTAGTTTCACTCTCCCCCCACAGCTCTAAAGGGCACACCAAATGGGCCCCTTGCAGCAGGACTCATTAGGGAGACTGCGTCCAATTATATCCTGTTTCCTCCGACACAAACATGTTTGACAGTTCCTGACTGCGGCCCATTCTCACGGCCTGTATGACTTTGAGGGGCACAAGATCCGCATTGCTGCTGACTTCTTATGGGAAACCAATGACAGAATTAAAGCATTCCTGGCACTCTGGCCCCAGCTGTGCAAACTGGGAATCAAGTTCGAACTGTTTGAGCCTGCCTGCATGTGGATCACGAAAGACAGCAGGTCCAAGGATTTCTTCAACCTGGAAGCCCTACGCCTCTTCCTGGAAGCACACTCAACTCAAGCAATGGATGTTGCCCCCCTAAGCTTGCAATCTGTCAGACACCTCACTGCCTTGCCTCCCCTGCTTCCCCCTGGTTTTTGATGGCGCACTGGCAGAACCCATACCGCGGCAGAGACCTAGAGAGGTTGGCCTAATCCCAGAATGACAGGGATCTGGCCCTCAAGGCGATGGCAGCCCTCACGTAGGGCCAGTGTTGCAACAAATCCTGGTCCCTGCTGAAGCACTCCCACCCAATGACTGAGACACATTCCTGACTACAAGGCTCATTACACCCCCTGTGCCACTCCTGGGAGCCACAGTCGCCAGTCTATGGGCGGATGAGTACCGTTTTGCATGCCTGTACCAATCCTTAGTGCCGTTTGCATTGTTGATGTATTTGCGATTGCTATTGTACAGATGTAATTTGTTCCATGCTCAATTGCATTGCATTCCTTGCTATGTAGCTGTATTCCTTTGTACCTATTTATGTTGAGTTATTTGATGCTTCCTGGTATCAGAACTGTTTGTTGTGGCTACAGCGTCCCCGGTGGGCACACCCTTCCAGGATGGTGGGACATCACATCATTACAGACCTGCCCTTGCTATCCCCCTTCCCCTGTCCCTGTCCTCCCTCCCCCGGTGACTTTCAGCCACCCACCGGATCAAGAACCAACCCCCTTTCCCCTCACACCAACCTCCCTTCCCCTGGCTGCCTCCCAAGGCCCTCTACCCTATGGATTCAAAGACATGCCTAATTGACTCATGCTGATTGCCTGATCTCAGTAGAGTCCCATTTCCATCTGTCTATTGCCACTGGGGTGACCTCCGTGGGGGTAGCCCTCACCCCACTGCCACACTCCCCCATGGCAATGTCCTCTCCTTGGCTTTTCCTTAACATGTACAACACTCTGCCACTCAGTCAAGACCCACAGACCACAGCTTTCGGCCTTTCATGATGCTCCTCATTGGCTCAGTGCTGGCTAGCTTACTTGTTTTCTCCCCACCACCTCAACTTTCCCTTCCCCCTTCATATTTGGCACAACTCCCAGCCCCACATCCATGGAACTCTTCTGCGGCCCTCTCCCTTCCCTCTTTCCCTCTTTTTCTCTCCCCTCCTTCCTTTCTCCTTCTCCCCCCTCTTTCTCATTCCCTCACCTCCTCCCCACTCGGCTTCTTCCTCCTTCTTCCTGCCCTACCCTTAGGATTCCCATTGACCATTGTACCTCCCTGGCTCACACGTTGTCCTGATGGCTGCTGCTGCCCCTTCTCACTCCCCTTGTGCACTACCACATGGAATGTCAAGAGGCTAAGGCACTACATAAAACCCAAGAAGTTGCTGTCCTACTTGCAGTCCAAGTGGGTGGACATGGCCCTCTCACAGGAGACCCACCTCTGAAGCCTTGAGTCCAAGAAGCTGTGATGTGACTGGGTAACTGTCTTCATTGTTGCTGGTGTCCAATGGGCCAGTGTGATCCAGCGGTGATGGCATCGGGCTCTGTCCCCTCAAGGAAATGCAGCATTTCAATACTCTTACGCAGATCACTGCCCATCACCAAACTAAAATCCTGGTCTGACACGGACAACACTATGTTGTTGTCGAATTGAAGTTTGGGGCAAGAATGCTGTGTGTTGGCTCGGTGAACACCCCTATGGGCCCTAAGTGCCTTTTTCTCCTCCAACTCAACCGCCTCCTCATAGAAATTGGGGCCTCCTCTGATTGGTGTGACTGAACTTGCCGCAGGATGCGGTGCTGGATCACACTGGTTCATTGGATGCCAGCAACAATTAAGATAGGGCCCTCCTGAGGGGATGTGATCTCCGATTACGGCTTGGTGGACCATTGGTGCCTCTCCCATCAGGCGGACCTGGAGTATACCTTCCTCTCACCCGTTCATAACACCCAATCCTGGCAGGTCTACTTCCTGGTTTCCCACTGACTAGTGCCCATGGCGCCCCCAGTCTTGCTGACCCCGGACATCGGTCTTGCCTCTCCAGGCCATAAACCACGGCGACTGAATATATCACACTATCACACCCCCCAGGGTAAGTCCCAGCTATGCTCTCACATCTCTATTTTCCTGGATAGTAATAGGTGCTCGGTAGCCACCCACAGGCTTCTGTGGGCAGCCGCAAAGGCGACTATCCGTAGCCAGCTTATGAAGGATGCAGCTATGGCCACTATGAAGAGAGTGACTCGTCAAAAGGAAATGGAGGTTGAAATTGCGGCTCTCATGCTTCTCTATACTGCAAAGCCCTCCTCTCAAAACCTCCATCCTCTGTAGAAGGCACATATGGACCTTAACGCCCTGTTCACATCAAAGGCCAAATATGCCCTAGAGCAACTTAAAGGCCATCACTTTGAACAGAGTGAGAAGGCGGGCCGCCATTTAGCAGCCCAACTGTGCCAACAGTAGGCTGCGTTAGCCACCCCTGGCATATATTCTATGGGCGGCGCTATTCTTACCCGTCCACAAGACATTGTCAATTAATTTGCACACTTCTACAGGACCCCCTACAGCCCAGAAATGGCAGCTAGTACCGTTCGTGTGGAGGCATTCTTTAAAAGCGTGTACCTTCCCAGCCCTAACCAGGCCGATAGGGCCCTTTTAGATGGGGAAATCAGTAAGACCAAGAGTGCACAAGCCATCTCTAGACTTCCCTACCACGAGGCTCCCGGGGAGGACAGCTTTCCTACAGAATTCAACAAGTGGGCAGGAGGGGGGGTACTAGATTCCCTATGCGACGCCTTCCGCAAGGTGGCCAGATGGGTTCACTTGGCTCCATTTCTAGCATTTCTGACAGAGCTGTGATATCAGTACTCACCAAACCGGTGAGAGACCCCCCCGCTTATGTGGAAGCTATAGACCTATCTCCCTACTCAACTGGGACATAAAAATCCTCATTGGCGTATGCCTCCTTGAGGCGATCCCTTCCTTGATTCACCACACGCAGGTGGGGTTCATCCCCGGCTGTTTCTCCATGAATTACCTCCCTCCGTATCCTCTCTTATACCCTATGGGCGGCCAAAGACCTGCCGGATGAGGCCCTTGCCCTCTCCCTAGATGCTGAGAAGGCATTCAACAGGACTGAGTGGGGGTACCTCTGTGAAACCCTGCTGCGTTTCAGCCTCGGCGAAGAATCCATAAATAAGGTCCTCTGACTATATGAGTTCCCCACTGCTCAGGTTAACTGCTGGGGCTTCCTGTGGGACCTGTTCCTGATTAGGAGGGAAACCCCACAGGACTGCCCACTGACACACCTGCCGTTCCTCCTGGCCATGGAGCCCCTTCTGCTCTTCCTTCGTCAATCTCTGCTCCTCTCTGGTGTCCCCATCCCAGGAGGGAAGTCCACAGTGTGTCTCTACGTGGGTGATATACTTCTCACCCTCATGGATCTACTAAGCTCCCTCCTGGCCCTGCTGCATATCATCATGGACTTTGCAACACCATCAAAATACCAGATGAACTGGGACAAGAGCAAAGTGTTGCGTGTGACCACGAGGGTGGCTATCCATGGCTTCTCCCTCAGCTAGACACTGCCTCGCCTCAAGTACCTGGGGGTCCATGTCAACAAAGGGCTGGAACACATATTGGCAGACAACCTCTGCCCTTTGATAGCTGGCATAAAACATTAATTAATGATTCTGTTATCTCAGGCTAGGGACCAGCTAGAAAAATAATTCAAGGAATATTTAAAATCTTTATTTAACTCAACATAATAGTGGAGTTGGATGTTTAATAAATATTACCGAAAGTGAACTTTTGGAAAAGTAAAGTTTCCCTGCCTTAAACCTCTGGAGGCTAATGTACATTAGCCTTCCACTGACATACACATGGTGAACCCTGGTGAAATGTGAAAGCTACTCCTAGAACTGAGACAATGGCCTGGGTGTTTCGGATGATGTTTTGTTTCTCTGGCAGGAAGACCAATGGGCTCTGCCTAGGAACTTAATTTACTTCAAATGGGCCACCGTGTCACACACAGATGTAGATCACATCAGCACAGGTCTTCTCATTTTTCTTTCTAGGCAGCCTGGCACAAGCCAGGTGGTGCACTCAGAACTGGTTTGGAACAACCAAGAAGGAGAGACCTGCTCATTATTATGGTCACATTTCTATGTGGATGCACAGGCTCTTCACCAGGGTAGAAAGATGTCTAAATCTTAGATTTATTGAAACACAGGCACTGGGGGATTGTTTGCAGAAGGACACACAGGAACTGCTGCAAAAGTGAGTGGAGTTAACCATGGAAACTAGACTCATAGAGCCCTCTTCAGACACAGCCATCAGTTTTGTCCAGCAGCAGGATTCCAAGCCCCAAAAAAGAGACTAAATCCGAAAGTAAAAATGTTAACAGAGTGAAGGTACCAAAGTATCCGATGGCGAGAGGACGTCCCTGGATGCAAAACTCAAATTTTCGAGCTCAGGACCTCATCCACCACCAGTCGGACATTATTGAGTCCTCCTCAATGCAGCCGGCTGCCTCACTTTGCTGAAGGATTTTCACTTTCAGAAAAAAGACTAAGGGCCTGATTTAGATCTTGGAAGTGTTTCCACCACACTGCCGTGGCAGAGGACCCGAAAAGACCATCTGGTCTACGGTGTTCCGCCCGCCGTATTTAGATGTACTGCGACTGAGCTGCCGACTGCCACGACAGAGTGCTCTTCCTAGCCGTCAGGCAAGCGGGTTCCGGCCACTCATATTTAGATGTTACAGTCCTGCAGGTGGTGTACTAGGGGGGGTTGCTGACAGAGGGAGGATGTCGGTGGACCCACTTTACATCAGACAATGGCAGTGGCTGTGGAACATGGTAAGTCCCACACACACACACTCTACCCTTGCCATATGTGTCCCGCTGCACCACACAACACAACACAACACACCATTATCCATTGCTATCCCACCACAACGCAAAACGTACATGCCGCAAACACACATTGATGTACATCAATGACACAACCTACACACACACTATTGTCGCTGCTCCACACAAGACACAACCAACACAACTGCACACTCATATACACACAAGCACAACTACACACATCACAACATTGACCCCCACACAGCAACACTCACCTGAATGTTGCATGCAGCAACACAACAAACAACTCAACATGTAAAACAACATCCATGCCATATACAAGTGGCACGCATACTGACACAACCACATCACCTACTACCCCTCTCACAACCTCATCTAGCCAATTGCATTGCACGCACACATACACGCACTGACTCACATACACAACTCGATGCACAACATGACAGGTACGGATCTCCTTGCAATGTGCGTACATGGACACAGTTGATTGTACCTTCATTGTGATGCCAGCATTCATTTAGCAATGAATACTGATGCCATAATGACAGTTGTGTATGTGCTCGATATGTGTTGTGTACCGGTGTGTCCCCATCCTTGTCTGACTCACTTGTGTCACAACAAAAGTCACAGTAACTTAAAAGAAATACTGTGATATATATACATCTGCAGTGGTCCTGATATCATATGCAGTGGCCTTCCAATGTACACAGTCAATACGGGTTGCCTACATTTGTGTCAAGCAACGGAGTGGGAGGGGGTGGGAGGGTTGGTGTTTTCTCCATGGTCCCCAGGAAACGGATGTGGAATCAGGAGAAAAGGTTAGTTTTCACTCCCTTTCTTCCCCAATCTGCCAAGTAAGTGGAGGTTGGACCGCCACTTTTTGTTTGGCAGTAAGGCACATCCAAATCTGCACGGCGGGAAGTGTGGCTGGAGTACCACTGCCAGCCACTCTCTCCCAAGGCGTCAAGGCAGCAGATGGGTTTTCAGTCAGAAAACTGACGATGGGACCGTTAATGCCAAGTTCCAAATCAGACCCTAGTCCCGCGATAAAACCTCAGAGAGGGTTGGGCCTAGTTGGTGTATCCAACCTGGGCTCCATTGAGGTCAGCCTTAAATTGACCCACATTGGCATTTAGTCCTGGTCCCATGACCAGTTGACGCGCATTGACACGCCATTTTGGCACTATTTTTACTTTCAAAATTTATATCTATAGTTGCCCATATTGGATTATTGTTGTTTTGGTGTCGTTTTGTACATTAAATTATCCTCTATTTTTATAAATTGGAGTGGGATTTTAATTGTGTTGTTTGTGACTATTTAACCGGGGTGGGCGATAAATTCCGCTCTACTGACAGAGTTGGCAGAGTTTTGGCCACTCTGCATTACGCATGTAATGCCTAATTACGGTCAAATTATGGCAACTGCCATCAGGTGGAGGTTTTTCCCATATGCAGTTCACCAGCAGTAAGTTGGTGAGCACAATCAAGAATTGGTGTCCCCGGTGCAATTTTTGATCGCTAGGAGGGCACCCAGCAAAATTTCCCCAACGTGGGCAGTCAAAACCATTCACGGTCAGAAAGCTGCTGCTCGAGTAGAAAATCTACCCAAGCAACAGCAAAATCAATGGAGAAGCAGCGCCCGGTGAAGCACGATGTGGTACCGTTCAGAATGAGTTTTCAGCATGGAACGCACCCACTACAGTAAAAATCAGTGCCTGCAGCTCAACATGCCTAATTCAGCCCATTCGCGGAACTCCACAGAATCTCACAGAGTTTTCTTGTAACTCTGTGGAATTCCGCAGAGTGAAACTCGGCAAGTTCTGCCCACCCCCACTTTTTAACTGTTTTGGTAGTTGTAAATGCTTTGTTCATTTTCTTAAGTTAAGCCTGTGAGTTATGTGCCACAGCTACCAGGGGTTGAGCTCTGGTGTACATTACTAAAACATTTAACAGGACCTAAGACGATAATGACCTTATTACTTGTGGTGGACTACCATCATCCCAATTAATATTTTAGGGCCATATGAACCAACACATTTTCCCATAGATACAGAATGGGTAAAACCCTTCGATACATCTGGCCCTTAGTTTCTCACAGTATGTCAGAAATTTGAACACAAAAATAATATGGTGCAAAATTACTGATGTAAAAAATCAATATCAAAAATATTGATTTACATACTTCTAAAGTAAAGTGACAAAATATCGACTACAAAAATGTTGTCAGTAAAATATTGATAAAATATTGATATTATGTGAGTAAATATGTATTTTTATTTGTAAATTACATTATTTAAATTTAAAATTAAAATGAATTAGCATTAAGAATGTAATGTATTCAAAAACAGTTATACTACATTTAGAAAACTATCTATATTAATTAAAAAGCTTACAAATATTAACAACTTATTGCAGTTACATTCAGTGTATTTTCAACAATTAAAGAAAACATTGTTTTAATTCTGACATTTAAATAACATGATTTTTTATAATAATACAAATAATTTTGACATTAAAACAAATGTAGCAACTGTAATTGATATGAAAAAACAAAACAATGCAAACATATAATTATTCACATTTAAAAAGAAATATATTTAACTTATGAAAGCATTACAATTAAAAAACAAATCAGAAAAAATATATTAAAAAATAATGATAATGTATACAAATATACATTGAAATGTAACAAGTGCAAAATATAAAATATATTTCAAAAGTAAGTGACATTTTACGACTAACGCCAATTCAACAAACACTAAAGACAATTCATACATGGGTTGCAGATTCATTATTCTAAACCCAGTTCAACAAACACTAGAGAAAGTGAATATATTTAGAGGGAGGGCAAAAGAGATTTACTAACGTAGCTCCAGTCCAACAATCATTGGGGAAAATGCATGAATTTGTAAGAGGATCTGGAGGGGAAGATTTAGAATTCTAACTCCGGTTTCACAAACATTGGGGAAAATTGGGAGTTGTCATATTACTATTCTAAATATAACTCCAGTACAGCAACAATGAAACAATGCACACTTTGGGAGCCCAACACATACCATTCTAAATCCAACAAACATTTAAGAAATGCTTAAGTTTAGAGTGGGAGTAAAATTACTAAGAAACCCCCACCGGTAAAACAGCTTACATTCTAACTCCAGCCTCACAAACAGTGGAGAAAGTTAACATATATGGGAGAAAGGGAGAGTTACATTTAGTATTCTAACTCCATTCCAACAATGGGAAAGTGCATATTTTGAGTGGGGGACATATTTACTATTTTAACTCCAGGCCAACAAACATTGAAACACGTACATATATTTGCAGTCAGTCAGAATTTCTATTTTCTTTCCAATGGACTACATTTGGAAGGAAATGGTCAGATTTGTATTCTATATCTATTTCAACTAACATTTCGAAAAATGCATACATGTTTTAGGTGCTGTTGGTCATATTTAATATGCAAAATAAAGTCCAACTATTATTGGGAAATGTGCCCCTACTTGGGCTGGGTGTAGATTTACTATTCCAAATTCAGTCTAACAACATTAGAGAAATTACACATATTTGGAAGAGGTGAAATATACTATTCTAAACCCAGCCCAGCAAATGGGGGTGGGGGTTGGGAGAGGAGTGGGGGGGGGGGCACGTTACTATTCCAAATTAATTCCAAAAACCATTTGAGGATAGTGCATATATTTGTTGTGTGCAGAGCTCTAACTCTGGTCTAACAAGCATTTTGGCGAAGTGCATTTATCAGTGGAGGAGGGGTCAGATTTATGTTCCTCACCCCAGTCCAAGGAACATTAGTGAAACTGCATATACTTGAAGGAGTCCGATTTACAATTCTAAATGCTGTCCAGGAAACATTGAGGAATGTGTATATGTTTGGATCATTCTATTTAAAGTCCAACTAATACTGGGAAGAGTTCCTATATGCAGAGGGTCAGACATGCTATTCTGAATTCAGTCCAGCTAACATTGAGGAATCTGCTTATAATTGAGGGTCACATTTATGATTCTAATGGCAGTCCAACAAACTTTTGAAAAATGCTTGCATTTGGGGAGGAGCGATTAACAATGGGGAAATAGCATGTATTTATCTGAGTGGGAGAGATTGCCCATTCTTACTCCTGTCCAATAAACAATGGGCAAAATTAATATATTTGGGGAATAGAAGTGCCTTTACAATTCTAATTCTAACTAACACTTGGGGAAGCGGGGGTGGGTCAGATTCAGTATTCTAACTTTATTCCAACTAACTTTGTGGAAAGTGTATGTATATGGGGGAGTAGGGTTTAGATTTACTATTCTATATCTAGTCTAACTAACATTCATATTTGGTGAAGGAGAGGTCAGACTTTCTGTTCTGATTCCAGTCCAACAAACATTTGGACTTGGTAAATTTTTTACACCTTCAGAGGACTGGGACAAGCTGCTGAGGCTTGACCTGAGAGAGTATACCCAAGAAGGGAAAGAGAAATAGGTTTTTCCCCATTCTCAGCTAGACCATTTTGACTTAAAAAGATTTCTGAATGTGAAGGTAAAGCCCTAGATCAAGGTGATGAGGCAAATCCATCCAACCAGTAAAGCAACCGTGGTGTCTACAAAATCCAGGTTTGTCCTGCTAGGAGCTTTTGGTGCCAACACAGATTCCGCAGAAGCTTAAAGGTGTACATGACTTTGAAAAAGGGCTTGCCAGCCTCTGACCATGCCCCATTGGAAGATTCTACGACTGTGTATCCATCTTCTGCTCCTTCATAGTTGGTCTGAAATTGCACCTGGGTCCTGGCCAGCCATGAACAGTGACTTTTGATTGGCCCTTTGTACCCTTAAAACTTGAAAAACTTTAAGAATTCATATCTCTGGTCCGCTTAAATTATTTTAAAACTTGAAAAATTTTAAGAATTAATATCTCCGGAACACCTAAACTATTTTCTGGCTCTCACAGTGGCAGAAGGCCAGCCTCCTACTAAAGATCTCACACTACTTGCTAGTCCAGTCTATAAAATGTACAAAATTACAGAAAAAGGCTTGCCAATCTTAATGGCTGCCCATGCAGTGTGGATGGGTACATTTTAAATTGCATCAGCATGATTGTGATCTCAGACCCACTACTCTTATGTCTGAGACATCACCTTGGGTTATGCTTGTTTGGGCTGAGAATGAGATCCCGGTAGCTGAGCTTTTGCTGCTCCAACGTAAACATTAATACTAAGTTCAAAACTGAATTGCATCGAAAATTCCAACACCAGTGGTTTACACGCTGCTGATCTAGAACTGAAACCCGACAGACAAAAAAACATCTAGAAAACTTAATTCAGTTCATTCGTCACTGTCCCTAAATCAATATTCACCCTACCACAGACCCACCTTGTTAAGGTTAAAAGTGGGCTGCTAGGGGCTTTATAAGGTTAATAATGCTGCTGACGTTCTGTCTTTATGCACGTTAAATATATGCAATTTACTCTCTATGTACAGTATCTGATCCCACCTTGTGTTGAGCCAAGGGGGGGTTGTGAAGGTTGCAAGAAATTGTGAATGCCCTAATCCCCTACCCCGCCCAGTTAAGGTCTCACTTATCTGCAGGTTGTGTAGCACACACCCTAGCACTTCATGTATAGGGGCCTTCATGTGGAGCTAACCGGGTTGGCCCCTTCATAAGTAATATTTTATATTAGGTTGAGATGGAACGTAATAACGTGGGGTGCTTGAAGTAACCAACTCCCTAAGTGTCTAGCCCCTGGATACATGCGGGTCTGAATTATGCACTTTGCCAGTTTACGTACTCTGCCCCCAGCTGGTGTTGATGAGATTAGCCCCTTTTTAGTAATATGTATTCTATCCTCTGGGCTGGGCTAATGAGATGGACCCTGTTAGAAATGGGGTCTTTGGTTGAAAGTCAGGTTACCCCCTGTTCAAGCAAGCACCCTCACTCTAGTCAGGGTAAAAGAGAATCACCCTCAGCTAACCCCTGCTTACCCCCCTGGTAGCTTGGCAGAGCAGTAGGCTTAACTTCAGAGCGCTAGGTGTAAAGTATTTGTACCAACACACACAGTAACTTCACGAAAACACTACAAAATGACACAACACCGGTTTAGAAAAATAGGAAATATTTATCTAAACAAAACAAGACCAAAACGACAAAAATCCGACATACACAAGTCAAGTTATGAATTTTTAAAGATTAAACTCAAAAATAGCGCTTAGAAACAAAAATGCTTCGATGAGATGTTAACACGGCGTCGTGACGGAGTAATTCCCAATAAGCCGACACCAGCGGCGCCGGACACGGAGTCGTGTAGACCCCCAAGTACAGTGCCTTTGGTGAAGAGTGAAAACAAGCCGATGCGCGAAGTCGGGGATTGCGGCGTCTGTGCGAAACGTTGAATCCGCGCACTTCGAGCGGCATCGGTCACGACGTGGTGCGGCGACTTCCACGGAGTCGCGGACTTCAGCGGGGCTCCTGCGGCGTCGGGCCTGCGAAGAGCATCGCGTTCCAGCGAAGGTCACGGCGTCAGGTGCAGGCGGCGTTACCGGATTCAGCAGCGGCGCCGGTCCGAAGTCGATTTCCTTGGATTTCCACCAGCTTTCCTTCCAAGGGCCCAGGAACTGGATAGGGCGCCACTTGTCAGAGCAGGAGTCTCTCCAGAGACTCCAGGTGCTGGCAGAGAGAAGTGTTTGCTGTCCCTGAGACTTCAAACAACAGGAGGCAAGCTCTAAATCAAGCCCTTGGAGATTTCTTCACAAGATGGAAGGCACACAAAGTCCAGTCTTTGCCCTCTTACTCTGGCAGAATCAGCACTGCAAGAAAGCTCCACAAAGCACAGTCACAGGCAGGGCAGCACTTCTTCCTCAGCTATCAGCTCTTCTCCAGGCAGAGGTTCCTCTTGGTTCCAGAAGTGTTTCTGAAGTCTGTTGATTTGGGTGCCCTTCTTATACCCATTTTAGTCTTTGAAGTCACCTTTCTTCAAAGGGGACTCACACCTACTTGTGAAATCCTGCCTTGCCCAGGCAAGGCATCAGACACACAGCAGGGGGTTGGAGCCGGCATTGTCAGAGGCAGGCACAGTCCTTTCAGATGAGAGTGACCAATCCACCCCTCCCTCCTAGCAGAGATGGCTAATCAGGGAATGCAGGTTACACCCCAGCCCCCTTTCTGTCACTGTCTAGTGTGAGGTGAAAAACAACCAAACTGTCAAACTGACCCAGACAGGGAATCCACAAACACGACAGAGTCACAGAATGGTTTAAGCAAGAAAATGCTCACTTTCTAAAAGTGGCATTTTCAAACGCACAATCTTAAAATCAACTTTACTAAAAGTTGTATTTTTAAATTGTGAGTTCAGGGACCCCAAACTCCACATGTCCATCTACTCTCAAGGGGAATCTACACTTTAATTATATTTAAAGGTAGCCCCCATGTTATCCTATGAGAGAGATAGGCCTTGCAACAGTGAAAAACGAAGTTGGCAATATTTCACTGTCAGGACATATAAACCACATTACTATATGTCCTACCTTATCCATACACTGCACCCTGCCCTTGGGGCTACCTAGGGCCTACCTTAGGGGTGCCTTACATGTAAGAAAAGGGAAGGCTTAGGCCTGGCAAGTGGGTACACTTGCCAAGTTGAATTTACAGTGTAAAAATTCACACAGACACTGCAGTGGCAGGTCTGAGACATGATTACAGAGCTACTTATGTGGGTGGCACAACCAGTGCTGCAGGCCCACTAGTAGCATTTGATTTACAGGCCCTGGTACCTCTAGTGCACCTTACTAGGAACTTACTAGTAAATCAAATATGCCAATCGTGGATAAACCAATTATATACAATTTACACAGAGAGCATATGCACTTTAGCACTGGTTAGCAGTGGTAAAGTGCTCAGAGTTGAAAAGCCAACAGCAACAGGTCAGAAAAAAATAGGAGGCAGGAGGCAAAAAGACTGGGGATGACCCTGCATAAGCAAAAGTCCAACAGACTCCAGGTTGTAACATAAGTCCTGGTGGGGAAATGTGCAGCAGCACCCCAGGTCCCACTAAAACACCACTGCGCGCCTAGACATTCGGAGGGACTGCACTGGGGGATTGTGGTAATCTTCCAGGAACTTTACAGACAGCGGCTAGGTTAGGCTTTTGATAAGGAGAAAGGTAAGGGAAGGCTATAAATGTGATATTTTTCTGTTTATACTCTTTCCCTTTTTTAATAATTATTTGGGAGGTATGTCAAATGCATATGTTGCTTATTTTCATGTGTTTATTTACTACTCTACTCCCTATCACAGACAAGCACAGGTCAAGAAAGCAGACACATCTGAAACCATGTCAATCTGCAGATGGAAAATTAATTAAAAAATGACATCCTTGCAGATTACCACGGTCCAGTAAATCTATATTTCCTGTCTTTCTTTCTCTTGTCCTAAACAATTCATTTTAACATCTTCCTCTCATGAACTTCCAACCAATATCCTCCCTTCTTTTCAGCTATGATCTGCACCCTTCTTTTACCAGGCTACTAACCCTACCATTGCTTCGCTTTTATTACTCCATCCTCTAGTCATCGCCGCCAAACCCTCACTAACCATTACCTGCTATGTGCCTCATTATTTGATTCATCCTTGTACACAAGTCCTCCTTTCCATGTGGCATTATCTTTAACCCTCTAAAGCTCACCAATATCTCCGCCCATCTACACACTCCCAAAGTCAATTAACAACCATTTATGCGTGTATGGCCAGACTCCAGTGCTGATATACTGTTCATGACAGAACCATTAGTATGTGATAAGGTAACACCTATGCTACATGAAATGATACTTGCAAATTATAAAGTTCCTCTAAGAAATTGTCTGCTTAAAAAGAGAGGGGATCCATTGTTCAGAAAAACTCCATTTGGACCAAACTTAATGAAAATAGTCTGCCCTTGAACATGAATCTCTTTTTGCTCAATGCTCTCCTCTGCTGACCTTCACTTCCACATTTCTGCTGATCTATAGACCTCCACCACACAACCTGGGATTCACTGAGCCCTTCTTGGACTTTGTTGCAGAGACCACCTTTAAACACCACAACATCCCCATACTTGGAATCACAGGAGATAACAACCACACATCCCAATTGGGATCTCTCGTTTCCAGACAATTCCTCACACAAGGTAATACAGGTGGTCCTCAAACAGCCAAAGGGGGGCTATTTGCAGTAGATGCAGATCAGACATCTCATGGAGAAGAAAGTTATCCCCTAGCAGTTCTGATGGCACAGTTTCTAAAGATGTAACACTCTATTTGAGTCAGTCCTTCCTCAAAGAAGCAGAAGTGCTAGACAATACGAAGGCAAGAAAGTTATTTTTGAATTTTTGTATCAGACTAAGGGGCAGATTTAAGACCCCTAGCGCCTCCTTGCACCACATTAATGTCATTTTTTGATGCTAATGTGGCACAACGAGGCCAAAATCCCAGCGTCAAATTTACAAAGTGACTCAATGCATGCATAGTGCCACTTTGTAACCCTTTACGCTATATTATGCCTATGCCAGGCATAATGTATGCAAAGGGGCAATCTCCTGATAGGGGAGCCGACAAAATGATTTGTTTGCGTCAGAGCAGGCATTAAAAGGAGGCACATCATTGTTTACAATGGGCTTCAATGGGCTTTGCAAGATTAGTGTCCATATTTTTTACGCTAATCCTGCAAAGCTCCGAACTTGCGTCAACAATTCTGACGCTATTTCCCTAACTACTGCCACGGTGCACCGTATCTTAGATATGGCGAACACATCCTGGCATTGGGGGGCCTATGGGGTGCAAGAAAAGTGGCACTGCACTGGGTGCAGCACCACTTTTCCTAAATCAGGCCTGAAGTGTCTTTGCAAGAGACACCATCCGTGCAGCATAGATACAATCAAAATATGTAATACAGCTTCTGCAAGCATAGCACACACAATGACCGCATACGAACACTGAAGTGGGGCAGTAAAGGGTCTCAATTATGTGGAACTTAGAGGCTTTTTTTAACCAGGAAGGCAAACAGGCCACCTCTCTACCTGGGTACAGGTAAAAGAGTGTGCTTGTTTGTATGAACAGTTATAGGGCATGAAGCTAGCGAGAGAGAAAAGAAGAAATAAACAAGTGCAGGAGCCTAGAGGTATACTTCTGGATCATTTGCAATGAGGCAGAGTATCCACAATGATGCTTTCAATTATGCACTCAATCCTATGTGAACAGTTCATAAACCAAAATGTAGTGTTTTCTGAATAGATAATAATGTCACTAAACTTTAGATTTAACATCAACCCTAATGGCCAGATATATGTAGCTTAAGGTTTGCGATTTCCTAATAGTGAATTTTTGTGATTCACGATTAGGAAATCTCAAACTGCTATGTATAACAGTGTGTTTAACACTCCTTGCGATTCCCAAATGGGTCCCAAGAGACCTGCCTTGTTATTCATGAGGAATTTGCTACCCATTTGGAAATGGCCTCAATCACAGGGACGGTGTCCTTCTGGGGTCAGCAGACCACCATCTCTGTGATTGCTTTTTCAATAAAGCAATCTTTTTTAGGGTTGAGCGCTAAGCGCTCCGTCCCTGGTGTAATCTCTCTGTGGGTTTCTAACCATGCCCATGTCACACCCATCAGTTTGGTTGGTTAGTGGGCTTGTCTTTTAAAATTCACTTGATTTAGTTAGTGAAAGGCATGCATACGTCATGCCTTTTCCAGTGTTTAACCCTCCTCGAGCGCACTGACCAACTACAGAAAACAGACGAGGCTCCATGTTTTCAGCATTCACTATTTTTTCTTTTTATTTTGTAGGCAGTGTGATCTCACTGGGCAGTAGTCGATCACTTTGCATGACATTGACCCTGTTAACTGGATAATTGCACTTTTGCCAATATATTTCACTGTGAGCAATCTTCTGTTTCTTTTTGTGTGTCTGCTTTGTGCTCATGGTGGCTGTCGGCTCACTTATGTGAAATTGTTTTACTTTTCATTTTCAGTTTATGTGGCAAGAAAAGTCCAGTTAGTTATGTGAAATTGTTTTACTTTTCATTTTCAGTTTATGTGGCAAGAAAAGTCTGGTTAGTTATGTGAAACTGTTTTACTTTTCATTTTCAGTTTATGTGGCAAGAAAAGTCTGGTTAGGAGTTTACAATGCTAACACCTTTAACTTGAGCAAACGCAAGATCCATTGCATTGCAAATGCTTGTTTTGCAATGCAGTCCATTTTCCTAAAGGAAAACAGAATGCATTACAAAAACAAAAATTAAGTTTTCTTTTCATTTTTTAAGAGAAGGCAGTGGCCCGTGGGACCACTGCCTTCCCTGAAGAAATGTGCACTGATATTTACAAAGGGGAAGCGGTCTCTTGGGACTCCTTCCTGTTTATGAATGGCTTACTACTAACTTGCAGTTGGCGGTAAATGCGAATGTTTTGCGACCGCATTACCGGTCGCAAAGCATTCCTACATACCAGTACGACTTGCTATTAGGAAGGGTCGCCTTGGCACGCTCCTTTCTAATAGTGAGTCGCAAACCCTATTTTGCAACTCGATAATAGGTTACCGACTCACAAAATAGGGTTGGTGGTACCTGCCAAGAAGCATTTTACTGGTCGCAAACGTGCAGATGGGCTGTTTGCGCCTGGTAACAGTGCTTTATACATCTGACCCTAAGAGTCTTCAGAGAGCATCAGACATCCTGTACTACAGAACGGAGTACACTATGGGTGCACCACCCAGGCCAGCAGAGTTGCGCTCTACGGGTGATGCAACAAAGCTTTGTATGTTTCTTGCTACATTCAGAGCTAATAGCATAAAAACCTAACACCCATGTCACTAGATTAAGCGCTCCTTTGCAGGGGGAGGGTGAACTATACATTTTACCCATGACATTTTGCAAAGTTGTACATGTTGTGAAGTTTTTTTAACGTTCTGAAACTTCCACTGCAAAATAAGTTTCGCAAAAAGAAATATCGATTTCCAAGAAGACAATTATTCTTCTTGCAGTGAGTTTTTTCTTGGGGGTTTATTCTGAAGGACGTTCCTCTGCCAAGGTTCTAAAGGTATGTGGAAGCTTGATGAAAACATTGCAGCGTATGCGGACAGGGCAATAAAGAGACCTTTGGTGTAGCAGTCTGTTCTAAGACAGAACAAACCACTGCTATTTGCGTCAGCTTTGCTACCTTTGGTGACACTCTTTCTGTAGTAGACACTACTAGGAATCCCTGTAGCTATATTTAGTTTCTACTGCATTTGTTAATTTTACAATTAAACCATGACGGCCAGATTTGAAGAAAAGTGGCGCAGCGCGGTGCTGCGCCAAAATTGTCAGCGATGTGTCACTTTAGAATTGCAGGGATGCGTCGTATTTATGGGAATACAGCGCACCCCTGCTTTTCCCCCTGCGCTGGTGCTAAATTTAGCTGCCAGCACCAACACAGGCATCCTTGCACCATCGTGCAAGGATGTCTGTGTTGCGGGGTGTGATTGTTTATGTCAATCACTAATGGTGCTTTGGCACTTCTGTGTGTGCTGCACAATGCAGCACACACAGAAGTGCCAAAGAGTCATTTTAAAATGATTGTTTATGTGCAGGAAGGGACATCTTCCCGCACATAAACAATCATTACTGGCATTTTGCTTTATCCATGCGCCCGCAGAATGCAGCACGCCTAGAAAAAGCAAAAAACGAAGAGGAATAAAAGTATTCCTCTTGTTGCACCTTGCTAACGCCACCCCTGGGGGTGGTGTTAGATCTTGGCGCTGCCTCAGGTTTACAAGATTTCATAAATCTGAGCCAGTGTCACAAAGCAATGGGTGTTGCTGTGGCACGCCCACAGCAACACCCATTGCACGCCCCTTCCATGCACAGTGCTGCATGGGAAGGGGCAGTGCCTTAATGCCACCTTGTAAATAAAGAGCTGTGCTTAGTGCCACAGGAGTGTCACGAAAAGTGACGCCTCTGTGGCGCTAGGGGCCTATAAATACGGCCCCAAGTATGTTAAATATATCAGTTGCATTTGCTGTCCAATCCTGAAGTGTGAAGATAATTCATACTTAGGAAGGTCCAAGGCACAGTGGACCTCGTTGACAAAGAAGCATAGCTTAAGCTAATAGGACTGCCTTGGACAGCTAGTGAGGCGGTTCAAAAAAAGTTTTAAAACATTTTTATTGGTAACTTATGAAAAAAGAAAAAAAACGAAACCTGCCAGCACCTAAACATGGCCACCACATGATTGCAATGCAAAGTTAACATTTAAAAAGCATTCACTGATGGGGGTGGTTTACTATGTATGTTTTTACAAAAACGTCTTACAGGTGTGCTATGCAGTTTATGATCATTATTGTGAGAAGGGTAAGATTAAATCATGACCTACCTAAAAACTCGGATTGTATCAGGCTATATCAGTATAATCTTATTTAAATACTTTGTAACTACAAATATAACAAGCATTGGCAAAGCCAATAGTTCTGATTTTTTTCTTTCAATACCTGAAGCACTTTTCCAGTGGAATAAACCAATTGGTAGGTTAATGGTCAGACGAGGGAATTCAGAGATTTTTAAAAAGGTGGGTGAGTGCAAGAATGAATGTGTCATCATCAATATAGAGGAAAATCACCCCTTTGTCCGCAATGGAACAATAGCCACATTCAGCACCTGGGTCTCAGCCACCCCTTTTCTTAGTCGCCCACCTTAAGGATGCATACACCTTTGCACTCAATAAATCACCCCTTTTCTGGAGAGTAAAGGAATTGCATTCCAAGAACAATACCTGACACTTTGTCCCTGCAGAAATAAATAGCCCCAGAAGGTACCTTTTACTAGTCTAGTGCTTGCATCACATCTTACACTGAATAATTTTACCAAGAAGAGAGCTTGTCAGTGGAGATGGACAAAATTCAGTCCCTGGAATCTGGGTACTTGAGTTTGGTTCTCAAAAAGTTGTGTGAGGTTGCACAATCAATATATGCTTCTCTTCTCTTTTGTTAGCTGCTTATATTGCAAATTTCTAGAAGCTTTTCAAATTTCAATTGTAAGCTATTCATGAAATTGGATTCCTTGCTGCAATACTTTACAAAATACCCTTTGTGGGGCTCACGCTTCCAAGGTCCATCCAAGATCAAAAGAATGAGCAAAAATTCCAAAATATTTAAAACACAACAGGGAGGCAAAATTGTTGCAGCAAGCCCCATGTGATCAATGAAGAAGAAGTCTGTTGAGGTGGAGTAGCACACAGAACAGCCTCTAAATGCTCCCCACCTTTTGGTACTTTGAAATTAGAAGATCAGTCAGATTCATCAGACTGCAGTCAGGAACATCTGATTGACCTTCGCAAGAAAGTCACCTCAGGATGCTCTGGTAACTCAAACTGTGTATAGAGGTGTTTTTTGTTCAACCTATACAAGAAATATAGTCAAGGGCATGGATATGGTATCATAAATAGTGCCAGATGCACACTTCGCTAGAGTTAGAGGTATGAAGATCACCTCAGCTAATTAAATGACAAGACCAAAGATACTATCAGTCATTGAGAGCTGGACCATGCATAGTGCCAACTGCCTTTACAAAGTCGAACATGGAGCATCCTAGCACTCTGATGTTAGTTTCAGGTAAGATCAGACAGTGTCAGGGGCAAAGGTGCCAAGATCAGAGTGTTCCCTGCAAAGAAAGTTAACGTAGTGTCTGATCCCCAAACCTCCAAAATCACAAAGTCATATGACAGACTCCAACACTACACAAGCACATCTATGCACCCAAGAGGGGCCACCGATGAGGGTCTGCAACAAGGTCAGAGCAGCATGCTCATCTGCCATTGTGATGGTGGGAGGCGTCCAATTCACCTGGGATCACACACTATGTCAGCTGCACACAGGCCAAGATCACACGAAGCTTCAGAATCACAAAAATCAAAATTACACAGTGTCAGAGCTAATGACACCAAGATCACACATTTGCAGAGTCAGGACACAAGCTAATATACAGTGGTAGGCCTGTAGGTAATAATGTTATTATCTGTAATTAAAATCATTACAATCAATTGAGAACACACATATATGTTCATTAGAACAGGGTGATGATAAAGTGAGAAAACAAAAAACTTACTTAAGACGGACAGTGGCGGCCAGCAGTTTTACGAGGGAGGGCAGGAAGCACACTCATACTCATTATTTCACACACATAAGCATGCACGCACATCCATTATCAACATTCATCAACATTCAAACATGCACGCACGCACCAAACATTCATTTAAAAAGATCACACACACACACAATTACCTTCAGCCTCGGAGGTCCCAGGAGGGTTGGGACTGCTGCCTTCCCTCGTTGGCTGAATGAGGAAAGGCAGAAGTCCCAACTTCGTCACAGAGTGGGATGGGGTCAGTGAGACTGCTGACCCCACCCCACTCTGTGACGAGGTGTCACTAATTGACACTCGCCCTGGGTGCTTCGGGGCTTAAACATGAAGTGCCCAGGTCAAAGTCAATGGGTGACGCTTCCCTCGTCACCCGGGGGAGGGCCTCGAGGCACCTTTGCTGAGCCGAGGACGTCACGCCCATAGGAGCTGTGACCTCTTCAGCCCTGCAAAGTTCAGCTCAGGCTGCCAGGAGTCTGCGCAATCGCTCCTGTCTGCTCCTGTCTGCCTGACCTGAACATGAAGAGTGTCTGTCAGGCTGACCTTTGTTCAGCCTGAGCGGCACTCTTCATGAGGGGCAGAAGGTGGAGGGGCATGGCCCCTCCACCCTAAAGGACGGACCGCACCTGAAGGCGGACTCTGAAAACAATTCATTGGTCCTGGCCTTTTCTCATATATGACAATACTTTTGTGTTTATGATAGTATCCATAAATTTCATGCCACAACTTATTGATTGATTTGATTCACCATGAAAACAAATATTGCCTGCAGGACTCAATGTTGTAAAAAACATATTCTCAAACTAACAGATGTAGCAGTTTATTTCTTACATCATACACATTTGGACATAAATATAAAATATGGTCCTACGCGCATAGCTAGAACAACACAGTCTATATTGTTTGTCACAAAACACTTTACCTTTCCACGAGCCAGGAACTGACACAAATGATACTAAAAAAGTGAATTGAAAGAACTGCCTTTTGTTACACAGTGTCAGCTGACACGACCAGTAGAGACTCAGCTCCCCAAGTGTCCAATCATGGAGCTTGAAGGGCAAAAACAGCTAAGCCTATTCATGTAGCGCTCTACTGCGCTGGGCAGACGCGTCAGATTAAACTAAGATCATAAGTAGTCTTGGATCCACAGATACTAAGATCACACACTGTATCTGCATGAAAAGCTGGAGCACAAAACCTTATCTAAATATAGTGCCAACCATGATGAAAGGACCTGACCAAATGGAGAGTATCTGAGCAAAACATTTCCTTAGTTTTCTAGCTGCCCAGGCAGTTGAGCGCAGATATCATAACCAAACTTTTCTAATTCTGAAATAACCTTGCTCACGGAGACACAGTTACTTTGTGAAGCGAGCGTGGCCATGTAGTTCGATTACAGGCAAGGATGTTGGTGTACAGTTTCTATGTGCTTGCAGACTTGCAATAATTAGAACCAATGTCTGCCCTCGGGGGCAGACACACCTAGAAAGTGGAAGCACGAATGAAACTACTTTTTTTAACTAGACAGTTCATGGCCACAGATGTATTTTGAATGTTTCCGTCACAACAGGGTGATACATTGGGTTAAAAATAGGGCAAGCAGACCATACAACGAGGTAAAACACATTTTAAGCAGAAAGTCTCAAACTGGTGCACCATCTGTTCAGCAGTAAACATGCGAATAATAAAATGTACTAAAGTATGTATACTACACTGCTCACACATCATTAAACCATTTTTACAGAGAAACAGAATATGTGTGTGTGTGTGCACGTGCACGCGTGCACACTTCGCACTATAATTCATATCGGGGTGAAAGGTACACCCCACAGTAACACCCCTTTCAAAGTGTGCAGCCTGCTACCCCCCACCACCACACAGTTGTAACACACAGCAACAAACAATTACTTATATTGAATGTTTTACAATGATGGACAGGTGTCAAAGTGATTTAACGCCACTCCCAATTCTAGGACCTTTTGTTCTCTGTTCCAAGGGATTAAGAGAACAACATAAAATTTTAGATCTCTATTTCTGTGTAACTCATTTGGTCACACACTCAATCTCAAAGAGGGATTTAAAGTTTTAAAAAGTTGTATTACAGACTGAAAGCCAGACATACATATATGAGTCCATAAATGTAGAGTATTACCAAAGGTGAATCAAAGCGGTGCACCATATGAAATGTATTTAACATGTATAAGACCAATATTTAAATACAGAAAATGATGAAGAGTATGGTACCTTGAGTTCAGGCTTGAGCTCTCCTGCCTAACCATCTATTCTATGTTCCCAACTAGTCTACATCGAAAAGGATTTTAAAGAAAAGTGTCAGCACTATGGTATCATCTGTAGAGGATCTGGCAAGAGAGATGTGAGCAGCATATAGCCACAGAATTAAGCAGAGTGAGAAATCTGTACTTCTCATTGATCTGCTCTAATCAATGGAAAAAGGGAATCTGAATCATCAGCTAACTAAACGATACTTAAAACCCTAAGTCTCCAAAAGCCTGACAAAAGACTGACCTCACGGCCAAAAACCTCCATTTAAAAACAAAGGTATAAATTGTATGAATAATTGACACTTTCATCCTTTCATCCAAGATGTGCTCGTCCTTGGTCTCTCCCTCACTTCAGGAATTTGGAAGGGAGTTTTGATACCATCTCCACACTGCTTTTTACATCCTTGGTAACACACCTTCCCAGGCCTCTTTATCATGCAATCACAGCGATTCATTAGCCAGTAGCTGATGTCTTCACACCTGCAGTTCAAAGAAATATGCAGCAAAACAAGTTCCTCATGGAAAGTTAAGCGATTAAAAGAAATTCAGGCCTTCACTCCAGCCACATTAGTAAAGACATAAATGCATACTTGATTTAAATGCAATGAATACAAATGGTTATAAAAGTATTATTTTTAAACACTGTAACATAAACATGTTTGAGGAAAGGATTAATAAATGTGGCTTACATGGAAACATTCATAAGCACCTTACTACTGTGGATTTCAGTGCACCACATTATATGAAAGTCATTTATATACATGATAGATGAAGCTGATTACTCCCTCATTTGCATTTTAGAAGAACATAATGGCAAAGCCAAGTTATGCTCTCTCAGATTGTTAGAGCTGATCATTTGCCAATACCTGCCTAAAGTCCACAATTTACAAACAGTGCCTATATATTGTTCAGGGATGAATCAGAGTTTGAGTGCTTCGAAGCCCTCACTCGAGAAGCATGTCGTTACAAGTCTGAGGCAGAAAGGTAGAAACTGAAGAAGATTAGGCCGGACGTTCTCAGTTGTCTACAGCGCAGACCGTACTTTGAAATTTCCTGGAGAGCCGAGAGCGGCTGCTGCTCCTCCGGCAGTCAAGGTGTGGGAGACAAGAAGCAACGCAGGCTGACAGACACAGCTGAAACCACCGACAGTGTGTACATTGGAGAATAAGTTAGTGAACTTGGTTGTTGATCTGTAAGGACAGGAGTTACAGGTGTGGTCCATGGGCAGATGAGTACAGCTGCTTTGTGAAGCGCACATGGCTCTGTGGACCTGTTTACAGGCAAGGAAGATTGAGTACATGATATTTGTAATGGTGTACAAGTTTGCACCGAGTACAGCCAGTTTCTGGACCAGAGACTGCCACACGTATTAACGAGGAAGCACTAGTGAAGGGTTGTTTTTTACTTTCGTGTTTATTTTACCAATTTATAAGACACTGCTTGCCTCATTAGTCCAGAAACATTTGCTTAGAGAGTAAAAAAAAAAAAAGAGTGGGCATGCCACTAATCCTCAATCTTCATAGGAGGCTCCTCCTCTAAAGCTCCAGAATGAGGGGTCGGCACGGATGTAATTCAAGGTTCATCAGGGGTCAAAGTTGCAACCATTGGCTCGTCCTTTGTGACTCCTGGTGCTGGCTTTGCAGCTCTTGACTTCAGAGGTTGCAAAACCAGTGCCAACCCACAGAGTGGCAGATCTCTCTTGTGCCTACCATTTTATATTACACTAGTACCGAATAATTGTCTAATATTCACTGTTAGTGTAATAAGATTGAAGCACCATGATCTGGAGCAAGACCTATGCAGGCAGATGAGGAAAGTAAAAAATGCTTTTAAGTATATGTTGTGTTTGTGGGTCAGACTGTGTTTGTGTGAGAGTGACTGTGCATATGTGTGAGTGTGTGTGTTAGTAATGGGGTCTCTAGTTGGCAGTCAGTTTACACCCTGTCCAAGTAGGGACCCTCACTCTAGCCAGGGTAAGGGAGTCACACACCTAAGATAACCCCTGCTCACCCCCTTGGTAGCTTGGCAAAAGCAGTCAGGCTCATCTCAGACTTAATGTGTAAAGTATTTGCCCAAACACATAAAGTAACACAGTATAGACACCACAAATGGACTCCACACCAGTTTAGGAAAATAGGCAATATTTATCTAAATCAAACAAGACCAAAATGACAAAAATCCAACATACACAAATAAAGATCACTGTTTAAAATTAAAAGAGTCTTAATCCTTTAAAAGTCAATGATTTCATTGTTTTAGTACAAAGTACCTGGTAAGCATAAAAAATAAAACCACATGGTAGGGGATGCATCAGAAAAGCAAGCGATGAGTCAATTCCTTACTCGCAAGTGAGACCGTGTGCTGATTCTTTCCTCGCAGGGAAGAGATGCATTGTTTTTCAGATAGACATCCTTGAGTCCATGCAGTGATGTTGAAGTTTTGGTGCCCAGGGATGATGCATGGAAAATCCAGAAGGAGTTGTGCTGTGCTGGCGATACGTCGATTTCTGCAGCCATGAGGCAGGTGCTGCTTCGATTTAACAGCCGTGAGGCAGATGCTGCATAAATTTTTCTGCCGCTCAGCTCTGGTGTGTGAATTTTCACTCAGGTTTTAACAACTTCTCCTTCCAGGGGCCCAGGGACTAGATGTGGCACCACTTGGCAAGTCAGGGGTCTCAGCAAAAGAGCCCAGGTGTGGGCAGGTGAAGTCTTTGATGTCCCTGAGACTTCTTAACAGAAGGCAAGCTCAGTTCAAGCTCTTGGAGAAACTTCACAAGCAGGATACACAGCAAAGTCCAGTCTTTGTCCTCTCTGTGGCAGAAGCAGCATTTGCAGGCCAACCCAGCAAAGCACACACACAGCAAAGGGGCAGTACTCCTTCTCACAGCTCTTCAGCTCTTCTCCTTGGCAGAGGTTCCTCCTGATCCAGAAATGTTCTAAAACTGTGGGGTCAGCAGTCCAATACTTATACACATTTCTGCCTTTGAAATAGGCAAACTTCATAGGAAAGTCTTTGTAGTGCACAAGACCCTGCCTCTTCTTTGCTCTGCCCCAGCCACACTCTAGGGGGTTGGAGACTATAGTGTTTGAGGTCAGACACAGCCCTTTCAAGTGGAGGTGTCAGCTCCCCCCTCCCTCCCACTCTAGCCCACGAAGACCCGTCAGGATATGCAGAACACACCTCAGCTCCCTTTGTGTTACTGTCTAGAGTGAATTCACAAACATCCCAACTGTCAGTCTGTCCCAAACGTGGATTCAGCAGCCAAGCAGAGGCACAGAATAATTAAGCAAGAAAATGTCCACTTTCTAAAAGTGGCATTTTTAAACTTACAATCTAAAAAGCCCCTTAGCAAAAGATGTAGTTTTAAATTGTGAGCTCAGAAACCCCGAACTCCAAATCTCTGTGTGTTCCTAATGGGAAACTGAAATTAAAAGATATTTCAATGCAATCCTCATGTTGACCTATGGGAGAGATATGCCTTGCAATAGCGAAAAACGAATTTGACAGCATTTCACCACCAGGACATGTAAAACACACCAGTGCATGTCTTACCTTTTAAATACACTGCACCACGTCCATGGGGCTGCTGGGGCCTTCATTAGGGGTGACTTATATGTAGTAAAAGGGATGATTTATGCCTGGCAAATGGGTGCACTTGCCAGGTCGAACCAGCAGTTCCAAACTGCCCACAGAGACAATGCAGTGGCAGGTCTAAGACACGTTTACAGGGCTACTCATGTGGGTGGCACAATCAGTGCTGCAGGCCCACTAGTAGCATTTGATTTACTGTCCCTGGGTCCTCTAGTGCACTTTATTTGGGACCTACTAGTAAACCAAATATACCAATCAGGGATAACCAACCATAATCACAAATTAAATAGAGAACACTTACACTTTAGCACTGGTCAGCAGTGGTATAGTGCCCAGAGTCCTAAAACCAGCAAAAACAGATCAATTAAAAATAGGAGGAAGAAGGCAAAAACTTTGGGTATAACCCTGCAAAAAGGGCCATTTCCAACATTGTGTTTCTGGGTAAGCATGTGGGAGTGAAAGTGAGTGAGAATTAATGACAACTGGTGAGTGAGAATAAGTGATGTTAGTGAATATGAGAGAGTCAGGGTGAGTAAGAATAAATGAGTGTGACTAAGAGTTAGTGCAAGTGAGTGACACTGGGTGATAGAATGAATAAGAATGTACATGAGGGAATATTGGAGAGTGTGAGTGAGAATGAGTGGGAGTGAGTGACAAGTGAGTGACTGTAACTGACTGAGAATGAGTGAATGAGAGCAAGTGAGAATAAGTTACAATGAGTTAGAAGAAGAGTAAATACAAGTGAATAAGAGTGAGAAATTATGAGTGATTTAGAGTAAAAGTGAATGTGAGTGAATGCAAGTGAGAGTGAATGACTCTGAATGAAAGAGGTTAAGTGAGAGTGTGTGAGGTTGTGGGAAGGGGAAGTCAGAGTGCATGCAAGTGAGTGAATATGTATTAGTGAGTCAGAGTAAGAATAAGTGAAACAAAGTGTGAATGAGCATGAATGAGTGATTGATAATGTGAGTGCAAGAGTGAGAATGAATTAGTGTAAAAGAGTGAATGTAAATGAGCATCATAACAATGTGGTGCTATGTTTGGAAGTCTGCCACTGTCCTTTGTATAGTGAAGATAGTTCTTGGATTATAGATTCTTCCTTGGAAAAATACTGACACTTGCATACAGGAGGCAAATCTTAGCATGGGAGACACCTGTGACAAAAGACTGCCACTGGTATACTGAAGGTAGTTTTGGGAATAAACAGTACCCATTGTACATTACTGGTACTAGCAATAATAGGGGTCATTTTTGGCATGGGGCATCTGTGGAAACGTGGTGGCATAGTAGGAACTTTTGGCAAAATGTTGGTAGCACATCTGAGGTATTTCTTCTCAAAAGGGACGACAACTGTGATATATTGAAGGAGACAATCACGCCAATGGTGGTCCTGACATACTAACTGTAATTTCTGATATAAGGATTACTAATGGTGTATACGAGGTTAACCTCAAAATTCCAGTGCTAAATCACTGAGGGCTATAAACGCTGGAGCTTAAAAGTGCCTACTCAAAATTTGATTAATACAGAAGCTATAGTCAACACACATCTTGTACTTTGTAGTAGGACCCAGGCATCAGGGCAGGGGCCCAGAAGCCATTCCTAAATTATTTAATTAAAAATAAAACAGATATCCTATAAAATAGAATTACTTGGAGCAAAAGATTGCACTGAACCTTCCTCATCTTTGTTATCAGTCCATGGTAAGTATAGACTGTCGCTATTATTTCATCAGATTCTAAGCGCTGGAAAAAACTAAAGTGCCTGTGTGCAATTTCTTATGGAACGTGTGTTCAAAAGGACTTTAATGGTGTGGGCTATAGGCTTGGAATAAAAACTGCAGAAGAACATTATATGTAAAGTGCTTTGTGTGGAAACCTGTTTACAGGAACAAAGATCACGGTGTGCCCCCAATTATTGAAGTGGGGAAAAGCAACCAGCCTATGGAACAGGTTTAATCTAAACCTCAGAAAAAAATAAAATTCTGGTGGGATTGAGCATTAAGTAGCAAAAAGGGCTGAGGACCGTCTGTGGCAGCCAGCAACCTATAAGAGGGAACACATGGCAGTGTTCTTGCTTTTTCCCACCTTTTAGCCCCATACAGAGTATAGCACATATCCCTTATAGACCTTTTATTCAGAGTAGATAGAATTTAGGGGTTTTCAAACTGATCTGTTCTTGACAGGGCAAACACAAAGCCCTGTCCCTGACTGCCCTCATCCGTGGGATTTAAAGGCCGAGATCCATCATTAGTCCAGACGCAGTTCCATAGCATAAATGGGTGAGTCCATATTTTGTCCTCTTGAGCCCTAGCTCCTTAAGGCAAATAAAGTTAGCTGTGCATTTGAGCGCAGGCGATGCATGGAGCTCATTTATTAGTTGCCAGGGGTCGCACCTACGACCCCCTCTTGCCCCTTGCGACTCCTGACACTGCCTCTGCGACCCCTGGCCTCGTTGGTTGGGTCGCCACTTCCTTGTTTCAGTTAGTTTTTTACTACACTAATAGTGATTAATAAATGATTCACTATTAGTGTAATAAAAAACTGGAGTAGTGTTGGCTGGAAAATGACCCTATGTGGTAGCTGAGGAAAGAAAAAATCACTTTTAAATGTGTGTTGTGTTTATGCTTGTGGGTGAGACTGTGTTTATGTAAAAGAGATTGTGGGGGTCATTACGACCCTGGCGGTCATGGACCGCCAGGGCCGGGGACCGCGGATGCACCGCCAACAGGCTGGCGGTGCATCCAGGCCAATTCTGACCGCGGCGGTAAAGCCGTGGTCAGAAAAGGGAAACCGGCGGTTTCCCGCCGGTTTTCCCCTGGCCTGAGGAATCCTCCATGGCAGCGCTGCAGGCAGCGCTGCCATGGGGATTCCGACCCCCTTACCGCCAGCCTGGTTCTGGCGGTTTTGACCGCCAGAACCTGGTTGGCGGTAACGGGTGTCGTGGGGCCCCTGGGGGCCCCTGCAGTGCCCATGCCGATGGCATGGGCACTGCAGGGGCCCCCTAACAGGGCCCCACCAAGATTTTCAGTGTCTGCACAGCAGACACTGAAAATCACGACGGGTGCAACTGCACCCGTCGCACCCTTTCCACTCCGCCGGCTCCATTCGGAGCCGGCATCCTCGTGGAAGGGGGTTTCCCGCTGGGCTGGCAGGCGGCCTTCTGGCGGTCGCCCGCCAGCCCAGCGGGAAACTCAGAATTACTGCGGCGGTCTTTTGACCGCGCAGCGGTATTCTGACGGCGGTACTTTGGCGGGCGGCCTCCGCCGCCCGCCAAAGTCAGAATGAGGCCCTGTGTGTATGAGTGAATATGTGTTTGTGTAAGCATGTTTTGTGAGTGAAAGTAAAGATGTAATGGCGTGTGATGTCACTTCCGCTACCCCTGCCATTTTGGTGAATTGACGTCCATGAGACGATGAGCAAAACTATTTTAAGTAATCTGCAGTGCAGCAGTCTCCTTATTAATACCATAAACTCGTGCTCCATAGGTCACTACACTAGAGCATTTGGCCTGTTAAATACTTATCAAGCGGCAAACCGATATTTTGACCAGTTTGGCAGCAAATCAAAAAAGTCATTGATGCTTCTGACAAACTGGTTATTTTTGATTTCCTGCTGTAGGTGTCAAGAGCCTTTGTTGTTAAAAGTCACACCAAGGTAGCTGAAAGCAGTCGTATCTTGAATACGATTGCAATACAAAAAATAAGTTGGGTTTATTGATATGTTTGGGGCTGTGGGACATGACAAAGGGTTTACTTAAATTAATTTTCAGGTCCTACCCTTTCATAAAAGTTGAAAACTGGTCTATCGGGTGATGTAGCATCATAGGGGTTCGGCTCTTGAGGACAGCGTGAAAGAATTAAGGAAGGCTCACCGTGGATTCTTAAATAAGATTTATTCGTGCTGAAAACCGGGAGGGAGACCGCAACGGCCGCCGTCTACACCGCCGTCGTAATCCTTTCTTCCACGTTCTGTTCCACGCGCTGCAAGCCGCGCACGAGCGCACGAACAGAAGAAATACAACACAGCGTCATAGAGTAGGGCTAGTAAGGGTCATTGCCCGATCTGAGGCATGTCCCTGCATGTTGAAACCAACTCCTTCTCCAACTGGTTGATGTATAGAGTGAAGAGTAAGGGTTCAAGTACACAGCCTTGTCTAACTCCTCTGTGGATGCCAAATGATTCTGAGCATTCCCCACCCAAACCAAACCTAACTGAGTACTGGAGTCACAATAAATTTCCCTAATGGGGTTAATAATGGCTCTCTCCACACCAAGATCTTTCATAATCCTCTACAATTTGCTAAAAGACACAGAGCCAAAGGTGCTGGACAGGTCCATAAACCTCAGGAATAGACAGCCATTTTCTGCAAGGGTGTATTTACCCAGCAGAGGGAGAGGTTGAGACACTGATCCTCTGTCCCGAGCCCCTCCTAAAGCCAAAATGAAGCTAGGATAAAAAGCTGCTAAACCTGGTTGCTTGTAACTGGCATATATTTGTGATACAGGAAAAACTGCAAAGCCGAAGTCATATTTACTTTTTGATTATAGCCTTCACATCTTCTCTATAGCATGCTCTTGTACTAATGCAGCCGATGTGCCTCAATCTAGCCTTGAAAATGAAATATTTGTATGCACGCATTTTGGTATTAATAATGGGAGTCAGTCAAAGAGTTGCTAATGGTTTCTAACTCTGAAATTCTCCTGTTGCCATAGATACTAATTTAGGAAATGATGGGTCTCAGTTTTAAGTCACGTAAACACACAGCGATTAGAGGTGCCACCACATGCCCCTGACAGAGGCTTAGTGCCCGGAAGAGATAACAAATGGATGAAGGTACTTATTTTTAGATGGTCAGTTGTTTTTTTGTTTTTTGTTTTATTTGTAGAAGTTCCCGAATGGCGGCACCCTGAGAATACAATGGAGCACACTGCTCCATCAATCAGCTTATTGGAGCCAAAAACCAGGAGGCGCTACAAACATAGAAGTAGGACTAGAAATGGAAGTATTAGCATAGGGCTAAATTATTGGCACCCACCAACACCCACTGCTATAGTTCGGTGGTAACACATAGCTCTAGAGAAATTTCTATGTACACGTCACCTCAAAAGCTAAAAGCAATTTATCCACCTCAAAAGTACAAAATATTGCAGAACTGTGGTAATCATAAACTAGAAATGAAAGGGAAACTTTGCTTCAGAGATTAGGGATCTAATGGTGTCACCAGTCACTCTTGAACTTGTGATTTTATCTCATCCGTACATACTTTTTTTTCTAGAAATGTGCTGCTTGTTTTGCATGCAACAGAACAATAACATATTTGTATAAGTTTTCTAAAAATTTGCACAGCACAATAGTTTGATGAGCCATGACATGCTGTGTACATTTCTAGTTTCTCGGTTGAAACTACTTCTCTTAGAGACATGTGAGAAAAGGCAGCAGCTGTGCTGGGAGAAGCAGTGGCGTAGCGTGGGGGGTGGGGGGGGGGGCCGGCCGCACCGGGCACAACATCTGGGGGGGGGCGCGCTCGCACTCACGAGTGCTAAAATCCACGGGTTAGGGGGCGCAAATTACTTGCCTTGCCCCGGGTGCTGACAACCCACGCTACGCCACTGGGGAGAAGGATTCCTACGTCCCACCAGTCTGCATGTCAGAAGGGCCCAATGGAGATTTAAACAGGTGCAATATTTTACTTGTATTGCTTATGGTCACGTCAATCTTTCCCCTATGTTCTTTTCTAGGAAAGCGCTGGAACGCCTGGGACAGGCTGTAAAAACATTAGTATGGCCAGGGAACTTGGGGACATCTGGTCACCCTACCCACATAGCTGCTGAAGGCATTGCCCAATCTTTATGAATCCTGGTGGTTATTCACAACATTATCTACAAAGAGAGGTAAAAAGGGCATTGCTGGGTGAGACAATGCGTTCATTGACCAGTGTGAGCGCAGATTTGAAATGAAATAATTATTTTATGCACTAACATGAGAAATGCTTCAAATTAAAAAATATATATAAAAATGTAAACATGAAATGTGTCTACTTAGTGGCCACCATCAGAGTGAAAGGTCTGCACATATATTTTTTAATGTGTTAACTTAATGATGAAAGAAAAAAATTCTGTCTCTTTAAGAACATGTGCTTTGAAAAAATAATGTTAGAAATAAATGCGAGTTTATTGCTCAGTTTTCTGAAGTGCCTTTCGGCAGAACAAGGCCACAGCTGATGTTGAATGTCTGCCAATGTTTTACCAATTAAACCTATTCCTTTTAACACTTGTTTTCTGCGCCGGCTTGAGTAAGTAAGGCCATCACATGTAGTTATCTGTTTTTGCTAAGTTGGAAGTGTCAAATGCTTCTGTAGAATTACAAGCTTCTTTTGTTTGAATTGTGAGTTTAATATATGGCTCTTGATCTAATGGAATGTATTTCTTCCAAGCGGAGGGTGCTGATTTGAAAAAAAAAAGTTTTAATATTTCTTCATGACTATCCGGCAGTCCAGCAGTGCAGCGAGGGCGTTCCGAAATGTGTGGAACAAAAGACCTTCACAAACCCATTGCAGAGAAGACTGCAGGAAACAATAATTAATATCTTTTTGCGCTTACCCAAAAAGGAAGAGCCAGAGGAAAAATGAAATATTTAAGTCAATGGTGAAATATTTTCTGGGGTGCTGATGTTTTGTCATTGGATGATTTTTGCACATATGCAGTTTTCAGCCAATCACCGAAGTTTAGCAAGTTTAATTTAATGTCTGTGAATCAGTCATTGGGATTTATATTGCATACATTTTTCAGTCATTCACTTTATCAATTCTTGTGCATTATTTTCCTGTTTCCAGAGGCTTCACTTTTCATTCTTATGATCTGTCAGTTTGACATTTGATGTTTTGCCAGTCAGTCCGCTGACTTCTGGTACTTTATTAATTTGAATTATTTTCTAGGCTCCATGCAAAAAATGGTAGTGCTTATTTTAGCACTTAGGGCCAGATGTAGGAAACAGTTTGCACATCGCAAACAGCGAATTTCGCTGTTTGTGACGTGCAAACTGCACTTTCCAATGCACAAAACCCGTTTTGCGATTCGGTAACCTGGTTACCGAATCGCAAAATGGGTTTGCGAGTCGCATTTAGGAAGGGGAGTCCCCTTCCTAATTGCGAGTCGCAGTGCAATGCCAGATTGCTTCGTGACCGTGAACGCGGTCGCAAACCAATCGCAGTTTGCACCCATTTGAAATGCAATAATCGTGCAAAATAAGATGTTGCATTACCTGTTCAAATTAGGGATTGAAATTCAAACAAACAGTGATGATGAAGAAGACCCAACACTTACTCTGAACAATAAGTCAGTGTCTGAAGAATTTTATTTGATCAGTTTTGATGAGCCAGTGAAGGAGGAACCTCCTTTGATTAGTTTATTTCCAGTATTTGCAGTGAAAGATCTTCCTGATGACTTACAGAAAAGTGTTAACACTTTCAGGAAACGATATTAGGTAGATAAAGGGAGTAAAACCAGTTAGAGTTGTATTAAAGCCTAATGTAGTTTTTCCTCAGACTCCACAATAAGCAATGGCAAAATATGTAATTGAGGGAGTGAGACCATTGATAGGAGAGTTTGTGGAGAAAGGGATTTTGAAAGAAGTGCTGAGCAGCCCATGTAATTCACCAATAATGGGATTGCGCAAGCCTTGTGGGAAAATTCGACTTGTTCAAAATTTGAGAAAAATAAATGGCAAAGTGGTCAAGTGTTGCCCAGGTTCTCAGAGCCACCATGCATTTTCAATCAGATCTTGAAAAAGAACTTGGAATCATTAGTGATGCCTTATCAGTTAACATTGATACAGTACATTGATGATTTATTAATTGCGTCCAGGACAAAAGAAGGGTGTAAATATGACACAATTGCATTGTTGAATTTCCTGGGAGACAATGGACATAAAGGCCCCCCTGCTAAATTGCAGTACTGTCAGAAAGAGGTGAAATACTTGGATCATTTGATTGAGACAGGAACTAGAAAGATTTCTAGAGAGAGAGTTGCAACTATTTTGCAAATGCCAGAACCAACTACTCAGAAAGGTGTGAGGATGTTCTTGGGAATGGTGGGTTACTGCTGCCAATGCATCCCAAATGTTTCAGGTTTTTTTAAAGCCCTTACAGAAGCTGACTCATAAAGATGTTTCAGATCCTATAGTCTGGATGAGGATTGTATGAAAGTATTTACTGATTTGAAAGAGTTTGTGACAAGCTCCAGCTTTGGGTATGCCTGACTACACTAAGCCTTTTCTGTTGTTTTGTCATGTTCTTTGTCTGTTTTGACTCAGACTCATGGTGTTGTGAATCACCCAGTGGCATATTTTTCAGCTACTTTGGATCCAGTAGCAGCAGCTTTACCTGGATGCTTGCGGTCTGTTGCTGCAGTTGAGCAGAGCCTCGCTGAGAGTGTAGCAATGGGTTATCCCATTAATATGATGGTGCCCAATCCATTGAAATATTACTGCCCAGGTCTAAGACACAGTACCTGACCAGCTTAAGGCTGACCAAATATGAGACAGCAATCTTGGGATCTCCAAATGTTAGCATCAAGAGATGTACAGTGCTCAACCCAGCAACTTTACTTCCAAATGAGGAAGTAAACATTGAAAAATTGTATGATACTGAACATGATGGTCTAGGAATTACTGAGTTATGCACAAAACCCAAAGAAGATATTAGAGATACTTGTCTGGAAGAAAAAGACCAAATTATCTTTGTTGATGGTTCCTGCCTGAGAGATAATGTGGGCACATTAAGAGCAGGATATGCAGTATGTACCATCACAGGCATACTGGAAGCTTCATTGATTCATGGAGTATTTCCTGCACAATTGGCAGAACTAGTGGCTCTTACTAGAGCATGCCACATTTCAACTCCATTGAAAGTGACTGTTTACACAGATTGTCAACATGGATTTAGAATTGTGCATGACTTTGGCCAATTATGGTTACAGAGAGGTATCCTGACTTCTTCTGGTACACCAGTAAGAAATGGTGAAAGAATTCATGATTTGTTAAAAGCGATTCAAATGCCTGAAAAGATTGCTGTAGTGAGATGCAGTGAAAATCAGAGATCACAAGATTACGTGCCATTGGGAAATGCATATGCGGATCAAATCGCAAAGTTTTGCGCATTGAACTGTATATCCTTCAAAGGAGAATGGGAATTGTTACCTGAAAATTATTATATCGATACAAATTATGTGATGCATGTCATTGATAATTTGGAAGAATTAAGAAAGGTTGTCTTGCCCAATAGTTTACTGACTAAGGTGGCAAGATACTATCATGGTCAAGCTCATGTGGGGAGAGATGCCAAGGTTAGGCTGTTTAAACAGTATTAGTTCAATCCAAAATGGAGACAGGTTGCCGAAGCAGTTTGCCACAGATGTGTTATCTGCCAACAGATGAATGTGGGCGAAGGAACAGTTGTCAACAAGGGACATATAGGCATGGCTGGAGGACCATTTAGCAGAACGCAGATGGATTTTTTTGAGATGCCTGCATATGCTGGTTTGAAATATATGTTGGTGACTGTGTGCATTTTCAGTCATTGGATTGAGGCTTACCCTACAATAAGAAATGACAGTCTCACAGTAGCAAAGTTACTGCTTAGGGAGTTAATTCCATGTTTTGGTTTTCTGTTCTCCTTCGAATCAGACAGAGGAAGCCACTTCAACAATGAGGTGATTAAGTTGTAACGTTCAGCTTTAAACATTGAGCAGAAGCTTCATTGTTGCTACCGCCCAGAAACCTCAGGACTTGTAGAACAAATGAATGGTACTTTAAAATCAAGATTGGCAAAATTGTGTGCATCCACAAATCTGAAATGGCCAGATGCTTTGCCGTTGGTTCTAATGTCAAGGAGAAGTACTCCTGACAAGAAAACGGGATTGTCGCCCCATGAAATCCTCATGGGGAGAGCCATGAGATTGCCATCTGTACCTGCAAATGTTCTTGTAAATATTACAGATGATATGGTATTGGACTACTGAAAAGGCCTTGCGAATGTGGTTCGCTCTTTCTCTCATCAGGTGGAAGCTACCACACTGTAACAGTCACAGGAGCAAGGACACAACCTGATGGCGGGTGACTAGGTTGTGATCTGAAAGCACATGAGAAAATAGTTATTTGGAGCCTTGGTGGAAGGGTCCTTACCAAGTAATATTGATCACTACTACAGCTGTGAAGTGTGCAGGACTTCAGAACTGGATCCATGCAAGCCACACTAGAAAGGTGAATAGTCCAACAGAAGAAGGCGAAGAACTGTTGAGATTACCACCACCTGAACGTATTCCAGGACAAGACAGGAGAACAAACGATATGGAGACAGTGCCTGAACAGGCTCAAGTTGACTTGCCCACTCCTGCGTCAGACGAACTGGAAGGAATCCTGGAAGATGAGGATCAAAAGTCATCAACGTCCTCAATTGAAACAGTAAGAGAACCGGTCCAGAGAGAGTGAGAAAGGGAACCAATCCAGAAAAGACCTGCTCAGAGGAGGGTATCCTCAAAAGCAGATGGTCGGAAAAACCAGACTGAACAAGTGACTGACAACAGCGGGGACGGGTTTGAGGAAGATCTAAGCCATATGGATTTGACTCCTCCTGAACCGGTTGAGGGTGCGTAGGAGGAGAATAATTTGAGTCCAATACTGAAAACAGCATTAACAAGAAAATCTCTGATAGGTTACAACTGGCCAGAAATAAGTTCAAAGTCAAAGAAGACAAATCTGGTGCAACCAATATAGGAATAAGTTGATAACACCAGAAGTGAAGATCTGAGTGATGGTGAATCAAGTGATGGTTGAAAATCAAAAAGAAAGAGAGTTGCCAGTCGAATATACTCTGGTCCTGAATGGGCATATGCAACTACTAGTGAATGGCAAGAATAATTTTTGTTTTGACAGAGACATTCCAGGTCTATATTTTGGCACATGAAGAAAACTGATGGAGATTTTTTTGAGAAAAAAATGAAAATTTGAAAACTAAATGAAAGAGACTTTGTTGAGAAGAAAAAGTTCTTGAGAGACTTATTACCCTGATTTTGACAAAGCTGCTAAACTTGTTTGTAACAATTTTATCAATTTTTGACAAAAAGGGTCCTGTGTGAATGAAGCTGTGAACATTATTGAAAAAAAATAAGGAGGGATTGAAATTGAAGATTGAAGATTTGAAAAGAATGTTGCATTTTTTTTTTGTTTTATTTTTTTAGTTTTGTTTTCTGCTGCATATATTTTTTGTTAGTTTTACTTTCTGATTCCTTACAGACCATAGGTAACCAAAACGAGCAAAACACTAAAAATAGATGCGGTAAATACATGAGTATTGGTTTGGTGATAGTTTATGCAATTGAACGTTTAGTATTGATTGCGGTTGTGACTGTCTTTGATAATAATGGGATAAACCATACCATAGCTTTACAAACAATGTCTCCAGAATTAGTGCTTACTCTTTCAGTAATAGATAGATTTAAAATAGATGAGAAATATTTGCATTCACAGGGAGAACTTATTTCTAATGTCTTCTATCGCTTATTGTGTGAATATGTTGATATAATGGATGTGAGAGATTGTTATGTTTGCACATAGATTCCAGCCTCAGTTGAGGATGGAATTGCCTATCATAGTTTACCGCTTACTAACGGCATAAGTTGTAGTCTTTTACTAACACGATTCTATAACCAGGAGTATATTCAGTATTTCTACTCTAATATAGATGCAGTGTTTTCTTTTGTACCTATCATTAGGGATCTCAATAAGATAGCTAAGGATAATAACATAGCAATAGTGAAGGGTTTCTTTGAACCTACATTAATGTTTGGAACTGCTTTCGCACACAGAAATAATCGTACCTGTTTTGTTTCATCTTTAGAAAAGAGATTTTTAGATTATACAGATGATAGGAGAAGAGTGATCAAGGCTAAAATAGATAGGGGATTAGTTTCACGTAGTCCTGGGATTGACTATGCATACTCTGACATTACTTAACAAGGGAGACTAACTTTAGATGCACAACATGTAGGAAAGCTTTGTATATACAGACCACAATCTTGGATAGACAAAATATATGTGGGAACGAGTGAATGTAGACATGTGTTTTTGTTTGAGAATAAGTGGACATGTATGTTAAATGGTCAAGACCCACCTGCACCTGGAGTCTATTAAATTTGTGGGAAAAATGAATATTACCATCTTCCTAGAGGCTGGTATTGGACATGTTATTTGGGAATAGTATTCCCGAAAACGTATCAACTGGATGATTTGAATATATTTCCTAAAATGACTGAATTACAACGAAAAAGACAAAGGCAAGAATCAGTTTCTAGCATTGTTGGAGACATATTTGGAGCAATAATTCCTTCAGTGGGAGTTGTTCTGAATTCTATTAAAATTCAACAGTTGTCTACAGTTGTAGATAACATGCTGACAAGATATTGAGGAGCTATTATCCTTTTGGATACAGAAAATGGCTGCGGTAAGAGCCATGTCTCTTCAGAACCACGTTGCATTAGATATTCTTTTAGCAAAGGAGGGCGGAGTTTGTAAATTGCTAGGTCTGTGTCATTGTTGTTCATAAATACCGGACAACAGTAAAGAGGTTAGAGGTTTGATTAACAATTTAACAAAAGATAAAACTAAATTTAAATAACTAACAGAGCTCACTATTTGGGGAAAAAGCTGGCAAAGGGATGACTGCTGTGGGGAACTGGATTGGCAACCTAGGGAAAGGATTTGTAATAAAAATAATACAAGGAGTTTGTATTATTGTAATTTGTCTAATTAATATATGGGGAATATACATATTGTACAAAATGATCAAAAGAAGATTTGAAAAGAATCTGAGGAGGGTAGAATTTTAATTGGAAAGATTATATGGGAAAAACTCAAAGAAGAAAAGAATGTGTAAAAATATGAGAGAAACACAAGTTTAGAAAACAGTACAATGAAATAAATACATTTATTTGGAATATATGTGTGATGACATATAAAGTAATCAGAGGAGGGATTGTGACCTCATAATTGAACTGAAATAATTATTTTATGTAATCACACTGGTGCACTAACACGAGAAATGCTTCAAATGAACAAATATATACAGCAATGTAAACATGAAATGTGCCTGCTTAGTGGCCACCATCAGAGTGAAAGGCCTGCACATATATTTTTAAATGTGTTAACTTAGTGATAAAGGAAAAATATTCTGTCTCTTTAAGAACATGTGCTTTGAAAAAATATTGTTAGAAATAAATGTGAGTTAATTCCTCAGTTTTCTGCTGTGCCTTTCGGCAGAACAAGGCCACAGCTGATGTTGAATATCTGCCAATGTTTTACTAATGAAATGTATTCCTTTTAACAGTTGCTCTCTGCTCTGGCTCAAGTAAGCAAGGTCATCACCTGTAGTTATCTGTTTTTGCTCAGTTGGAAGTGTCAAACGCTTCTGTAGAATTACAAGCTTCTTTTGTTTGAACTGTGAGTGTAATCTATGTTCTCGTTCCAATGGAATGTATTTCTTCTGAAGGGACGTGCTGATTTGAAAACAAAGTTTCAATATTTCTTCATGACTATCTGGCAGTAATGGCGTTCCGGAATGTGTTGAACAAAAGATCTTCACAAACCCATTACAGAGAAGACTGCTGGAAACAATAATTCATATTTTTTGTGCTTACGCAAAAAGGAACGGGCAGAGGAAAAATGAAATATTTAAGTCAATAGTGGAATATTTTCTGATGTGCTGATGTTTTGTGATTGGATGACTTTTGCACATATGCAGCCAATCACAGAAGTTTAGCAAGTTTAATTTAATGTCTGTGAATCAGACATTGGAATTCATATTGCATTCATGTTTCAGTCATTCATTTTATCCATTTTTGTGCATTATTTTCCTGGTTTCCAGAGTCTTCACTTCACATTCTTATGATCTGTCACTTTGACATTTCATGGTTTGCCAGTCAGTCCACTGACTTCTGGTACCTTACTAATTTGAATTATTTTCTAGGCTCCATACAAAAAATATGGTGCTTATTTTAGCGCTTAGTGCTTAGAGCCTATAGTGCTATGCTGCCTGCTTTAAATAATTAATTTGATGGTTCAGAGAATTTAGAATCCAAATTTCTGAATTGTCACCCCTTTTCCAATGCTTCTATTTCGAATGCTGAGATCCCACTGATGAAGCTGTAATCTGAATGCCGTTTACCTTAAGGAGAGGTAACTATGAATTCTGTGCATTTGTCTTTTGTTTTACAGGTGCCAAACTGCTTAAAATTCTGCTGCTATTTTTTTATAGTGCCATAGCTAGATGTTTTCTAAATTTATGATAATAAACCTTTTGCATGATGCCCAACATGCTAATGCTAATTTGAGGTTAGTGAGGTGTTTTCTCTGTGTCCTTGATTTAACATTGTTTATTGCTGAATCCAATGTATATCTCTCTTGCACAAATACTCATGTCATTGATTTGTGTTCTAATTATTGAGTGTATTGTTTTATTTTCTTTGTTTAAACTAAAAAATTTCAGAGCAATTCACCATCCTTTATTTGAACCATTTGGTGTTGAGAATAATTTTTGTGACTTTAGCATTGTTAATATAGGGAAATAAATCTATTAATTGAAACTTAAAGGTGTGGTTATTCATGGCCAAATGGGTCATGGTGTGTCATACATTGATTCTTTGGTGAATAATATTATTGTTTAATGTTGTTGTATCATGTGGCAATAATCAGTGTGGCAATCAATATAATCTATACAGGTCAAAAGATTCATCGACCTTGAGGCAGCGTCTAATCACTCACTACTATAAAATAATAGGATGAGACAAGAATCTGCTCTGCAACACCAGCTAGTCTCCTACTTTACTGCCAAGATCTGGAGCGACCACCCCCCTCATCTGTGCACTGCACACACCCTCCTGGACTTCAGGAGGGAGCTCAAGACATGGATGTTTGATGAGAGGCTACCAATTTGCAGTAACAACCCACAGCACCTGGATAACCCTTGGGGTGAGAAACCGCACTTTACAAACACCTAATGTTTGATTGATCTAAAACCTAACCAATTCAAAGCCCTGATTTCAGTCTCTCTGACATGAATTCCAAACCAAAGTAGAGTGCTATAAAAGGCTTGTCTAATCTGCGGTTTCAAACTGAATCTCACTGCTCTTATTAATGGCATTCACCCTTTTACTAACTCATCCTTTAGCACCTGCCCTTTGGCACCATGCCAGGACAAATTTCACAGTACATGTACATTTTTCCATCCATAGCAGTACAGAGAAATATCTAACCCCATTTGCTGCCTCCACCTTCCCTTTTTCCTCTTTGCCCTGTACCTGTTTGCCAAGATGAGACTGTTTTTTCTTCCACTCCAGCATTTATTACTGGGCTGCAGGATAGGGTTCTGTTTTCAGAGCTGCAAGGGATACCATGCATGCCCTTACCATGGACACTAATGCAAACAAGGGAAATGGACCCTCACCTCCTTATTTCAGTAGTATAAATAACTCTTAATTTGGGTTTAGTGGAACTTTCAGACCCCTCTTCTGCTGAGTCGGCTGTACTATAAATTGCTATGTCTAGACTGGTAAAACCCTCACACAGAGAAGTGACTAGGTAGTACACTGGAAAGACTGGCAGCTCACCAGCACATCCCCAGTACATTCCTGTACCTTGGAAAACATGCTGAGGAAGGACAACTGCTGGAAGAAGAAACCTTAAGGAGTCCTGACTCCTGCTGGTGGTCAAGGATGGGCATATGTCTCCATAGTCCTTCTTAAGAGCACCTTGTTTATCCGAAGGGGGCTGATAATAGCATTTATGTCCCCATCATGATTACAAGTTGTAATGTTTCAGCAGACCTGGTCAATGGAGTAATGACATGAGATAGTGCTTTCCTGCTCATAAGGTCAAGATAAGGTCTTGAGCCTTCCTATGAAGTTCCTAACAAGCTCTTTGCGTCCACGTTTCCTTCCTCTGTCATATACTTGTGACACAGCAGGGGAGGGGATACCTCCACCTCTGCTATGCCTCACAACATCAGCAGCAAACTGGAGGATGCTAGGGGGCAATTCGAGTAGCAATAAGGGATGGAGACTATAGGAAATAAACTTGTATATTCGCAAACCTTGTTTATTTTTTTTTTTTTTTTTTTTATTGAGCATTTTACAATATAAAAAAATACAACAAACAAACTTGCCAGTTATCATCCTTAGTATGTTACATATGGTATGCTATTAGGTGTCATATAAAAAAGAACGTGTTACGATAGTCATCATGTCCATATTGATAGAGTTTACAAACCTTGTTTGTTCCCTGCAGTGATTCTGGGATGTCTGAGTCAAGGGTCACAGAGGGGTGGGACGCACAGGTCACAAAGTGGAACTCAGCGATACCAGCTGCTAAATGATGTCCATGCTGTGAATTTTACTGTGTTGATTTCTTGATATTAAAGGTTTTGGTGCTGCTTACAATTACATGCATTTCTCTGGGGAATCGTCTGTGGTATGTGTCTCAGGTATCAGATGTTGAGGAGAGAGTCTCTTAGAACTGAATTGCAACTTCACACGATTGTGTTAATTAATTTAGAAGGGATGCCATCCTCCCAAATTAAAAACTCCTTACGTTCTGTGAGTTGGGGTATGCTCCACAGTGGAATAGCTAAAAATAGTGGCAGCTTGTCTCGTCAGCTATACCTGTGTATTTGTATACGCTGTTTGGGTGTTTACATATATCCAATATTTTATTACAAGTATTACATAAAATAGATTCATCCAGGGTGGCTTCGGCACACGAATAAATCCTTTTTTGTGGTCTTGCAGATGTCCCAATTTAAAGACCACCTGCCCTGGAAGTTCGGACTGGACAACTCCTATTGGAGGAAGATCAAGTTTGATTTGCGTATGGCTAGTCCCTCTCTGGTGTATGATAACAGGTACAAAAAATGATGGAACAAATTCCATCACATGCTATTGGAAGTGGCTAAGACTTTAACACATCACCTTGTGTTTCATTGTGTATTAGCCGTGACCTGCTCCCTAAGTGCACCAGCCTCTGAAGGAGGTCAGAAACCACTGCTGTGAATGCAGCTGTTACCTTAACTGGAAGACCTTGTACCTTGTGCAACACTTTACACCATATTACCATGTCTGCAACAGGGCTGTGCTTAACAAATCATTGCTATGCTGTTTTATCTGCAGCCACAGGGTCTTCCTGGGCCTAAAATTCTTGCTAATTTCGATTAATGTGTTGCAGCACTGGGTAGTCCTGCACCAGAAAGCCTGTCACTATATGCATCCAATAAAATATGCTTTCTTCATGACACTTTACACAGTTTCACCGCAATGGTTTCTCAGCCCATAATGGATGTTGCTCCAGAAGAAAGGGCTGGTGGCCGAGACGCATATTGTCACTGACAATATATCTCCTTGTATGGTGAATTTTGAGTGATGCACACAACATCTCATATGCTTGCACAAAGGGTGCACGTAGTATGCATACTTAATACATGTACAATATATGCAAATTTTAATGGCAGCCATCTTGCATATGTATTTATTTAGACTTATGGTTAATCATATTTTTACATGCATTTTTTACGATGGTCCTTCTTTATGAACAAGTAGTAAAATAGGTAAATTATACTGATGTTTTCCTCATGAAATGGTGAAGATTTTACCAGTCATTTCTTTGTGAATTTAATTATGTGCTACACATTGTTGCATTGTGACGCGAGCCAATATGCCTTTGTTGGACGGACGGATTAATCCTTGAAAATTAAAGTCACAGGTGCAAATTAACTATTTTTTCATGCAATGCCGCGCAGCAAACAACAAAGATATGCTCCTGTGTCTATCACCCCCTGCACCGACAAACTTTCCTGCTTAGCTCCATAGTGCAAAGGTGCCTACATGAGTTGAGCATAGTTGTAAGGGAAGGACATCCTTCCAATACAAAACACTACATGCAGACGTGTTTAACACCTTTCCAAAGTACATACATGCAAAGCTAGAAAAGTTTGGAGAACAGAAACGAGGTCTCGCCATGCTTTAGAACAACTCATATTCTCTGCTCCAGAAGAGGCCACACCTTTAAATCACCTTTACCGACCATCTCCCACACTCTCGAATACACCCAATATGCACCTGCTCATGTGAACTCATAAAGTCATTTCCATGCAAAGCCAGGTTTACTACATCAAAGTCGAAAAAACAGTCCACGGCGATTACTTCTCTCTTTATAAAGTCGTTCGCATATTCAATTTCTCCTGCTGTTGTCTTTATTAGAGCTCTTTAAAGATTAATGAAGACCAAGTGAATAGAAGGCCTTTGAAATGCAGACGACTCAAGGATAGCCACGCGCCACGAGGAAAGGAGGCGAGAGGTGATTTATATCTTCAGATTAGGCCTCACGTGGCCCAGGCTGGAGCTTGAAGCTGCACGACTGACCCCTGAAACAAAGCGCGCGAGCCGCCGACTGTGATTAAAATGTGTCTTGGAAGGCAGCCCTGGGAGAACATAATAGCAAACATTTATAGAATTTGTCTGCCTAATAACTTTTCAAAGCCCATCCACATCGCCTTGTAAACAAATGAATATTTCATGAGTGTTATAGCTGAAGAGAATGAGAAACTATGCCGTGCAGTAGGCGGCGGGCTTCCCACCTGTGAAAGCCTTTCTGGCCATAGTCAGTGACACTAGTTCTTAAAGTGTAAAAGGCCATTTATTTAGGACGGGATTGCCTTATATACAATAAAATAACGGTTGGACTTTAAACAAATTCGAAAATCCCACCCCCCATCTTATAAATCCTCTCCAGTCTTCTTCTTACTCATCCCTCCAATAGCTTCCTTTCCTCCATCTTTCACTTCAATTTGACCCACAAATCCTCCTTTTTCGTCCATCCCCTGCCTGCTTCAGGCATCTGACTCTCTACCCTCCCCATCTACTGCCACTCAGAACAAACCCAATAGGCATTTTGCTGCCCCACCAGTGAACCCGCTGCAACATTGTCTGCTCAAACCTGATCACGGAGCCACATCTTTTCACCCCACAAGTCTCCCAACATTAATCTCAGTTCCGTGAGGTAATACGCATTCCCCAGTTCGGAAAGGTGCACAGCATCCGACGAAACAGCTCAACGATTTTTTCCTTGATGTCCTCATGTTTTAGAACCTTGATTCTGTGCGTCCCACAGAAAACCCTCCTGGCTCCATTGAGCTTCCTCCTAGCACAGTCCACAGCCCCATGCTTCAAGGCCCCTCTCCATTTTCTCTGAGGTACAGACTCAGTCCATTTTATGCATGTGCAGAGCAACTCAAGATCTCATCGCATATGTTGCAGTAGGGTGAGCCCAGGAAGTTTTACTAAGTCATTTTCCCCCAAATGCCAACACAGCATATCTGGACATCCTCAATTGAGTAGCATTGACGTTAGAAAAGGAAGCAAATTCCCCCACCCCATGCCACTCTTTCCCCACCACAACACTTCTTGTCATTCACTTGACAGTCCCAAAGAACGCCTGTGTATCTGCCTTTCTGTGTATTTCTCTGCCCAATGGATGAAAGAATGCCAAACAAACCAAGTGATCATCTTCCCTGTGCTGGGACCAGCCACACAACCTGCAAAGAAACCAAATATTAGAAAACAAAGTACCATTCCCCCCCCACTAGATCCGCAATATACCACAACCACTCAAGTCCTGACATAACGTTCACAACACCGAGACCTCCACCTGCCTATGCGCTTGATAGCCAACCAGGCCCAACCCAGTTGCGCCGCAGCAGTGGCTGCCCCAATGCTAAATGAAAGTGTCCCATAACACTGCGCTCGCCGCCCCACTCTTCTCAATGCCATACGCAACACAGCCAATTACTGAAAAGCTGTCAGCTTCTCACCACTCCCATGGCTAAAAACACCTGCGTCCCCAATCAGCCATGCAGCCCTGAAACTGCTCTACTCAATAATCAGTTATGCCACTGCGTTCCCCCCTCTACTCAACCATGTTGTAGTTTGGACTCTTGCTCTGGGCAAGACTGCTGGTTCGAGGATGACAGTACTTATGTTTGTAGGTGACTATGCCTATCTTACAACAAGTCACAACTGTAGTCCCAACCCTTCCGGCTCACTAGCAGTACCTCACACCCGAACAGTTAAAGGTGATTAGTGGAAGCCTTTACGCATGGACTAAACGGAGATTACCCCTTTTTCACAGATATATCATGTCTCAACCAAATACAGGCAATAACAAAGATGCAGTAATGTTTCAATAGTTTTTATTTAATAGAATCTGCAATCTGCGTTAAATTGCATGGGCTGCAATGATTAGGATAATGAACAGTGCAAGAAACATAATTGTAAAGACAAGAGTTATGATTATAAAGACCCCCACCATCTTGCAATAGCATACAGAGACATCGAGTGTGGGATATGTCCTAATACCCTACCATAAGAGGCCTAACCTTCTACCTAGAAGAGAGCCGGGTATGTTAAACCTAATCTGCCAATGCCATGTCCCTGGAAGGAGCCCCCAACCCTTGTTACCTTGGAATGAGGTCTCATGCTCAGACTCCGAAGGAACACGAAGTCCGGGTCAGCGTCAAGGTGGCGTGCAGCATCCATAACAGCGATGGTATCTGGTTGGGATCCCTCTGATTATCTGTCTAAAGTGTGATGTATTTATACAGATCTACTTGGACCCTTGACGTAGGTTGTTCCAAAACAATAGATAACACAGCATGCTTGGGATGGTAATTTCTAATGTGAGCACCTACAGTTTGTTTGTCTTTGTCGCATGAGTTGACGCCTTAGCGTGGTGACACTAATAACATAAATCTAAACAAAATGGCTTAACTATAAACAAGGCAGCCGTCTTGGAGGAATTAATTAAATAAATGGTCTCAAACAGTGCAAGCTAAGTAGGTTAAAAGTCACTCAGTGACGGGGACACAAGTCTGCAAACCAAAAGGCTAAGCTAACTCCTGTTATCCCATTAAAACAAAGCAGGATTCACTACACCCTCCCCATTGACGTAACAAGTATGACGCCATTACTGGACGCCATCAAAGGTGAGGAAATCCAAAAGCTAAAAAACTGCTGTGGACTAAAAGCAAAAGCATAAAAACAAAGTTAAAAACATAGCTGGCCATACATTGGAAGTTAGTTTGATAACAAAAATCTTCTATCATTGTGGCGTGGAACTATAGTCGTGATCTTGAAGACTAGCTCCGAATTCACCTGCTAAAAAGTCATCAAAAAATGAGGTCAAATGAGTGCTCATAAGTGGCCTTGTGGATCAGCCATAGTCTCATGGGGCACGACCATGTATGAACCCTCATCGGGACATCAGCAGTTCTTGTTCCACAGGAGATACTGGCAAGACAGCAAGGCACACAGTTGGCAAATGTTCGAAAAAGCACCATACGCGGCGAAAGACAGGCTGCACGCACCAGAGTAGTGGTCGAAATGACAATGACCAATTCCACTATAGTTCCTCCAGCACGGAAGCATCGAAGATCTGAACCATGCTTTCACGGCACAGTTGTGCTGGTGGCAGCGGCTCTATCGCTCCGCATAGCTGGAAAGAAACAACCACTGCAAATCAGAAAAAATAGCAGTAGTATTCAGCCAAATAGTGCCAAAATTAATGGAAATCCACCAAACATACTTGAAAACAGTGAATGGATGGCCAATGGGATGACTCCGAAGAAAGTCTGGAAGACGGACACAAATCCAGACCCGACAGCCTTAAAAAAATGGACAATCCCAGTAGTGCTCGAGGAGTTGAAAATTCTAGATACCAGCTCACAAAGTGCTTGGGGAAGTTGGTATTTAATAGGGATTGTATCTCGGCTGATGATCTTGCAATCTGGAGAACATACGTCTCTCTAGCGGATGTTAACGCGACCTGTTTCTAAAACAGTAGCGCCTTTAGCCTACTCAGCTTGTCATAATTTACATTAATAGTATCAATGTGAGGCCACATGTCTGATACCTTTATCTCTTGTGTGGGGGGGAATAAAACATGTCCACAACACGTAACAACCTTGGAGACCGAAATTGTGTAGGCAATGCCCGGTCGCATACCGCAACAGTTTTGATCGCTCAGCACCTCATAACTGCCATTGGAAAGTACATGAAATGCTGGCCGAATAAAAGAGACAGGAGTACCCTTCATAAAACAGGCCAAGTTTGCGACCCCCGCATTTCAATGGCCTTGAAGGGACACCTGCTTGCAAATCATAGGATGACTAACAGTAGTCTCACATTCGCTTCTGCTAAGAAAGACCTCTGTTTCGCCGTTCAGACATTTGTAATCAACGGGCAACTCCCACTCTTCCTTAATATAGCTATCGCCCAGATGCTCATACCTGCCCAAGGCAAGAAGTTTCAGGAATTTTCAAAAACGAAATGTGGATATGGGCAGATTAATAATGCCATGTAGGAGCCAGACAGTTAATGGACTGTCTGCTATTGTAAAAGGCAATTTGTCCATCTTCTCTATATGAAGCATGGTGAAACTCGCTTCTCTTTTAGCCATTGTCTGTTGTTTCTCGGATAAATTAAAAGCGAACAATTCACTACTGTTAATGTATCTCCAAGGAATACGGCCATTTTTCAATGTTTGTAACGTCCAACCAAGCTGCATAATAGAACACAGCTGACTTTGTCCATGATATAAACGGGACATGTCTGACTGAATGATATCAATCGTAGACAACACTATGGGCCTGATTCTAACTTTGGAGGACGGTGTTAAACCGTCCCAAAAGTGGCGGATATACCACTTACCGTATTACGAGTTCCATAGGATATAATGGACTCGTAATACGGTAGGTGGTATATCCGCCACTTTTGGGACGGTTTAACACCGTCCTCCAAAGTTAGAATCAGGCCCTATGTTTGTTAGTGAATTCATTCTGTTGGACAGGGTGTTCAACTGCCAAAGCCTTTTCTAAGTTTTCATTATCAATTTGCCTTAAGCGAGCAGCAGCTTCTATCTGAGAAAGTTTCCATATCTCATTATACATAGCATGTATAATTCTTTTAGAGCGCTGTTTCCTAGGACCTAAAAGAAATCCTGCAAGTCTTTATCTTCAGAAAGTGTGTTAAGGTGTTCTTTAACTGCGGCTAACGTGTTAGACGATACCCATTGTTGACACAGTTTACGCACATTGTACGTAGTAACTATCCCCGTGTGTTGGCCTGAGATGAAGCGAGGATCTGGCCGGCTAATCTTAAAACCCCCTGAGGAATTTAAAAAATGTGTCTGACATCCATTGGTGTCCATTGGCCAAACTAACCACCTGCCGGGACTGGAAAGTGAAGAATTATAGGTACCAGCCTGAACTTTTGCATCAAGTTCTTCTTCCGTGTTATTTAGGAAGAATAAAAAAAATTCGAGCTATCGCGTCAAGAATTTTCAATTCTATTAAGGACACGGAGGCGAGGATTATGCTTTCTCTTTCTTTACTGACTTAAACAGCAGCCAATCAAATACAAGTAACAGAAAAAACTACAACACCCAGGATACTTAACATCCTGTCACATGGTCCAATCATCCCTCATATCCTCTGTCATGAGTCATTTGACCTATTAAGTCACTTCCTCTTTCTTTGGTCAGAACAGATAAGATCAACTTGAAAACAAAACTTCTTACGCCATCCCAAAATCTGGAGTCATGAACTTCTTCTCCTTACTGAAGAACCGAATCTAGGATAGCTCCATGCCGGAGAAACAACCGGGTAGAACATTCAAACCAAACTTCCTTGAGGTTACGATTTCAGGCGTTCTTCTGATCAGAAGCTGTAAAAACAAACAAGTAGGTAATATCCCAATAAAAAAGACATGTCTCAACTTATAATTGACAATAAATGGGAGGGTTAAATATATCATAAATATGCACAATAATAGATGTTCAATATTCATTGTATGTATAAGGGAGGGATAATCCTTGCCTCTGTGTCCTTAATAGAATTGAAAATTCTTGACGCGATAGCTAGAAATTGTTTTATTCTATGTCAGGTACGGAGGCTCCGATTATGCTAGTTTAAAGCTGTTCCATCACAACAGTAGCTACATCCAATACCGGTTTATGATAAAACTTACGAAAAGTATTTTCAGAAGACCAATCTGCCGCCTTCATTATGTCCTCTAATCGAGAACCTAAGGCAAATGATTTTGAAGCCATAGCCCCTCTAGGAGAATGGGCCCCAAATACAGAGGTGTCAATACCTGCTTCATTCATCAACCATCTCATCCATCTAGCCAGAGTAGCCGAGGAAACTGGTTTAAAAGGTTTTTGCAAAGCAATTAACAATTGACCTTTAACATCTTGTTGAAATTCTTCTGTGACAACTTCATAATCCTTTAAGCACTGAACAACACATAATTTGGAATTTTCCATATAAACTGGATAGGATACTGACCTGTAATTTGATTTAGTTCTTCTTGTCACCGAAAAAGTGACTCCTTCTGGTGAAAAGGTTCTACCTGCTAAATCTAAGGCTCTGACGTCAGAAACTCTTTTGCAGGAGATAAGACATAAAAGCAGGGTCAGCTTGGATTAAAGTTGCTTGCAAGACAAATACCTGTTGGTAGGCCAAGAATCTAGGAATTTTAAAATAATGCTAACATCCCAAAACACAGTATATTTAGCTTGAGGAGGTTTCGAAAGACGTATACCCCTCAAAAGCTTGCATATTAGTGGATGTTCTCCAATGGGCTTACCTTCTAAATGGGAATGCCCTGCTGAAATAGCAGATCTAAAAATGTTAATCGTACGATAAGCTAAACCCGAACTAGCTAGTTCTGCTAGAAAGTTAACAATCATACCAATATGTGCTTCCACTGGATTGGCACTCCTTCCCTCACACCAACTAGACCATCTGCGCCAGGCTGATTCATATCTCTTATGGGTACTACTGGCCCAGGCCTGTTTAATGTACTCCGCAGCTTGTTTCGAAACATCTGGGGTACTCCATCTAGACCTGAAATTAACCAGGCTAGAAGAGTTAACTTCCCTGACAAGATCAGTGGATGTTGATGGCCCTCTGGACTCAAGAGAAGATTCGGATGAGGAGGAATTAGAAGAGGAGAGGCACAGGCTAAATGAAGAGCAATGGGGAACCAAGGCTGTGCTCTCCAAAAAGGAGTCACCAGAACAATCTCTGTTTTCTGTCTCTGCACTTGAGACAAAACCCTGGCGATCATCAGAAAATGGGGAAACGCATAACCCCGAAATTGGGACCAGTCCTGAAGGAAGGCATCTGTCTTTAATGCATAAGGGTCTGGACGCCAACTGTAAAAATTTTGAATTTGGCAATTGAGCCGGGAGGCAAACAGGTCCACTTCGCAAGTGCCCCATTCTCTGACTATCTGAGCAAAAATCAGAGGATCCAACTTCCAGTCGCTGGAGTCCGATAGGTATCTGGAATTCCAGTATGCTATGAAGTACTGGTCCACAGGCAGGTATTCCGCTATGACTACTAAACGCTGAGTTAGACAATAATGCCAGAAATCCTAGGCAATCTCCACCAGGATTCTGGACTTCGTACCTCCCAATTTGTTGGCATACCTCACTGCTGATATATTGTCCATCCGTAAGAGTATGCAACAATCTGTTTTCTGCGGGGAGAGGCTCTTTATGGCAAAAGAACCCGCTAGAAGTTCCAGGCAATTGATGTGAAGGGATTGTTCCCATTCTGACCATCTGCCCCCCATCACTAGGGAGTTGCAACGAGCGCCCCAACCCCATCTGCTGGCATCGGACTCTATCACTACCTCCGGGTGAGATCCGAAAATCGCCCAGCCATTCTTAGCCTCCATGTGATGAAGCCACCACTGAACTTCTGATCTTACATCGGTAGTCAATGGGATTTGTTCTGAGTAACTCAGACCCTGTTGTAGATGTCTGATTTTGAGTCTTTGAAGTGCTCGATAATGTAGGGGTGCAGGGAATATCGCCTGAATAGATGAAGCTAGTAAGCCCACTACTCTGGCTATATTCCTCAATGAGACGGTCTGGCAGGTTAAAATCGATCTCAATTCCCTCTTGATGTTGCGTATCTTCTGAGAGGGAAGAAGAAGTTGACATAAAATGGAATTTATCTGAAATCCCAGAAACTCTATCACCTGCGAAGGTTTCAACAATGACTTCTGTTCATCAGGGCAATATCATATGAGACCAGAGTGTATATCTTAAGTCTTCCTTATTGTCATGTCCAAATGTCTCCTATTCTGAAATGTCTCGTTATTGAAAGCGTTGCATATCCAATCATCTATATCGCAACGCAGGACGTGTGAGGATGTACATTGAAACGCGTTTTAAGGAAGAGTTAAGATATACACCCTGGTCTCATATGATATTGCCCTGATTAAGTCATTGGGAAATTCCCTGACGAAACACGTGTTGGCTGTGAATCTGAACAAGGTACTAACACGAATTGCAAGATATTTTTGAGGAACAAGAACCTATTTGGATTAAGGAAATCTACAAATTTGGACTCTGGAATATATAAGAAGCTGGGAGCAACAAAATCTGATTGTTCGATCTCTTTCGATTTGGACATTGATATATATATGAAGGAGACTGATATACAGAATAAATATTATTCTTTTTTCCTTTTTCTTTTTGTAGGAATATTTAAATTTATTTATGATTGAATGATTACCTACATATGAGTACTGTCTTACTTGAATTAATAACAAATTCATAAGTACTGTCGTTAGAAGACTGTTTATGTGTGCCTCTTGTAGTTAATGGTCCTCTGTATAGTACTCAGCTTCTTGTTCATCCCATTGAGCCATGACTACAATAGTGTAACCAAAGTACTGAGGAGACATTTTTTTAATTCAGGGATCCAACAGGGGGAGTGCAAAAACCCCAAGTTCAGGCAAGGAAAAAAGGAGCCCTTAAATTAAAGTGTGGAGGAAGCAGCCTGAAAGGCACTCTAGGCAGCAGCCTGATCTATATTTTACAACCCAGTCAGAAATCAGCTGGGAGTCAGGGAGCAAGATTTATTTTCAATGAGGGAGGCACAGACGATCGTCTCCAAAACTGAAAGGAGATTGGCTCGATAAGGCGTGCGCGCGCGTGTGCGCATCAAAAAATGGAAAAGAGACTGCCCTAGAGCACCTCCGCTCCAGCTTCCACTCCACCAAGGAAATCGGGCTGAATTTTGGCAAAATGCCAAAGACACGAAGCGCAAGAGCGCTTATACAAACATACCAAAAGTGCGCTGAATCGCAACGCTTAACTCAGCCATTTCTCTAAGTTTAAACAAACATGCAAATTACAATATACAGGAGAGAAAATTAATGTGTACTTATCTGCTGCGAAGCAGCAAAGAAAGAGGAAGTGACTTAATAGGTCAATGGACTCATGACAGAGGACATGAAGGATGATTGGACCATGTGAAAGGATGTTAAGTATCCTGGGTGTTGTAGTTTTTTCTGTTACTTGTATTTGATTGGCTGCTGTTTAAGTCAGTAAAGAAAGAGAAAGCATAATCGGAGCCTCCGGTCCTGACATAGAATTGCCAATCATTAAACTAAGCTGGTGTGGGGATACTGGGCGTGTTCATTTCTTTTATTTTTGCTAACCCGAGGCAAGACTTCTGTTGAACAGTATCATTTAAAAAAAATCATTTGTACAGGAGTCAGGCATGCTCTGAACAAGGCTTCCCTACCACGTATTTGCCAATCTTGTGTCCCCCATACACTCTTTAAATCAATATTGTTCTTCCAGTGATCGTAAACTTCAATGGCAAGACGGGAAACAAAGGCATCCGAATATATCAGTTTTGTGTCTGTTAGCAAAATTTCCCTAATTTTTGAAGGAGGCAATTTGAAAAAATAGGACTCGGAATGTCTTGTGTCATGCCCGAAAAAAATAGTGAATTTCTCTAAATAACTTTTTGAGCTCCCCACTGATGGTGTTGAACAATGTTCCCACTGTGTGTAATTAAGTACCGGTCTATGTCTAGTTGCATGGTGCAGGTAGTAATGTCCCCAATTAATGTAGCAGAACATTTCCCCATAATTCATTGTATTTACGTATACATCATTACTTTCAAATACTGAATATTACTTCATTTCATTTAACATGGAATCAAATGTCTGGACATCCCAATCATCAGATACAAAACTGGGTGTGATAACATCTGTCATGTATGTTTTGAATACATATAGAATTTGAATAACTTCAGTAGGCCCGTATATCTCAAAAGGAACCTTGTCCCACACAATCCCATCAGAAATGGGTACAGCTGAAATGTTCACCGGGGACAAGTCTCTACGGACCTTGTGTGAGGAATGATGTGGAGTAAAAACTTCATCTACTGGTGCTACAGTGGCGCGTTCAGGAATGTAATGACCATTTATAAGTAAGAAGAAAAAAGTAACGAAACCAATCCATAAAAATAATGTCAAGAATGTTAGGCAGAACCATAAATAGTTCCAGGGATATATTAAGTAGTTCTTTTTAAGCCATAGAAATAACTTGCTTGTCTTCTAATAATTTTCAATCGCTTGAGCGGATGAGTCAGAGTATAAATGTGATTTATATGCTATGGGCACTGTGTCATCCTCACTGAAGGTGGCATACGTAAACCCAAGGGCACCAGCAATTATTCTGATGACCAAATTATTTTTATTATCACGGGTGTGTAAGTGTTTAGCTTCCAGCATGTCCTGTTGTAAATCCCTAAGGGTGCGTGTGTGTTCAACTGTCCAGTGTCTGCTAGAAAAATCTAGACATATTACGTCGTATAATAGCTTGATACATTGTGCATAGTCAGGAATGTATGTTCTGCCAAAAATAAAGAAACCAAGTAAAGACTGTAGTTTCTTTAGAGTATTTGGTGGGTGCAATTGTGCACACTTCTCTACGGAGTGCGGGGCCAGGCTCTTTCCTTCGTTTCATAGCTCGTATCCCAGAAACAATACACTGAGAAAGGCGATCCTGCTTTTCTTAAAGTTGAATTTATAACCGATTTCAGCAAACCCCAAAATTATTCAATCGACCCTCACAAGATGAATGTTCAGGTCGTCGTCTGAGAGATAAATGTCGTCCACATGTAATATTGATGTTACTTGGGCTGAGAATAGCCCTGGACTATTCTTATAGCCCTGGGGTAAACGGCAAAAGCGTTTTTGTGAGCGAAATGAGAATGCACTCAGGTCCCGACTTTCTTCCGCAAAAGTCTGGCAGGAGAACCCGTTGGAGATATCCAACGTTGTTTTATAGTTTCTGCGCACTATGTTGATTATCAGTGCCATGCTACGTGAATTTTGTATTGCATATGTACGTGTATGACTGTTTAAGTGTCTGTAATCTAGGACAATTCTATAGGAAGGTCTGGCTTCGCAAACGGGAAAAATGGATTATTCATTGCAGAGGCGCAGGGCTCAATTACCCCCTGATATTCTAGCTGAGTGAGATCTCTCTCACTGGAGCTCTAGCCTTGTGTTTGACTGGATTTTGTATCTGAGGCTGGGGTGTAGACCTGATAGGAATTATATGACACGGAGAATCCCTGTCCCAACCTACTTGATTGCTGTATAATGCAAGTGCCTGCACTAGAGCCCATTTGACAGCATACTGTAGCTTTTCTGCCTCTGGAACAAGATTAGAGAAAGAAGGCAAAATGACATTTTCCCCATGTGGGAGCTTGCGGATGTGTTCGGGCGGCCAATCTCTTTCGGCCAATAAGATGTCACAATTAAGTTCGTCCCCAAAAATCACACCAATGGTGCGTTCCCCGTCTCCCTCAATTTGGATATTTAGATCATAAAGTCTATCTGGTGGGAGTACGCGCCCGTCCGCCGTTTCAACTGCAACAAAATTGCTAGTTGCTGTCGCATCCAGATGATCTTTCAGACTCTGGCGACATATTGTGACCTCGGCTGCGCTGTTTAGCGGTGTCACCGCCCACGTCTTGTTCTTCAGCAATGTTCTCAAGTGTATTGGCATTGTTTACTGATAGTGCTGCCACCTTTTTATTTTTAAACTGTGACTTTTGTTGCAAAGTCTTCTCTTCTTTTTTGACAGTAGGCTGCGGTAAGTCTTTCTTTTGTTTCATGTATTCCGGACGTCGGTCAGGACGGCCCCCTCTTTCGCTATGCCTATTCGCAGCGTCCTGAAAAGAACGAGAAGTATGTGAATCAGTCTATCTATAAGGAGTTCTAATATTCTCCCTATTTCTGAGAGTATATCTCCTTTCGGAGTTCTCTAGATGTGGAGAATCTGCTCTCTGCTTCTGTCTGTCCTTAAAATGTTTTGGCTTTTCCCAGGGCCTTTTTAAAACCCTCCTGTGTCGGTTTTGTACCTTCCATAGGGGTGATACTCTGTACTTCCGATTTCTTTGGCTTGGCTCCCAGACTGTCCCGTCCTATACTAGTATAGGTATTGGAAATCATTTTTGGTAGCTGTCTCTCTTGATCCAAATGTGGAGTTTCTCAGAGACGCTGGTGTATAGCAAGTGCTACTGCTTCCCATTTAAAGTTACTAAGTATTATTGAGGATACTGCATCAAAATTACGCATTAATTTCATCCCCAAATTGAGGGCAGGTGCTGCCCCATTCTCATTCTGTATTTGTTTTAACACCTCCAGTAAATTGGCAAGTGTCGGGGTACCATGTGTGGTCGTATATATTGCAGAGAAGACTGTCCCCCATGTGGCACAGTCATCCACCAAGGGAACCATCCCAAAGGGCAAGCACATTGTTAGAATTCTCTGTTTCTTCTGTGGTCCCGTATGGGGAAACACAGCTTCCAGCTGATTTGTTTTCTGGGCTATCCAATAAGGTATTTTCTCCCGCTCTGTGGGTACTTTACCTATAATAATATGCACTGTTTGTGGATTAATCCCAGTAGCCAATTGGTAACCAGCAGGTGCTGGTGATGCTGGACGCGCTGGTGTTGTGTTCAAAGTCCACATTACGAACTGAACAAGCCTTCTATATAATGTTACTATCTCATTATATAAGTCTCACAGATCTGCTGCTTGCAAATTTTGTATACCCCGGTGAGGTGTATATGTGGCAAACATAGGCCACGTAGGTCCGTCATTCCCTAAAGGACCTAATCTCACGTATTGTATTACATGTGGTAGGGCGCCTTCAAACCAGTTCTGATGCTCTTGATAGGTGTCATGACCACACAAACTTGCCAAGTCAAATCAAAGAAGTGCATGAGAAAAGCAAAGAGATATCCTCAGTGGAGACAGCAAAGCCCAAACTGGAAGAAGGTTTGCAGAGTAATCTTGCGCTTATTTCAAAGGAAGAATCAAGAAGAGAAGATCCAAGATGGCCGCTGTGAGTTCTGAAGGTTAGTTACAGTTCTAGTCTTGCAATCGGTTGGTTGCTAGGTTACGAGCTCTCCAGCTGGAAGCCTTGCACTTCAACTGAGGTCTGACAGGAATCAGCTGTGTGGAGAGAGAGCACGCTTGAGAACAGAAACTCCTGTGAGGTAAAATTACATTTGAAGATTTATATTACAGAAAACGGATAAATATTGTCAAGGTTTATTCAAAGAGTTTGATAGTAGACCGTTCCCATGGAAGTCGGCAAGGCTACAGAGTTAATGTATGAATTAACCTTATGTCTACAAGGTTCTTGTTTAAGATATTAAAGTCAAAGAAAAAACAAACTTTAAAAGAGCAAGTATCTACAAATGTCAAGATTATAAACGAAGGCCAAGTTTAAAGGAGAAACAAACTGTTAACAAATAAGCATTTACAAATTCAATGGTAATAAACCAAAATAGAGTTTAAAAGAGAAACGAACTTAAATAAACAAGCATTTACAACTACAAGTTATCGACAGATGTAGAAGTAAGGAAGGAGAAACTAACTGTAATAAACAAGCATTTACAAATACAAGTCATCAACAAATGTCGAAGTAAGAAAGGAGAAACAAACTTTAATAAAGCATTTACAAATACAAGTATTGACAGAAGTCACAATAAGACAGGAGAAATTAAATAACATCAGCTGATTTGAAGAACGCATTATCACCAACTATATATATATATATAGCAACATAAAACCAATCTCTAACAAAGGTTGAGAAGTTCTTCCAGAATCAGTAATAAGCATTTATTTTTTAAGAAGAGCTATCATTTATAGAGAGAAGCAAGGCTACAGAGAACTCAGGGTGAGTGAAGAAATAATAGAATTAAAGAGAATTAAGTGTTGAGAGTAGAAAGTGAAAAACTGATGTTGCATGTCCCTAGTAATTGCGACTGTGACTCTTGCAGGTGCTGTATCCAATCTTAGATGTGAAGAGGCAGACTGAGTACTGGCGTTCATCATCTCTGTGGCTGTCTCTCTACCATCCCATTCCCCTTTCCCCCTCCGGGGTACTCAGCACAAAGGATTAATATTCGTTGTGAGTAGCTCGGGTCGTGACTGAGGAGTTATCTTCTGCTTCTGAGAAAATCGAATTGAAGTATCTTGGCAATAGGTGAGCGGTATTTCATGGTACTGGTATGCTTTGTATCGTTGAGGTACATTAGCAATTCGATATATGTGGAATGTGACTGACCTGTGGTCTTCCTCAGGAAAGGTGACCCAGCAGTAGAATATTTCTGTTTGGTAAGTCTCATTAGCTTCTACTATAAGTGATATCCCCGCCCTCTTCTTTTAAGCTGTGCGCTACTTACTAGATGTAATGTTAATGCTTGTCTAGCATTCTTAGGAATGTCTATGTCCATAATTGAAAAAGAAAAATGGTTGAAGTTATGGAACACCAAGTGGGGAGTATATTCCTTTTTATGAGTTTGAACAACTTATAGCCTAATTAGGTGTTCCCTGTTCAGCTGAGGAGGATTTTCCCAAAAACCACTGACGTCTCCGTATAATGGTACTTAGGGAACCTGATGTCTGTGAGACAGTGATAGTCAGGGTATCCGTAAATTAGTGCCTAAACACCATCATTGGTGATGCCATGTCATAGTTTGGACTCTTGCTCTGGGCAAGACTGCTGGTTCGAGGATGACAGTACTTATGTTTGTAGGTGACTATGCCTATCCTACAACAAGTCGCAACTGTAGTTCCAACCCTTCCGGCTCACTAGCAGTACCTCACCAAAAACCCAAACAGTTAAAGGTGATTAGTGGTAGCCTTTACACATGGACTCAGGAGTATGACATCTCAGGGAATGTCGTGGTTAAACGGAGATTACCCCTTTCTCACAGATATATCATTTCTCAACCAAACACAGGCAATAACGAAGATGCAGTAATGTTTCAATAATTTTTATTCAATACAATCTACAATCTGTGGTAAATCGCATGGGCTGCAATGATCATGATAATGAACAGTGCAAGAAATAAAGTTGTAAAGACAAGGGTCATGATTATAAAAGACCCCCACCATCTTGCAATAGCATACAGAGACATTGAGTGTGTGATATGTCCTAATACCTTACCATAAGAGGCCTAACCTTCTACCTAGAAGAGAGCTGGGTATGTTAAACCTAACCTGCCAATGCCATGTCCCTGGAAGGAGCCCCCAACCCTTGTTACCTTGGAATGAGGTATCGTGCTCAGACTCCGAAGGAACATGAAGTCCGGGTCAGCGTCAAGTCGACGTGCAGCATTGATAGCAGCAATGGTATCTGGTCGGAATCCCTTTGATTTTCTGTCTAAAGTGTGATGTATTTATACAGATCTACTTGGACGCCTGATGTAGGTTGTTCCAACACAATAGATAACACAGCATGCTTGGGACGGTAATTTCTAATGTGAGCACCTACATTTTGTTTGTCTTTGTCGCATGAGTTGACGTCTTAGCGCGGTGACACTGATAACATAAATCTAAACAAAATGGCCTAACTATAAACAAGGCAGTCATCTTAGAGAAATTAATTAAATAAATGGTCTAAGGCAGAGCAAGCTAAGTAGGTTAAAAGTCACTAGGTCACAAGTCTGCAAGCCAAAAGGCTAACCTAACTCCTGTTATCCCATTAAAACAAACTAGGATTCACTATAACCATATCCACTTCCCTTTCCCCAACTGGTCCATTTAAGACTTTGACCCATATCCCCAATCAGTGCTCCTGCAATCAAATATCACCCTTTCACACACCAACCCCTTTCCCCACCCCCAACAACTCTGACACCCTAAATGCTCCAAAAAACATCCACACCATGCATAAACGAAACAAAGCCTTGCTCACGGCAACACATGTAACAATTCTAGCAACAAGTCAAAGGTAATAGGTTCCCTCTCTTCTTGGCCTTTCTCCTCCCACACCCTACCCCACCCCTTCAGCATGTGACCTACGATATCACCTTGTGCTGGGTCACAACCAAAAAACAGCTTTCCATAAAATGAAACTCCTGCTAATTTTCCCCCCAATGGTTGCAGGTGATAGGCCTTTCTGAATCAAGAACAAAACAAAACGCAATGTGCAGGACCGTAACATATCTGCACTCTGACCCCTAAAATCCCCTTCAAATGTTCAAAACTCGGAAATTCCAACCAGGCTAGGCGGTAATTCCTCTGTGTTGAATCAGCTAAAGATTTCTCCACCAGCCCAATGACCATCACGCACCCCACTCCCAAATGTCTGTTGTGACTGCTGCCTTGAATTGCTTCGCTCCTGGCGCCAGACTGCAAAAGTGCTGCCACTGTGAGCGAGACAGGTAATCTGCAATGGCATTGTTCGCCCCAGGAATATGCTCTGCTTTGAATATAACATTTAAAAATAAACATCAACATCTAAGCATGAAAATTTGCAACAAACGCAACACTCTCAGATCCTTAGCCCTCTGTCTGTTCACCAACTCCACAACTGTCATATTGACAACATGAAAAACAACCGTTCTGCTGGCGAGTTTCCCACCCCATATCGTCAAAGCAACTAATAGCAGAAAAAATTCCAAAAAGACTATACTTCTGCCTTGCGTCATCCAGTTCACAGGCCATCGCTCCGCATACCACCTGCCATCGCAGAACAAACCAAAACCCGAAGCTCCTGCCGCATCTGAGAATATTTGCACTTGCCATATTGTGTCTTCTTCACGAAAAGTCATGGAAACACCATTGAAGTTGGCTAAGATGGTCTCCCATGCTCTAATGTCTTCTCGAAGCCCCACTGACACTCGAATCCTATGATGGGGAAGTGACACCCCTGACATAGCAAGCCCCAATCTTCTACAGAAAGTCCTACCGCCTCACACCACCCTGCATGAAAAATTGAGGAAACCAAAAAGCTGCTGAGTCGTACGCAAATTGATCTTGTGCAAACTCCTCACCTGTCTCAGAAAAAACAAAATCTCTGCTACTTTACCTGCTGGCAAACCCGCTACCAAGGCCTCTGTGTCCAATTCGCTCCCCCAGAATATCAGCGTACAACAAGGATCTCATGGGCTAGGACCTCAAAGCCGCCCAAGGTTCTACCACATGCGTGGGATCCGACTCCCCCCACGAAAAGAAAATCATCCAGATGCGTCACCTCTCAATGTCCACAAGCCTTCACAAAGACCCACTGTAGAAAAGTACTAAATGCTTAAAAAAGCACACAGGGAATAGCACAGCCCATAGGGAGAACCCTGTCCACAAAAATTCCCCCATCCAGTTGCATCCCTAATAAGGAATCATCCTCTGGAAGTCCTCATCCTCGGCAACACCCCGACCGCATGGGATGACTCCTGGTGGCCCACGGCCCTTGGCACCGCACCGACCCCCTCTGACCACGCCCACAACCTCGGCTTCATCTTGGACCCTCTTCTCACCATGACCAAACAAGTCAATGCCGTGTCCTCCGCTTGCTTCCTCACCCTCCGCATGCTCCGCAAGATCTTCCGCTGGATCCCCGCCGACACCAGAAGAAGACCCACGCCTCGTCACTAGCCGCCTGGATTACGGCAACACCCTGTATGCTGGGACCACCGCAAAACTCCAAAAACTTCTGCAACGTATTCAAAACGCCTCCGCCCGCCTCATCCTCGACGTACCCCGCAACAGCCACATCTCCGCCCACCTGAGACACCTGCATTGGCTCCCAGTCAGCAAAAGGATCACCTTCTCCTACCTGGCGGCCAAGACTTGGAACACCCTCCCCACCAGCCTCAGGACCACCCAGGACCACTACGTATTCCGGAGACTCCTCAAGACCTGGCTCTTCGAACAGCAGTAACCCCCTTCCGCCTAGCGCCTTGAGACCCGCACGGGTGAGTAGCGCGCTTTATAAATGTTAATGATTTGATTTGATTTGATGGGCAAAAGCCGGAACGCTGCCTTGATATCACATTTAGCCAGCTCCGCCCCTCTACCGCAACCCAGAACTATCCTGATGGCATCATCAACTGATGCATACACCACCCTAGTATCTTCCTGCACAACAAAATCGTTCACCGATGCACCCTCTGGCCATAATAGATGGTGAATAAGGTGAAATTCACCCTTACTCTTCTTGGGCGCCACACCAAGGGGGGAAATCATCAATGTTTCCAGGGGCTAGTCAAAGAAAGGACCCGCAATCCTACCTTCCACAATTTCCTTCGCTATTTTGTCAGCAAACACTTGTGGTAGATTTTTGGCAGACCACAAATTGTCTGCCCTTCTTTTCTGCCTCCACCATTGGTACCCTATCCGAAAACCTTCCCTGAAACCCCATTCCAACTTACATGCTATGTCCCTGTCCGGGTACATACGCTACCATGGGAGCATAAATTCCAGCTTAATTGGCATAGGTGCCCTTTGGCTAATAACGCCCTCTGTCCCTCTACCTCTGGTTGACCTCCACTGCTCCACTGGACTTGTGAGAGTTAAGCACTGTGTGACCAGGTGTCTGGCCCCACATTTGGAACATTTGTGTTTAAATTTACATGGATGGCGCGAGCAGAACCCCTTGTTAAAGTTCCAGCATGCACCTGATGTGGACAGATTTGTTAGTTGCAGAGCTCCTGCCCCCCCTGGGTGGGACACGCTTGAAAGGGTATGTATATTACCAGCAACCTGCTAGCCGTATGTGTGGACGCAGCCGAGTGCGAAGAAGCCATCCACTGCGTTCACAGTTCAGAAACTATGGCCCTCATTCTGACCTTGGCGGTCTTTTCGCAAGACCGCGAGTTACCGCCGCGGTAAAGACCGCCGACCGCGGCGGTATGCCGCTGCGCGTATTCCGACCGCTGGGAGCGTTCCGCCGGAATACCGCCAGCAGCCACACTGGCGGTCGGCGGGAAAGTGGAGACTGGTCAACCTCCACCGCCACGCCAGCAGAACACCGCCCCCAGAATTACGACCCACATTTCTGTGTGGCGGTCTTCTGTTGGCGGTCACGTCCCTATGGCTCCCGTCGCCTCCCGGAGGACCAACGCACAAGGTAAGTCGATCGTCCGTGAGGGGAGGGGGTGGGGGGGTGTTGTGTGATGTGTGCGTGCATGGGGGTGTGCGTGTGAGTGTGTAGAGGGGGTGTGTGAGTGCGTGCATGCGGGCGGGGATTGCTGCTGTGCCTATGGGCAATGTGTGTAGTTCGGCGGGTGCGCATGTCGGCATGTATGTGTGCGGGTATGTGTCCCCGTTGTGTATGTGTGTGTGTAGGGGGTGTGTATATGTGCATGTTGGGGGTGTGTGCATGTCGGGGTGCATGTATGTGCATGTCGGGGTGGGGGTGGGGAGGGGGTTCGTACCACCTCTGGGGGGTGGCAGGGGGGTGGAGGGTGTGGGGGGAGGACTCGGGGGGGCAGTGGGGGGTGGGGGAGACCCCTATCAGTGCCAGGGAAGGAATTCCCTGGCCCCGATAGTGCCTACCGCCATGGTTCGCATGGCGGTTCCCGAACGCAAGAAACCGCGGCGGTAAGCAGGGTCATGATAGCGTTGGCGGTCTTGGGTCGACCGCCGGACCGGAGTGCGCAGACTCCAGCCCGTCGGTCATGACCGCCGTGGCTGTCGGAGTGGGGAAGTGGCGGTCGGTCGCGGCGGGGACCGCCGCGGTCAGAATGCCATTTTTAATACCGCCGGTCTGTTCGCGGTCCGACCGCCGCCTCTCCGCCGACCGCCAAGGTCAGAATGAGGGCCTATGTCCCTCCCTGGCTTGTCTGGATTCACGCTGACCCTTGGTCTGAATTTCTCATCGTAATTCAACCAAGCAAAACCCCCAAAATGCATTTGCGCTTTACATTTGATGTCCATGCATTTAAAAAGCACAACGGCCCTGTTTGGAAATTTCTCGCAATAGATACTGGCGTATATAAAAAATGCAGACGTCCAGTTATCCATCATAATTGGTACCCTGGGCCTTGGTGCAAACTCCCATTCCTCCTCCTTGGCCTGAATGTCCCTGTGTAAGGGCTTAAACACATCTACATATTCGTATCGCCAGATCCTGGCCTCCGTTTTTTCCGCCACGTGACAGCCCAAGGTCATCGCCAAACCCATATACGGGAACCTCTTCCTAAGCCCCTCTCCACTTTTGTCCTCATTATCCTTACAAATCTCTTTCACAGTCCCTCCCGTGCCCCCTGTTGATCCCTCAGCTGAAACATTCACTGTACCGTCCCCCACCTGGACTGCACCAACACCAGGTATTTCATGTATAGAGTGCTCACCCATTCCCACTGATTTGTGCATAGTTGACACTAACGTTTTTGGGCCCTAGCCCCACACTAACCACCATTCTCCCTTACCTTGTAACCCTGTGGTCTTCCCTTGCGTCGCTGTTTGTGCCAGGTGAAATCACTCTCCACCTCCAGTGGCCATCCTCGCCTTCCCTTTGCTTACTTGTTCCTGTAACACAGAAACCGAAAAGAGGGTTGCGACGCTCCTGCATCCGTCCCCCCTCCTGCTGTCGCTTCCCCCTTCGCTGTACCATATCTCTCCATCTTCCCAATCCTCCGACTCATCCCCATAGTCCACCTCCACTTCTTCCTCATCATAAACCTTGCGTTCATCCTTCACTCCTTTCCCATGCAACTTCTCAGACACAGGGTCTCCTGTTTATCCCTCATGGTGTCCGCCATATGTGCACTCTTTGTGGTCCCGTGATGAAGAGAAGGCCACCAAAGACCCCTCTAGCGCTTCAGATCAACGTCCCAGAGCCCTGATGCGCTCCATTGGCATCTCCTTCTTTCTGCCAGTCTCACCCACTGGTATTGACTCCCTATGCCACTCATGACCGTATGCGCCACTTGTGTCTGTCAACCAGCTGGACCCTTCAGCCGCACAAGCCTCTTGCCTGTACTCCTGGGGAACTACTAGCCCCTTCCTCGTATCTCCTAAGGCTCCCAACCTCTCCCTTACTTGCCCTCCGCTTAGGGCAGCAATCCTTGTCCACGCCTCTTCCCTGTCCTTACATACCTGGGCCCATCTGTCTTCCATTTCCTGTACCACCCACCTCTGTTCCTTAATCCTAGCCTCAATATCCACAGATGACCAGTCTGTAACCTCCTGACACCCTGTGGCTTCGCCCACTGTGGCATACGTCCCTGCGGGCACCGTTAGGGCCCCACTGTACCCCTTGCCTATCCAAGCCTCTCCCTCTTGTCTCCATGCGCTCCTCCTTGGCTTCCTCCCCCTGCCCTCCTGTACTCTGGGCCCTGCGCTTGCTAGTGGCCTTCTTTGCCCATGGTGTACTTGACTCCCCCATCGCTGTGTCACCAGAAGGGGGCCAGCCAGCTCAACTGACTCAGCCCCACCCCCACTAGCCATGCCCTTGCTGTGGGCTAAAATACTGGGACCCCGGGGCCTGATGCATGTGCCCCCTGCCTAACTGATGAACCGTCAGCAGGCCCAATGGGGTTATGAAGAGGGGGCCCTGCCCCCATCACCCCCCGTCGCCAAAAAACTGTCCTGAGAGGGGGCCCCTGTCCCCCCACCCTCGAGCCGAAAGACAAGCTGAGGGGCCCTCCCCTTCATCCCCCTTCCTCCCTTATATCCATTTGGGCCTATGGCCCTCACGGGCCTGTACTGGGGCCAGGGGAGAGGACGCGCTACGTCCCTTCCCTGCGGCCGACTTCCGACTTCCAACGTTTAGCCTGTTTGGGCGAAGTGCACGTGGCTACAGTGGCAGCACCGCTGCTGGAAGTCACGTGCGCTGTGCAAGTCATCCTGACCCAGGCCTGGTCCAGGACACCAGGCCTGAGTAGGTCGGAGCGTCCGGCTTCACCAAGGAGGTGAAGCGCACGCTTACTGCAGTGATATCGTGGCTCTGAGCCATGGCGCTGCAATGTAAAATTTGAAAATGAAACTAGGCCCACTGACCTAACACAGGGTACCGGCCACAAACTTCCACACTGCTCTGTTAGTTGGCGTGGAAGAGGCCAGTCCCCACGCCCCCATAACTTAAATATCCCACCCATATCCCACCCCCAGGTATCCCCTGACCAATCCTGCCTATCCCCTCATCACTTCCCTCCCGAAAGTCCCAGTGGATAGACTAGACTATGTCTGCTCTCCACTGGGCCCCCCAAAGTCCAGAGAGATGCAGAGGCTGTCAAACAGCATGTGCAGCATGACTGCTGCGTGGATACGGACCTCGTCAGAACCAACTGAAGGAGCCAATGACGAGGGACATTTAATTTGTGAGCGTCATTATTGGGTCATGAATTCTCAAGTTCACGCTACAGCGCAAAGTACCGTCCCTTTTCTATTATCATTGAGACCTGGCTGCCTGCGAGGCCAGTATGGTTTATAATTGGTTGGCCTGCGTAGAAGATGGAAGCAACAGCATGACCCAGCAAGATTCCTTTAGCTTCTGCCAGGTTTTCACTTTATGCCTCTTTTATTTCCTTTTACAACAATTATACACACAGCACTGACACCATGTTGCCAATGGGAAGAATAAAAGCCTCATTTTGCAGTTTCATCCAATGAAAAATTCAAATTGACCACCATGGTCCTTTGCCCAGTGTCTTATATTGAATGATGACAACCTGGTCAAATATTCACTGAAAGTCAAGCTTTTTGAATAAAGCGAAATTGCCTGATTTGAGTAGAGATTTGGCCAACTCATGTCTGTATTCTGCGGTTCAGATTTGTATCTTATAAGTATGGCAATGTGTTCCTATCCCAGCCCAGCTTCTCTCTTAATTATCCGAACCAGCCATCAGGTCATTATTTTTAATAGCTGAATGATTCTAATTCAATTCCAATTTAACATTCTGCAAAGACTTCATGCATTACAACTAAATAATCTTGGGAGCATGTCAACAATGATTTTTTTTGTGGTATACCTGGTTCCTTTGTCTATTACTTCTCAAGAAATTGTTCTGGCCAAAAAAATGGAGTGCATCCTGATTGAACCCAGAATATCGAGAATGTCAAATAGTGAGGACAAAATATCAAATCCAAAATATTGAAATGTAAGTAAGTATAGATTTTTTATACCTAATTCCAAATGATATATGTTCCTTGAGGATATATACGTAAATGATGCCGGCTGATTAGCCAAACTGTCCAGTAGAAGGCGTTTTGCCGAAACGCGTTGACAGACATCTCATTCGGGACTCTGAATTACCTATATAAGCTAAATAAATAAATTTATCAACTAAATACGAGCGCTTTGGACTCAATTGACTTCGACACTTGGGAGATACGTGATGGGATCGGTGCAGCCGTCAGATGGCTATCAGTCCATCTGTTGATGAAATAATATATATATATATATATATATATATATATATATATATATATATATATATATATATATCCTAGTGGCGGCCAAGTTTCTATAGAAAAAGCATTTTTTTACTTGCCTATATCTTTGGTGCCGGTTCTTTATGAAATCTTCCAAAAAAATACGACGCACGTCAGCTGCTGTCTAGAAAGTTTTGGGGTGATCCGTCAAGCAGGGGCAGAGAAAAAAGGGGTTCCAAACGTGTTTTCTCCTCATTAATTCGTAAAGGTTTTTTAACAGAAATACAGCCCAAACCTCTGGACGGAATTACACCAAATTTGGCAGAAAGGTAGCTCTTGGTCCAGAAAGCGCAGTTTTTGTTATTTGGTGTAAATTTGTTCAGTAGTTTTTGAGATATTAAAGAAAATTCAAATTTGTACATATAGGGGCGCGAAGACTCAGTGGACCTTCCCAATCACGTGCTGAGATCTGATTTTCTGCCAACACTTCAGCTAGGAAGTGTTGGCAGCCATCTTGGGACTCGACTTCAGCTGAGTCCTTGAAAAAAAGGTAAAACATATGAAAAGGGGCAAGGGTAGGGGCACCCTGACCCCTGAGCTCTAGTGCTGAGGCCTCAGAGCCCCCCCCCCCAGCAAAAAAGCACTTAAAAAAAAAGATTTGCCACAAAAGTCCTGCTCTTGTTTTAATGAAGCCCCTTGATGGACCAGGTTCCTGGGGGCATATAAAAAACAAAGACGGGGGGTGCACAAGGCCCCCCTTCTATGCCTTATTTATGCCATATGGACTGCCACCTCCCCAGGGCTTAATCAACTAGTAGTGGGGGGGTGCTGCCCCCTGTACCCATGGTCTCACCATCTCGCCCCGGGGCAAAATTGCTTGGTTATAGCAGGGGAGGTCCTGTGGATCCCCCTAGTCCTGAGGATGTCCACCTCCCTGGGGTTAATATTTAGTTATATGCAGAGGGGCGCGTGGGCCCCAGCAGCCCCAGGGAACTCCTCAGGGAAATTCATTCACATTAAGGAGGGGAGCATGTGGCTCCCCCGCAGCCCCAGGGGCTGCCACCTCCCCGGGGACCACTAACTCCCTGAGGCTGTTTAAATGATGGAGGGGGCTCCCCTTGTGGAGCCAGTAATTGCAGAACACCACCCCCCCCAGAACTGGCTCCTGCTATGACCTGGGGGTGCCCACCCTCGGGACATAGCTATTTACTCTGATTTGGCTGGAGCTTTGACAGTCAAAGTCAATGCAAAGCAAAGCAAACAAGTCGAAGCAAAGCACAGCAAACATAACTCCACTCCCAGCAAGCAAGAGCTGTCAAACAGCTCTTGGTTGCTGGGAGCAGAGGTTTCCTGTGTTCCCTGATGGCAGATCTGTGGGCAGGGAAACAGAGGAAGCAATGACTGTCACAGAGAGGGAGCAGCATGTTTAGCAATGCTGGCAGGCAGCTGGCTGGAACCACAGGGACCTTGAGGCCAACCACTGTGGTCCTATTGCCCTGGGGGGATTGGGGTCCCCAGGGCCGAAATCGGCCCGGGCAGGGGGGCTGCACAACTCCCTCAACAAAAAAAATCTGTTAAGGCCAGACCCGGGGAATTGGATCCCTGGGGTAGAGATTGGCCATGGGAGTGGGGCCTCGTTCCCTAAGGTAACTATAACTCGCCCCCTCACCATGAAATGGTAATTACCCCAGATACTACAGCACTCATGAGAAGTTCTATAACGTTATTAAAAATATAAATGAAGCATTAGCAGTCAAATTAATGAAGAAAAAACTGTGCATAGTGGGGGTTTGAGTTATAGTTAGCATAGGGTGCAAGTTAAAGTTACTCGAAATAACTATAGCTGCTGAATTTCTATGGTAATAGTCCCTGTAACCTTTGGCTTTTTCAGTGAATATATATGTGTGTACATATACTGGAGGTTGCCTGTAGGTAGTTATAGTTAGGACCCTGTTTCTATATAAAAAGCGTTTTTTTACTTGCCTATATCTGTGGCACCATTTAATGAATCTTCACGACGATTCGTCAAGGAAGGGCCGAGAAAAACTAAAAAAAAAAGCTTTTCAATGTTAATTCCCTTAGACACTTTAGACACGCCTGCAGTCTGAACCGCTGACCGGAATTGCACCAAATTTGGCAGAAATATAGCTTTTGGTCTGCAAATCACCCTTTCTCTTATTTTGTGTAAATCTGTTTTAGATATTAGAGGAAATCTAGGGGGCATATTTATGAAAAGTGGTGCTGCACTTGTGCCTCTTAGTGAACCCTAATGCCATCATGTGTGCACCGTATTTAACATACGGCGCACCATGGCAGTAGTTAGGGAACTAGCGACAGAATGTTTGGCGCTAGTTCGGTGCTTTGCAGGATTAGCATCAAAAATGTTGACGCTAATCCTGCCAAGCACCCAGAGGCCTACTGTAACCATCGGGAGTCTCCTTTTAACACCTGCTCAGAGCAGGCGTTAAAAGTGCAAAAAAAATGACACATAAAAATCTCTTGAATTTCTTTGCTCCATTTTTTCGGCCCCTCTAACGGAGGAATGCCCCCTTATGCATACATTATGCTTGGGACAGGCAAAATGTAGCGCAAAGGGTTACAGAGTGGCGTAATGCATGCATTGCACCACTTTGTAAATATGGTGCAGCATTTTGGCCCTCTAGCGCCACATTAGTGTAAAAAAATGTTGCTAATGTGTTGGTCTAAATTTGTGTATCTGGGAAGACCCTAAGTACAGATCCCATGGTGAGATCTGATTAGCTATCAGCACTTCAACTAGGAAGTGATGGCAGCCATCTTGGGACCAATGCACATGATACCATCCCATTCAAATGCATTGAAATGAATGCAGATTTTGAGGGTCACAAAAAGGAGAACATATAAATAAAGGTTGGTTACAGATTTTAGCTACAATATAAATAATTTGTTGCTAAGGCAATTTTATCCTGTGAAAAAAACATCTGCTGGGATTTCCTGAATCACGCTTGCGAGAAAACTGTTTTCTCATGATTTTCCCATAGAGGTTATGGACGGTGTTCAAGAAGCTAAAATGATCTTTCTCAGCCAAATGAGAATGAAGTCTGACATTCTCAGTAAAACGTACTTCCAACAGAAGCAGCCTGTCAGTTGATTCCCTTGTGTTCTAATGCAGTCTACCAGAGTGTTCTAAAGAACAACTAGAGCGCTAACTGTCTTATTTATGACAAAAGTGGGGCACACTTGAAGCCACCTTAAGTGAATCAAACTGGTAAAACGTAACACAATTAATTGACAAAGGAACAAAACAAGGGGCTTCATTGTGTCATAGAAATTATGGTCAGTGCGGTAGGAATTAAAATTAGGACACGTTTTAAGTGAGTTCTCAAACATCTTCCTCTTCTATACATAAAAACATTCTGACATGTAAACAGAAACATACACATTTTTAATTTATGCCACCATTGTGGTACATCTGACCCCCATCTTGGTGGAATCGAAGTGGAAAACTGAAAGCATTTACTGAAGATCCTGTAGTAAATGAGGATATTAGGGAGCTTCCTAACAAAGGAGTCTCCCAAGATGGCCACCAAAGGAAAAAAAGCCCAAATGTAGCACAAATATCACCCAAATGTAGCCCACATATAGCCCAGTCACAGACGTGTGCAAAATACTTAGATTCTATATCAGAACCTGGAGGCGAGGATCACAACGTTTTTTCCTACACTTTATTATAATCAGCAAGTTCAAAGTTCAACAATCAAAGAAACATTCAAAACTTCAAGTCCCATGACGCTAAGCACATAACCATGGCAACCAATAAACCAATCCACTGTCCGTAATAGTGTCTGTAAAAATGGCTGATGGGAGCAGTCCTTCCTCTTTCTTCACTGCTGCCCGTCAGTTATGTCCTCGCTCCTTCTCGATTCTGCATGGGGGTTGTCGGGAATTGCCTTGCAGCGCACGCACTCATTGCCTTGTCTTTTGCTTTGTGCTAGATACGCTGGTTACATTATTGGCATTCCTCGCATTCTTCAAATTTTTTAGTGGATAGCATATGCGCGGTAGGCTACTGCCCGAGCACGTGGTGCGGTGACGTCTTTCACCGCTAGGGGCGCACTTGCGATTGGTCAGATAGTTTCAGCACTTTGCCCGCTGCGATCGACTGATGTGTGTGGGCTTGTCAGAACCCGGCTCTCGGGGTTCTGATTGTTGTGGTCCCCCAACCCTTGCCAACACTGCGCTGCGCTAAGTGCAGTCTGAGCCTGCTTGCCATATTTTTCCCTTGGGAACCTTAAGGATTATTGCATTACATTTCCAGAGCATGGCAAGGGGGCTGCCCTTTATTCCTTAGGCTGGGCGTTTTATGTGCTCTCACCCGTTATTCTTGACACTCTGCTGGGAGTACGCTGCAGATATATACATATTTGGGCTGGCCCTGGGGTCATACTCCACCCTTTATATACTAGTAGTGTGTTGTATTCAAGTATAGTTTTTTTGGTATTAATGTCTATGACTACACCCTACATGGATTCTTTTGATGATCATGCCTATGCTCCCTCTTTAGGGATGGAGGAAGTCTGGCCCCCTCAACGCCAACTTCCGGAGGGCATGGATAAGGTCCTTTTGCTGGCGGTGGCGAAGGCTTTAGCACCAATTCATCCTCTTCCTCTAGGAACCCGGGGCACCTGGAAGGTTTCGCCAGGTTGAGGGAAGCCTTTCGTAAGAGTGTGCAGACGCTTGCATTTGTACCCTACCGGGAGGATGTTACACCCAGAGAGCATGACAAGGCTGCTGTCCTAGCGTTGGATCCCTTTTTGGGATCTCCCCGTTCCGGGGGTGGTGACTCTGATGATGAGGGCTCATCAGACGAGGGGCGCGTTTTGGGTAGACCTTGACACCCTTCCGGGACCACCTCTAGCATGGAGGAAGAAGGACTGGATGATTTGGATATGTTCGATCTGGAGGACATTTATCATCCTTGAACTTCTGAGTGGATCCCTGCTCCAAAAGCTGTGGCTTACGTCACCAAGGCGATTTGCCACCCGTCTTCTGCGGAATATCCCAGGCCGACGCTTGAGGAAAAGGTGGCAGCTACTCCTTCTTTAGGTCCTAAATTGTGCACTTTTTCCCCGAAATATATGCGTGACCCCAAGAAAGGGATGAATCGCTCCTGGCGGGCTTGCCAGGATAAACCTTTGGATGTCCTTGGGCCATTGACAAAAATTATTGAACTGGCTGAGTCATTCAGGGTATCAAGAGAGCCTTTGCCAACAGATTTGGTTGCCAGATGGGCTCAAAGAGCAGTTTAGCTGCTGGGGAACGTGAATTGCCCCATCTCTACGGAGAGGCATCAGTCCCTCTTGATCAAGATTGACCTCAAATTGGGGGAATTAGCTACCTCGGAGGCAGGTGTGGTCGCTCAAGGCAATCTCTTTGGGGACCCCTTTGTGAAAGAGTTGAGGAGGTTTGTAGCTACCTTTTCCGCTCTGGACAAGGCGCAGTCATGTATGCGTAAGATTTTTCCGGGGAAGGTTTTCTCCGGGGCCTGAAGATGAAGGGGTCTCTCCTCCGGCCGTTCCCTGCAACTAGGCCCCACCAGATCCCAGGGGCGCCGCAACAATGGCTGGAATGATGGGGGACAAGGTGCGTTCTTCCCCACCAGAGGTTCCAGCAATTCCTCATGCTTCAACAGAGGAGGTTCCAATGCTCCAGGAGGAAGCGGTGGTGAGCATCCCCCTTTTTTCCCTTCAAAGTATG